>NC_137280.1:37185000-37785000 GCF_054371585.1 Giraffa tippelskirchi | reverse complement strand
CACAGCATTTCTGAGCCTCTGTTTTCTCTTCTGTTCAATTATTATTGTGTTAAAAATGATTAAGGAAGCCAATTTAGATGATATAAATACACTTAATTTAACACTTCATAAAACAGACAGTTTCATGAAAGGGCAATCTCCTTGCAGCTAAAAGGAAGAAGAGGAAGCTTTAAAAGATAAAGAATGAGGAAGAGAAAAATAGAAAATATCAATGACTGGGGCCACATTGTTAACTTTATTTAGGGTCAGAAGGCAATTGGCATTTGGAGATTGGCCATCTGGATAAATTGTGCTTCTGATTATGAGGAGCGTTTACAGTAAATCAAAAGTTATCAAAATTTAGAATTACTAATGAAGGATCCTGGTAGGAGCAAATCCCTCTTGGGTCTACAAAGCTAATTCAACCTGTGATACCTATTTAGTCTTCCTTACAGATTTTATGGGTAAGAATGAATTTATGGATGGTTCTAGAAACTTTTCAAATCATTTTTAAATTCCTGAAATATGTACCTCTTCTTTGTGCAGAAACAAGCCTGACAAAAGTTAGCACATTTTATTAAAATTATCTAATTGTGAAGACTTTGACCTTTTTAAAGACAGGCGATGTCTTATTCATTTTTGTATCTTCAGACTCGAGCATGGTATTTATCATGTGTTAAGAGTAAAATCAATGTCGATTGTGTTCCCCAAACTGAAGTTTGGCATGCAACTAAAATTCTATGAAAGTAGGTTATGGGTTAATATCTTTGTTTCCAGTCAAGATCCAAGAAACAGCTCAAAATTAAAGGCAGGAAGGTGGATGCCATTAAAAGATTTTATCCAGCCCATCCTTCCTTTTCTCTTCCTCCTGGAGATAGAATAGGCCGAGTAGTTCACTAAACCCAAAAGTGGCTGCTGTACTTCAAGTTTTCAGTTGTAAGCATTTATTTTGGATAAAGATGCCTATAGGAAGACACATAGGAGGCAGTTTCTCTCCTCTATCAACAAAGCTAGCTTTCTATATCTAATGAACAAAAAGCAGTTATAGTATGTTTTAGTAATATTCTATAAAATTCCAGAATGATACTGTACTTTTTGCAGAATGGAATTAAGAACCTCAAAGCAACCTCCTTCTATACAGCAGCTCTAATATGATGTAGAAAGTTACCAAGTTTGGAACTTTTGCAAAACCCTTAGAGTTTCCTGGTCTCAGATATTATAGTACTTTCCCACTGATATTAATTAGAAATTAAGGTTGGAATATGAGGAATCTTTAAATTTTTCTTTGCCTAACTTAATATGTTAGCCATGTTGAAAAAGTTTCCTTTGTGCTATATAGCACAGAATGGTATGGCCTAGGGAGGTATTATTTTATCCATCAGAAATATTCCATTAAACCAACTCAAGTCCATGGCATTCCCTGGGAGAAGGAGTCAAATTTAAAGAACCTTTGTGGATTGCTTAGATTAAGAGAATCATGAGGGCCATGGTACATCAGAGTTCTTCAAAGCTCTGAATGATGGTTGAAATCATATAAAATTTAGTATTGCCTTCAGGTCCTGGCATTGCTCTAAGATCACGTCTTCAAGAGGCGCCACTATCAATGTCACACAGGCTACAGTTGTCCTTCAAACCAGATGCGTCTTTACTGTGTGTTGTATACCAGTTATACTTCTGGTTCCTTTAGCCAACATGCCTAGTCCAACTTGTTTTCTCCAATCAATCACATCCTGGGATCTGATGTGTAAATCCAATATCATATATCTTGTGCAAAACTGTTCTAAAGAATCTTATTTTATGTACTATATGTGTTAGAATAGTGAACATTGCCATGTAAGTAAAAAATTTGCAAATAATAATGCAGTAAACCATCCAAGTGTTGTATCAACTAAAACACCAAATAAACCTTAAAGAGAGAGAGAAAAAAAAGAAAACAGAAACAAAACCTCTTGCACAAAATTGATATAATTCTTCACTCTAAAGAGGTCTGATGGGGGTAGAAAACTGGGATTTTAGGGCCACCAAATTTTGTCCAAACTTGTTCCTGTCTTATTTTTCTTCTCTATTTTCTCTTATTGTTTTGTTTAGCTGCTAAGTCATGTCTGACTCTTTATGCTATTGTATGGACTGTAGTCCAACACCATGGACTGTAGACTGCCAGGCTCTTCTGTCCATGGAATTTCCCAGACAAGAACACTGGAGTGGCTTATCCTTTCCTTTTTCTCTCTTTTTCTTATGGTCCTTCAGATGTGTAACTAGCTTTTTCCTTTTTCTTTCCTTTTCTTTTTTTAAACCATGATTATAACTTTGAAACAAACAAACAAAAGATTAATTTGTGGATAACAGCCCTTGAGGATGTCATATTAAAATACTACTTAAATGCTTATAAAGAAGAATAGAAAATCAGAATGTTTCCTCCACAAGAGAGGAAAAGACATTTTAAGAGATAAGATGATGGGATATATTTTAAAGGAAGTTTAGCAGAGCTTATGTGATTTGCTTTTCACCAACACAGTTGGTCAGTTCACATCTTTTAAAAAATGAGTCCAAAAATACTCTAAGTGTTTATATACGATGACAGCTACTGATGCTGCTATGGCTCAAAAACCTCTTGCCATTTATCTGCCCCATTTCCCTGGCCTTGGATGTCTGTGCTCCCAACAGCCCATACTCACTATGCTTTTTTAGAGAATTTTCCTCCTTCTACTGGAGTCACTTTCTATATGGATGCAGAGAGACCTGGAAGTGAGGGCCTGAGTTTACAGCACTCCACACAAACTAACTTCCCTCGAGACAAACAACACTGAGGAATAATTTACACTTCAGAGATCTTTTGCAAGATCAGGCTGAAGCTAGCCTCTAAGAAAAAGACAACCTGAAATCACTTCCTTGCTTGTTTCCCCCATTCTCCCAGTCTTTATTCTATTCCTCTCAGTTCCTTACTAGTTTC
Source organism: Giraffa tippelskirchi (assembly GCF_054371585.1). NCBI lineage: Eukaryota > Metazoa > Chordata > Mammalia > Artiodactyla > Giraffidae > Giraffa > Giraffa tippelskirchi. The sequence goes on along the minus strand of NC_137280.1, from coordinate 37,782,071 downwards.
TCCTGGGAACACTTCTTAATTAATCACTTGCATACAGATCCTTTTCTTAAGTCTATTTCTGGGGAATCCAATCCAAGGGCAATATTATGCAAAGATACTCCTGTACAATAATTTTCTTATTTTAGAATTAACCAATGAATGATCTCTTTGTGAGAGAAAATGCATATATTCAATGAATTCATTAAATGTATATTTATTGAGAAACTACTTAGTATAAAGTACTGTAGTAAGAACTTTGGACATAGGAAAGAACAAGACCTCTTCCTGCCTAAATTCTACTGACAGACAGACACAAGCATTAAATGAATGATATACTTAAGAAGATATGTAATTATTTCTATGAAGGAAAAGTACAAGGATCTATGAAAGCAAATTTGTGAGAGGGATAAAATAGCCTGGACTATCAGGGGAAGTTTCCTTAAAGAAGTAATATTGAAACTGAAACCTGAAAATGACTGGGAGAAAATCAGATGGGTAGGATGGGGGGATTTCTTCAAAGTGGGAAACAAAGAGAAAGTCTTAGGAGCAGGACAGAAGGCCAGCATGGCCCTGGTAGAGTGAACATTGTTGTGATGTAAGGCAAGGCAGGTGGGCAGGTGCCAAATCATACATTTCCTCTGGCATATTAAGAATTTCTGTTTTATCCTAAAAGCAATGGGAAACCCTGAAGAGTTTTAGGAAAAGTGTGTGTGCTTAGTCACTCAGATGTGTCTGACTGTTTGCAACTCCAAGGACCATGGCCAGCCAGGATTCTCTATCCATGGAGATTCTCCAGGCAAGATTATTGGCATGAGTTGCCATGCCCTCCTCCAGGGGATCTTCCCAACCCAGGGATTGAACCCAGGTTTCCCACACTGCTTGTGGATTCTTTACTATCTAAGCTACCAGGGAAGCCCAGGAAGAGAAGGGATATGATCAAAAGATTGCTTTGTTTAGAGGTCCTGGTTTAGTCTAAAGTGAAACAAGGGCATAAAGTCTTTTGGGGACATCTAGGTACAATCTTCCCGCATAGCTTAGTCAGTATCTGCCTGCAATTCAGGAGACCTGGGTTCAATTCCTGGGTTGGGAAGGTCCCCTGGAGAAGGAAATGGCAACCCACTCCAGTATTCTTTTCTTCAGGCAAGAAGAAAAGACAGAGGGACAGAGGAACCTGTCTGGCTACAGTCCATGGGGTCGCAAGAGTCAGACACGACTTGGTGACTAAACTACTATTACTAGGTACAATCTATGGGCTCTGATGGTGGCTTTGGCTGATGTTGCCAGAGGATGTAGAGAAGCAAATGGTTGGATTCAAAAGACATTTTAACAGTAGCACTGAGTGAAGAATTAGTTATGGACAGGAGAAGGGGAACGTGTCAAAAAGCATAGTACCATTTCTGTCATGAACACTTGGGTACATGTTCATGTTATCTAGGAGAATGTCAACCCCAGGAAGAAAGCTGCTTTGAAGGCCCTAACAGACACTAAAAGTATTGATTATGTATGCAAATTATATCTGATATATAAAACACATATTATAAGTGAGAAACACCTTTATTCTGTGCATGTAAATATAAACACATATGGGTATTTTTTTAGTTTTTGATGAAATATTTAACTTAATTATGACTTCATTACATCTGTGCTCATTCAAAATATATTTCTATATCTGAATATAGTTAGTCACCTAGAAAATAAAAAGTATATGAAGCTTTTCCAAGAAATATTGTAGGAAGAAGAAGGAAGGGAAGGAAAGGTGGGGAGATTTGCAAAGGAAAAGAAAGGAAAACAAAGAGAGAGGAAGTAATGGAAAAAAAGAATAAAGAAAGAAATGGAAAGTGGGAGGGATGGAAGGAAAGAAGAAAAGAAGGAAGAAAGGAGACAAGGATTTTTTTTCCCTATTAATTGTCACTGTCATATTTGACCTTCTACCAAGGTCATTCACCCGCCCGTAATGAAGACAAATGTAATGTACTGGATTCTGGCTAGATGATGAAACAAATCCATTTTTTCATTTGACAGTTCAGACTTTTAATTTGGTGTTTCATCTTCAAAAAAAAAAAGGTTGAATTGGGTTTGGTATGCTTGTAAATTTGGATTAAAGTTAGTCTTATCTTTTCTATAAGCAAAATGGCTTATTACTCTTGCAAACTTTCAGATGAGATCAAAGCAATACATTCTATTAACTAGACATTTTCCACTAAAGGTAAGTCATTTCTTGCTCCCAAGAGAATGCCTAAGAATAATTTAGAAAGAAAATTCTCCATGTTGCTCTGTATGAATGAGAAAAATCATACACGTAGTGTAAGTAAAATAGGAAATCTCTTCCATGTTTCTCGGTCCTGCAGTGTGGATTTTGTAGGGTGATATGTAGAACTCTCCGCATGGCATTGTAATTGAAACATTGTTGTATGTTACAAGATTCTGTTTTTCATCTCCCTTCCATAATAGTCACTCTTTAATCTTTTTTTTTCCCCCTTCTGTTGCCTCATTTTGCCTTCTCAGAGTATTACGCATGCTGAATACCATTATTACTTTTGGTTATTAACTAGGGATGGATTTGGAAAAAGTAATTTTGTGCCAGCTTGATGTAGCAGAATAAGCTGTCAAACATCATAGCAGGTGACAGTGTGCTGTCCTTCTGTGAAGCTACAGCACAGTGTGTGTTATAGCTGGAAGGTTATAGGTAATCAGAGAGGATTACTGAAGGCAGCTTTATTAAATATCTGCGGAGGTCTACTGTGGCTGCGACCAGATAATATGAGCTTCCAATATGAAAACAGGAAATTATTAATAAACTGGATTGGCTGTTCTGAATGCCCTTGCAAAAGTTTATCTAATTTTACTTTCCAGGGAGATGAATGTCAAGTATTAGATTTATTATTACTTAAGGTGTAGGCCTTTTATACTTTGAAGTGATTCTCTTTTAATTTGTTATATTTCCCTGGATGTTTGATGATATTAACATTGTTTAAACCAGGATGTTTCCATTCTCATTTTCTAGTAAGTAAATTTTGACAGTTCAGAGTAGACCAGGTTTCATGTATTCTTTCTGATGATGTATGATAAAATATGGCTTACCAGGAGACTTAAATATATAAGTTGGCAAGATGTTTTTCCATATTGGAATAAAGCATTTTATAAGCTTGCATCCAATGCAGTTCTTTAATCTTTTTTCATGGAAATTTTCAAAAGCGAGAAAAAAAAAATCAGTTTGTTCTTTCTTTTAAAGGATGCTTTCATTTATGGCAGAAGAAACTGTTGATTTATTTTTGTTTAATTGCAACACAAAATAATAAGGCATAGCATTTGAAGAACTCCTGCAACTGCTTTGATGCACCTTCATCTATTCAGGAATGTGAGAAAGGCAGCACCTTACGTTTAACACTGTGAAGTTTGACAAGCATTGAAATAAAAAAAGGAAGTGTAAATTTTACTAATCAAAACATCTGTACGGCGCAGCCATTTACATTTTCCTATCAAGACATGAGAGAAATGTTAATTTTAGCCGACTCTTTTTATGACCTATAATTACTGTCATTAAGAAAGCTCTGGAGACTTACAGGGGGGCTTTGACTGAAATACAGTTTGACATGTTCTATAATTAATGCTGAATTAACGTGCTACATGAAGTGCCTTTGGAAAAAAAAAAAGATTTCTTTTTCTCAGAAAGAAGTCAAAGAAATTGTATTACAAGCATGCCCACCAGCACAGCAGTATTTCAACATATATTTTTGAGCCTGTGAAAAGCTGACTTCTCACGTACTTTAAAATGAGTATTAAAACTCTCTTTCGGTTTAGGTAGGTTATGTATACAAAGGAAAATGTATTTGTTTCCAAGTTCTTTCTTTCATATTCTAGATGAAAAATTAATACATTAAAGTATTAAAAGATGTTTGCTCCTTGGAAGAAAATATATGACCACCTAGACAGCATATTAAAGAGCAAAGACATTACTTTGCTGACAAAGGTCTGTCTAGTCAAAGCTATGGTTTTTCCAGTCATCATGTATGGATGTACGAGTTGGACCATAAAGAAAGCAGATCACTGAAGAATTGATGCTTTCAAACTGCGGTATTGGAGAAGACTCTTGAGAGTCCCTTGGACTGCAAGGAGACCAAATCAGTCAATCCTGAAGAAAATCAGTCCTGAATATTCATTGGAATGACTGATGCTTAAGCTGAAGCTCCAATACTTCGGCCGCCTGATGCAAAAAACTGACTCATTGGAAAAGGCCCTGATGATGGGAAAAGATTAAAGGCAGTAGGAGAAGGGGATGACAGAGGATGAGATGGTTGGATGGCATCACTGACTCAATGGACATGAGTTTGAGCAAGCTCTGGGAGTCGGTGATGGACACAGAAGCCTGGCGTGCTGCAGTTCATGGGGTCACAAAGAGTCGGACATGACTGAGTGACTGAACTGAACTGAACTGAAGTTTACTTAATTTTGATATACTAAGAACACTGAGAACACTGAAAAGAGAGAAAATTTGATCATAAAATGCACAATTAGTACTTCTAGTGTAGTAATTCTAATGCTTTCTTACAAGAGTGTTACTGTAATCTTTTCCTGGAATATAAGATCCATGAGGGCAAGTGATATTGTCTTTAAATCCTTTACAACTACAATTTGCATGAGATCTACTGGGCCCTTAATAAATTGGATGAATGAACTAAAAGAATAAGGAATATAATAATACTATTTCAATATTTTGAAATATCTTCTCTACACTACTGTAATATTCAAAATGTTTTTGAAGTCCCTGACAAGAAATGTGATATAACATCTTCTGTAGGTAGGGTTTTGTGTTGGTGTGATATGAAAAAGACAAATAATTCTTCAGAATAACCTTTTAAATGAAAACTGCTCAAATTAATTAAAAAGGAAAATCTCATTTTTGTGGTAGTTCTAATAATTTCATGTTAGCCATACTCAGAAAGAATGAAACTATAAAATATCCTTGAGGACATTTCCAGAGAGTATCTCAAACAATTTCGTTCCTAATAATATTTTAAATAAAGATAATTATCAAAATTCCTTGGCATCAAAACTCAAAATTATTTTCCTTATAATTTTAATTACCCTGCTATTAAGATTTTTGTTTAATGTTTATTATATTACAAAGCTGATGTTCTGAGGAAGATTGGAAATAACATGTCCTCTACCAGAATCCACTTCCAAGTTTACTACACAGAGTCAGTCTCAGGGGGCAGTTAATACACAAAGCATGAAAATACTTCTAGGTCAAATTCCTAATATTGACTTTGCTATTAGTTTCCTTGGTGGCTCAGACAGTAAAGAATCTGCCTACAATGCAGGAGAACTGGGTTTGATTCCTGGGTCAGGTAGATCCCCTGGAGAAGGGAATGGCGATGCACGCTGGTATTCCTGCCTAGAGAATTTCATGTACAGAGAAGCTTGCCTGGTTAAAGTCCATGGAGTCACAAACAATCAGCCATGACTGAGCGATTCACACTTTCACTTCCCTGGTGACTCAGTGGTAAAGAATCTGCCTGCTAATGTAGGAGACATGGGTTTGATCCCTGGGTTGCAAAGATCCCCTAAAAAAGGGAATGGCAATCCCCTCCAGTATTCCTCCCGGGGAAATCCCATGGACAGGGGAGCCTGGCAAGTTATAGTCCATGGGGTTGCAAAAGAGTCAGACATGACTTAGCTCATAAACAACAACAACAATTTTTGGTTTGAAAAATTAGATTATTTTGTTGTTCGAAAATTTCCCAGAGTATCTCAGCACCTGAACTTATTCCTCCTTGCAATAGAAGCAGGACTGGACTAGTTTACTGTCAGTTAAAAAAAAAATGCATGAAACAAAACAAATAAAGTAAACCGAAACAACAACAACAACAACAAAAAACCCCAAACTAAAGGATAACCAAATAGCCTCAGTAAAGGCAAAAGAGACTCTGACATATTTTAAACCAAAAAAAAAATCTATGATAAACCCACAAAGGAATCTCTTCTTCAACTCCTGCTTCTGTCTGAGCAAATGTTTTTTATTAAAATTGGTTTAGAAAAAATGTCGTAATAAATATATGTAATCATATTGGACAGGGAGCTATTATTTTCAATCTGGAAAGCACACTCTCATGAGTTTCTAAAATAATCTGCATTCAAATGAGATGTGTACATGAAAATGCAAGAAAATAGCTACACTCCAGTATTCTTGCCTGGAGAATCCCAGGGACAGTGGAGCCTGGTGGGCTGCTGTCTATGGGGTCGCACAGAGTCGGACACAACTGAAGCGACTTAGCAGCAGCAGCAGCAGCATACAAAATTAGAAAAGAAAACCAAGATTTGCAAAGTATAAGCAATCAAAATTAAGGATCATGTAACAATGCTTTTATATTTAAATTTTACTTATCACTGAGTACTAAAATTGTTCAAGCCTTTGAAAAAAGTTTTCCATAAAAGTTTCAATTATTCTTCTTTTGATTGCTATTGTAGTTAAACTCTATATTGTTTGGGGCTAAGGAATATCTGATTTTTCATGTTGAAATATTAATAGGGACTTATAAGATATATTTTAAATGCCCTAATTTATTATTTCTTCCTTCATCTTTTGTCAGAAATTAAGCTCAATTTTTTTTCTTTTTGATCAATCCAGGTAAGAGAGAAGGAAAAATCTCTCTCCAATCAGAATGAGCACAGTGAAATGAAGTTAAATACAGTATATTTTATTTTGGTAGGCAGCTTTTGGTACTTCCTTTTGGGAAATAAGAAAATGAAAATAAATAAATAAATAAATGATGGATCCAGTCCTTTCCTGAGCCTCTTGTTTGTATTTCACAAACGTTTCTCATTTGCTTGTGAGCTTCTGGAGGATGGGGGTCATGTTCTGTTCCTTTAAGAATTCTAAATGTAACCTTGGTGTTGATACAGTCCCATCCCAAGTTCTAGGTGAATGCCATTGACACAGACACTAAGTCTGGGAACTAAGTTTCCTTCATATAAGAAATGAGGATACAGCTGGCCTTTGCAAAACTGTGATGTCTTCTCTGAAGAAAATAGATGTAAAAAGTGCAACTGTGGAAAGAATAGAAATGCATCATGTTTTCTTCAAAAGGTGAATGATGTATGAATGAGTGTCTGTGTGTGTGTGTGTGTGTGTGTGTGTGTGTGTGTGGTGTGTATGTGTGTGATTGAAGCAACCACTGAATAAATGGTATATTAAATACATTGCTTGTGGGCTATGATTAAAATAAAAAGTTTCTCTGAAATTGCAGCTACCTAAACAATAAAAATCCTAAACTGATTTTAAGTTCCAAATTAGAGTCTTTAATCAGCGATTAGAATATATCCAGTCCAATATATTCATCAACATTTTATTTTTAGTCAGATTTAAAGCTTATTCCCTCTCTAAACCATGATAAGGTCTGTAACTGGGGGTGTCTTTCTAGAAAGAGAGTGTTCAATGACTTCAACTCTCCCCATTCATTCCCTCCCTTTCCCATGGCAGTGATGAGGTGGGAGAAGGCAGGAGAGGTTGGGGATAGAACTGAAGTTTTTATTTTCTAGATGACTTCACACTTCCAGACCTTGAAGTTGATTAAGGTGACATTTGCCCTTTTTGAGGGCATTTGTGGAAAATTCAGAGTCCATCACCAGAGGATACATTTGAAACCCTCTTGACTCCAACCCAGTGTCACTCCCGAACGACTTTGCAGTCCCTGTGTGGCCCAGGCTCTCTTCTTAGGTAGGACACGATGATGGTGTGCAGGTCTATTAATGCTGCCATTTCTGGCCTACTGCTTTCCCAAGGGTGAGTCAGGCACCATCCTTTCTCCCTGGCCCCACTTAGGTTTAGTGGGCCCAGAGCAAATTCTTTCCAGGAGCCTGTGAATGCCCTCTCACAAAACATAAGGTAAAGGATGTGGAACCTTCAGCCCTCTCTAGTTTGGAGAAGGTAATGGCTTCATTTGTCAATTTCTCTCCAAAGATGTGGCTTTACAACTCTCTCTCAACTATTGTGGTGTCATGGTTTAGTCACTAAGTCTTGTCCGACTCTTTGCACCTCCATGACTGTAGCCTGCCAGGCTCCTCTGCCCATGAGATTTCTCAGGCAAGAATACTGGAGTGAGTTGCCATTTCCTTCTCCAGTGGAATCTTCCCAACCCAGGGATCGAATCCTAGTCTCTTATGTCTCCTGCATTGACAGGTGGGTTCTTAAGCACTCGGGACCCCTGGGAAGCCCTCTTTAAACTATAATCCTTCCTTATTTCCCTGATATGACCCACGGTCCCACAGTTGCAAAACTCATCATTTGTCCCTATAGTAAACTGTGCATTTCAAATCATCTACATTTTTTGTTTTCTGTACAACGTCTTCCATTTTCTTATGTTACAACTTCGTTGAAAGAGATGTGCACGTGTGCTAAGTCGTTTCAGCCGTGTCTGACTTTTTGTGACTCTATGGACTGTAGTCGGCCAGGTTTTTCTGCCCAGAGGATTCTCCAAGCCAGAATACTGGAGTAGGTTGCAACAGAGGTGAGAGGAAGAAAGTTAAGTTGGTAAGTATTTGGAAGCCAAAATGAAATATTTGGCTATGTTTCTAAACAGTAATACTATTTCATCAAATAAAAAAATAAAATCTGACTTTTGTTCAAAAAAGAAAAGAAGAATCGTATTCATTGAAGTAAAGTTGGAAAGCTTGATAGGTGAATCTCCTTCCTTCTCTCTCCAATTCTCTGCCCTTGAAACAACTCCTTCCATAGAAACCACTGGATATGAGAGTATATATGGAAAGACCTCTCTTTCCCAGAGGCCATATATGATTCAGGACAAATAGAAGGTTTACTCTAAGGAAGACTAAAAATCAGATCAATGCTGAGGAGAGAATAAAGAGTATGAAAACAATTAGGAAACAATAAAGTGACTGCAGAAAAGGCAGAAAGAAAGTATATAAAGGGGCATTAATTGTGATTTAGTTAGCTTGTTAGGTAGGTAGTTGTTAGGAGAGCAAAATAACACAAGCTTTTTCTTGTATTTCTTTTGTTTCTCCTTCTTGAGGAGTAGCAGCATGTTTTATGTATATATCTTTGTAGCTCCAAAGGCATGTCTTATTCTTCTTCCCCTTTCTCTCCATGGAGATGTTTGCTTTCATTGTAATTCTATTAACACGTTACATGTTAGCAGAGAATTTAATGCGGATCTTGAGAAGCGAAAGATTCATGATGGGCTCCAGTTACTAAAATTTGACCACATCATCTTCTCTATCTTCAAACATGCTGCCAATTTGCATTATTTCCCTTTTTAATGAAAAATAATGACTGAAGAATTAGTCAATGACTTAGTCCTGTTTGGGTTCAAAGCTGAAATATCCATATACCAAAAAAACTACCGTTCAACTACCAAGTATCCATATGTCTGAACTTGAATGCTTTTTCACTGTCTTAACAATCCTGAGCACCAATCTCCACAAAACAAGTAAGTGGATAAATAAACCTGCAAACATACCACAGAAATCATCATTTTCTAGTGCTGTATTTCATTTGTCATCAGATGACACTGAAGTTCACCCAGTGCTATTAGCAGGCATGAGACTTATCTCTGACTACTTCCTCCCTCTATCTAAATGAATACATTTTCTGAATAGTTCAGAGTGCCTACCAGGGCCTAACATTTGTCAGTGCCTTCATTTTTAGATAAAGTTTAAGATCCTCAGCATGCCAAACAGATCCTTCATGATCCAATCTTGGTTAACTCATGCAGCATCATCTTTTGTCAATTGTTTCTATATTATAATTTATTTTCTAGCAGTATGAACAACTTTTAATTCCCCAGACTTATGCTAACAGTGCTGGAATCCGTGTCTTGAGTGCTTGGTTCCTTTTCTGTCCAGAAAATACTGATTTTACTTTTAAAGCATGATTGAGCTTTTAAAAATTTTCTTTAATGACACTTTATGCTAGTTCAATAGCTAACAAATCCTTAAAATTGCTACAAACGTAGGTAGGTGTCTGTTTACCTACAGATATGATTACATCTAAAGTAACATTTTAAAAATACAGAGAATTATAATGTGATCCACATGTATAATTTTAAAATTTCTAGAACTTATGTTAAGAGAAAGGGAAAAATAAAACAAATGAACTTAATTTTAATAATATATTTAATCATATCAAAAGCTTATTATTTCAAAATAAAAAATCAACGTAAAATTATTTTTAAAAAGTTATACTAAGTCTTTAAAATCTGATGTATATTTTACACTTACAATATATTTCAATTTGAGTTACTTAAACTTAAGTGCTTGGGCTTCCTCAGTGTCTCAGTGGTAAAGAATCTGCCTGCAGTGCAGGAGACGAATGAGACACCGGTTCGATCCCTGGGTTGGGAGGATCCCCTGGAGGAGGGCATGACAGCCCTCTTGTATTCTCGCCTGAAGAATCCCATAGACAGAGGATTAGTAGCTATGCATGGCTAGTGACTTGGTACTGGCCAAGTCCATCCAGTGAGCTAGGCTGTATTTTTGCATTTATATTGATGAAAATAATAATAAGATTAATAATATTTACTGACACTTGATATGAAATTTAAATTTCAGTATTCTTAATATTCATTGGACTATAACAATGCTTATGCATTTATAGATTCTCTGTAGCAAATTCCATGCTAAAAAATGACGGAGTGAATTAGTTTCGAGAAACTATGTGACCCCCAAAAGTTTAAGATATTTACTTCCTGACCCTTTGCAGATAAAGTGCACTGCTCTAATTTTCAGTAGTCCTTTCTGCTAGGGCCATGTATTAGTTATTTTAGTTTACACTCAACGCATAGCTGACACACAAAACAGACTCTATGTTTTCAAAATAGTATATATTTTATGCATTCAATTTGCAAGCCCTTATTGAACAACCATAATTCTAAAACTCAATCTATCTAGAAACTGTATCTTAGAATTTTTCCAGCCCAGAACATTGTGTCATCAGAATAATAATTCCCACTCTTTGAGGCTCTTTCCGACTCTCTGCCACCCCATGGACTATACAGTCCACGGAAATCTCTAGGCCAGAACTGGTAGTCTTTCCCTTCTCCAGGGGATCTTCCCAGCCCAGGGATCGAATCCAGGTCTCCCACATTGCAGGCGGATTCTTTACCAGCTGAGCTATCAGGGAAGCCCAGAATAATAATAAAATATTGTCAAAAAAAGAATACTCAATTCAGATAGATCTGCATCCAAGCTCCAACTCTTCCCCATCCGCCATCTTGAGCAATTTACTTACCTTCTGTAATTCTTCATTTTAATATCTTTAAAACGGTCAAAATAATGCTAACTCACAGGGCTGTGCAATGATTAAATGAGATGATGCATATAATAATAGTATAGTGAGTGAAATCTGGGAACTATTCAGTAAATATTAGATATTTTTAGTACATATATCTAGTTTTCTAACCTTAAAGTATACTCCTTTCAGTAGCTTTTAGTCTCTGCTTTTCAATGAAATGATATTTTAACTAATGGAGTTCATAAAACTATAAATATTTATCCATTTCATCAAATATTAGCATAACTATGTAGATAAGTTATAAGTAATTTGAACACTGAAACATATTACTAAAATATTATAATTAGACAAGTCTTTTAAATGTATATAAACGGAAATGAGGAATAATTTCAAAGGGAAAATGGGATTCATCCATAAGAAACATGAAAGAAGTATTACTTGGAAAGTTTTTAGGATTTTAGAATGAGGAACATACATTTTAATAATATACTATATAGCTCTACACTAAGCCCATAAAATATTTTTTAAATAAGAATTTAGAAGTTAATAAGCAATGTGTAAATGTTATAAATTATTATTTTTCATATTATAAAATTATTCAAATCAAATAGCTCCATTTATTTCCCTTTTTGGACTTGTTAACATAGCTGAAAATAATTCTTTGGACAGTTATGTTTAATTTAGGTTTTATGACTCCTTGGAGTGAAGAGAGGAAGAGTGTTGTAATTTTCTGGACGTGGAGAATCATTTGCTATGGTAAACTGGATAAATGTTTGTGCTGCCTCAAGGGGGTAGAATAGAAAAGAGTAGCTGCTTCTATTCTGCTGAGACACCAAGGTCTCCATATTCTTTCAAAATCAGTGACCTTAGAGGGATCGTGAATTGCTGAGGTAGAACAATCCTTACTCTTCTTTATCTCTCATTTACTGCCTTTGAAATCAGCTAGAGCTGCGTATTTGGAAGCAGCACAAAGGGTACGACTGGAAATAAAAATATGGCCTAGGATTTGTGATGCTCAAGTGATTCAGACTCATTTCTCCAATAGCAGCAGTACTGAAATATGCTAGACTTATCACTGATATATTGCAGTTCATAGTGTTCTAATTCATTTCACAGAGGTAATCCTGCCCAGCCCTACCATTACTCTTTTAAATAGAACTTACACTTGGTTCCATTTGAAATAATTCATCATTAAGCTCAGAATCCCTGAGTCCATCAAATTATGCAGATACAGAAAGTGTCCAGACGTTGTTTGTGGACAAAATCACAGTGGCTAAAAACTCCTCTGATATGTAATGCTCAATTGTGATATAACTACACTTCCAGCATGCCGAAGCTTTTTCTTCCTTTAAGTAGTTTCTGAAATTCTGCATATTTCTTTCCCAGTGACTAAAAATGGGCATAAGCAGGTCCCTTAGCTTCTGTATTCAGCATGCAACAAAATGCGCTTATTTTTTCTTATGTGTAAGACTGACATTTTAACAATAGTCTCTTAACATCTTCTTTATTGTACAGATCCACTGCATAGGTTAGTATTGTGTGCTTTAGAGACAACATGCTTGTGCTTATTAATTTGTATTACGTTAATGTATATTAATTTTGTTTTGTATTGTTGGCTCTTCATCAATTATGCAAATTTTATTTTTACATTTCACCAAAGAAAGAAATGAAATGTATCCCACGTGTTAGAAAAAATACTTAGATAAGTAATCTAGAAAATAATTATCACTATGTAGTATTTCACAGTGCAATGTTACAGATTATTACTGAAATCACTATGTTGACTTTGGTTTTTTTTCCTTTTAATTTGTAACCCTGTTGTCCATTTTGTTGGATTTATTTTATGGATCACAAATAGGTCTAATTTCTTAAAAATTTATTGCTGTGAATGACCACTTAACAACAATAACAAAATAATTGTATTGTCTTTAGATTTGTAGGATTTGGGGATTTTCTTGTAAAAAAAAACCAATCAGATAGATTTAAATAAAAGAAGCCAACCATTTAAGAAGAGAAATAACATAGTGTCCAAACTTCAACTTCCTGTTATTTATAAATACATAGTGTCTTATGTTTGTAAACAAGTTCAGATAAAAAATACTCTAGTTTTTTTCAAAAGCTATCACATTATTGAACTAATATTTTATTTAAGTGTATAATTATTAATCAGTTTCAATTCAAAACATGGCAATCCTTTGCTTTCTGCACACTCTAGTTACACACTGAGTAGTCTCTTATTTTAAGTCAAACTCCTATCACTAATCATGGAGGAACAAAGATGTGTCCAAATTTTGAAGGAACATGGGTGTCCCAAAGCTCAGATAATGAATTTTAGCTCTCTCTGGAGAAAAGCCTTTCCTGTATGTAGTCTGGCAATATTCCAAGATTTCTTTTTAAAAGTAACTCCATATGTGTACTGAAAATAAGCTAGTGATGTTTTAAATCAACTGGAAAGAGAGGCTGTTCTTTTCAATATTTTTTTCCTAAGCATAACTTTGAAGTGCAGCATTTGGGGATTATGAAGGTTTGGGTTACCTGCTGAATGAAGACATGGAAAATTATTTGAAAGTACTTTCTTTTTTTTGAAATGGTCCTTTAAACTTATGAAATATCACCTGTGGTTAAGAAAAGGTATGCAATTCAAAGCATTTTTTTCAACCTAAAGACAAAGAGTTAATTTAAAATTGTGATTGTATTTTCCAAGTTTTCTATGGCTGCAAGATCATAATCAAAAGTTTGTGGTTCACTTATTTTAGAGGCAGGAGATGATGTGGACAAGTGAATGCTTTTAAATTAGAGAAAATATGGATAAATTTATAATGAGTTAGGTACTGTGAGCAAAACTGAAGCAACCACCACAGCTTACTATGCTCTAATGATTGTCTCACAGCAGGATTTTAAGTGATTTCATTCTCAAATAAATTCAACTTGCACCTATTTCTCAGTAATGTGTTCTGAATTTATACAAGGCATTCAAATATTTGAAATATATATATATGTATATATATATATTCCATTTTGTAATACTTTTGGCTAGCAAAAAGTTGGTAGATTGCCAGATTTGTATATCATGTGTGTGTGTGTGTGTGTGTGTGTGTGTGTGTGTGTGTATATATATATATATGTATATATATGTGTGTGTGTGTGTGTGTATGTATATATGGGAAATGTATTTGAATAAGAATTCTTCAGCAAGCAAAGGACTTGTAACAATATATGTCTTATTTACATAATGAAAGATATCCTTTGCCTATGTGTCACAGACACACTTCATGGAGTTGGATATTGTCTAACAGCATTTTGAAAAGATATGAATGCTTCTGTACTTAAATATTTATTTTAATACACAAAATTTATTTTTCACTATATCCAAAAAGGAAGATGTCTGCATCTTTTTTTAGTAGCTATATAAATTGATAAAAAAAGTAACCAAAAAAATAACCTGATACTTGCTAAATGGCAACTGGGTTAAAAATCATGTTTCAGAGATACTGTAAAGCTGTCTCTTCAGAAACCATTTTCACAGTATTTCAACATTTATAATTGGCAAATAATTTTTAATTTATATATTTTAAAAATGTGATACAGTGTATAACTTCTGTTAAAACTAACATTCAGTAGATATATTTTTTATGAAATTAAGAAATACTGAATGTGTCTTTCATATAATTTGTGCTGTCCTAAAAGATAAGTTTAGTTCAGTTCAGTTGTTCAGTTGTGTCCAACGCTTTGCGGCCCCATGAACCAAAGCATGCCAGGCCTCCCTGTCCATCACCAACTCCCGGAGCCCAAACTCATGTCCATTGAGTCAGTGATGCCATCCAACCATCTCACCCTCTGTCGTCCCCTTCTCCTCCTGCCCTCAATCTTTCCCAACATCAGGGTCTTTTCCAATGAGTCAACTCTTTGCATCAAGCATTGGAGTTTCAGCTTAACATCAGTCCTTCCAATGAACACCCAGGACTGATCTCCTTTAGGGTGGACTGGTTGGATCTCCTTGCAGTCCAAGGGATTCTCAAGAGTCTTTTCCAACACCATAGCTCAAAAGCATCAATTCTTCTGTGCTCAGCTTTCTTTACAGTCCAACTCTCACATTCATACATGACTACTGGAAAAACCATAGCCTTGACTAGATGGACCTTTGTTGACAAAGTAATGTCTCTGCTTTTTAATATGCTATCTAGGTTGGTCATAACTTCCCTTCCAAGGAGTAAGCATCTTTTAATTTCATGGCTGCAATCACCATCTGCAGTGATTTTGGAGCCCCCCAAAATAAAATCAGCCACTGTTTCCACTGTTTTCCCATCTATTTACCATGAAGTGATGGGACCAGATCTTAGTTTTCTGAACGTTGAGCTTTAAGCCAACTTTTTCACTCTCCTTTTTTACTTTCATCAAGAGGCTCTTTAGTTCTTCTTTGCTTTCTGCCATACGGGTGGTGTGATCTGCATATCTGAAGTTATTAATATTTATCTCGGCAGTCTTGATTCCAGCTTGTGATTCATCCAGCCCAGCATTTCTCATGATGTACTCTGCAAAGATGGAGGTAACAAGGTAATTTAGAAGTCCATTGTAACAAGCAGGGAAGAGATGTTTTCCTTAGCAGGGGATTGTGACAGTGATGATGGTGAAGATAATTAGATATGGGTGAATATTAAATCTATGGTATTTTGAAAATAAAGACAGCAGGGCTTGATGATCAATTTCATGTGGGATACAAGAAAATAAGAGGAGTTAATGACAGCAAATGCCAAGGTTGGAAGGTTGGGGTTCTCACTGACTGTGATGAAAACTGTTGAAAGGAGTGGGTTTGGGAAGAAAAAGTCTGGTATTTGGATAATAAAGTCTGAGATGCTAGTAGACATTCAGGTTGAGAGTACAATAGTTTATTATTTATATAAGTCTGGAGTTCTTGTGGAAGCCTAGAGTTGAAATATAAATTAAGGAGTCATTAGCACGTTGTTGTTGTTTAGCTACTACATAGTGTCTCTTTGAGACCCCATGGACTGTAGCCTGCCAGACTCCTTTGTCCATGGGATTTCCCGGGCAAGAATACTGGAGTAGGTAACCATTTTCTTCTCCAGGGCATCTTCCCGACCCAGGGACTGAACCTGGGTCTCCTCATTGGCAGGCAGATTCTTTTACCTCTGAGCCACCAGGGAAGCCCAAATTAGAAGCACATTAGATTGTATTAAAGCAATTACCCTGGATGAGTATACCAACTGTGTCTAGATAAAGATAAATATCCAATTCCTTATTACAAAGTTAAATAGTCTTTATTACCTTTTTATTTTTATGTTTTTCAGACTCATCTATATAAAAAAGCTTAAAAGAAAAAACTGGAAAATGCAATATCAAGAAAAAAAATAACAAGATATCAACAAATAAAAAGGAGAGCTGGCACAATCACCATAACTACCCTGCAGGATGTTGTATTATTATGTATTGTTTCTGAAAATGTTATGCCTTATGATATAAAATTCACATTTAGGGTGCATAGTAAGGAAATGTTATAAAGAATATTTATTATACATGTCCCAAAGACATACAACTATTTTATTACAATATTTCAAATCAACTCTATCAGAAGAGAAATGAGAGACTAACTGAGGAATGAAATATTACACAGCTGTCAAAAATCAGTAAATCAGAACTATTTTTATATACATGTATATATATGTATACATATATATATATATATATCAACTTTGATTGGACTCACAGACCTAATACTGAGTAAACAAAACAAAATGCAGAACACTTTATACTGTTATGAAACAATTGTATTTCAGTTAAAAATCATAAATATTGTACATACATAGATCTCTGCTGTGATAATGTTGGTACTAAATATAAAAAAAATGAGTAGCCTCAAATTTAACCCTAATTATTGCTTCTAGGGTAGGAGAAGGGGAACATGGATAATTATAATATTATCTGTAGTTGATGTACTGTCAAACATATAAAATAATCAGATACAACTATAACAAAATGTTTTTAATTCTTAGTTGTATTGTATTATCCTATTTTTTCTACATATTTTTATATCTTTTCAAAGAGAGGATCTGATGATTTTGTGTATGTGTGAAAATTGAATTAGGAACACCTCCAGAAATTGAGTCACCATGCTATAGTGTTGGATTGCTGCTAGAACTATTAAATAAATTGGAAAATACTTGGCTCTTAGTAAAGAATTTTGCTTAACTCTATTATTAGCTTCTCTCAATGTAGAAATCAGCATTTCCCTTCCACTAGTTTCTAGTAGTCAAATACAAATTCATAGCATCACACAGCCCAAAATGAAAAGGGAGGAAAGAGTCTACATCTTAAAAGAAAAATCCCAGCCCTGACACAACTCAGTTTAAAAATTGAAATAGACATCATGGGGAGAAAATTCACAAACAGCAGATGTTGTGGTTCACTTTTCAATTGTTGATATTAAACAAGAACACCTCTGAGGTTTCACATCCTGTGTTTATAGATTGGAGTTAAAATGGTAAAGTAGTGTATATTCTGGTACTTTTAAATATTTTATGATATCAGGCTTTAATGATGAAGAATCCTTTTACTCACAAAACGTTAGATTTCCTCTAACATTCTGTTTTAACTTTGAAGGAAACTATACCTATAACCTATACTAAATGGATTTGAAACAATGAACAGATAGTGATATAAAGTGATTTTGTACAAAGTAAATGTTTTCGTTTTCAGAGAGGTAAATGTTCAACACAACATGGAATATGATTATTTTTTAATATTGTATTAGTAGGATTATCTAAACATAAAAAATAATGAAATTGATAAATAAATATGTAAAATCATTCAATTTAGTAGCTTGAAATAAATATGAGAAAATATTCTATATTACAAACATAGATCATTACTAATACTGATAAAAAGTTGTCTCTTTTTAAATTGATAAGGCAGCAGAAAGTAAAACTTGCTAAGTTACAAGTTAATCCTCTATTAGATCTAATTAGGTTTATATTCTAGATGTTTTAAAGGTTACATGAAGACAAACTATTTTCTATAGCTTCTATTTTTAATTCTTTATAACCATTTTGCACATATCTGCTATTAATTACAAGGGAGTGAGGAAATAAAGTTATCTTTTGGAATGAGTTTTCTTTGATTGAAAAGAAAACAAACAAACAAACAAACAATGACCCTGCTGAGCATATGAGATCTGGATGTAGATTGCCTGGATTTGAATTCTTTAATCTCACTCATCTTTCTCACCTTTAAAGGAGGCTTATCATTTCGTGACAATTCAATGGGATAATACGTAAAGCTACCTGGTGTTTGGCACCTGGGAAGCACCCAGCTCTCATCTATCTGCAGCATAATTAGTACTGTTTTTGTTGTTCTTGAAAGGAACTAATTTTAAAAATAGTCTCTGGTCTTACAGCATCTTCCTTACACTCCCTTTAACTCATCTCTTTTAAGGATCACTTAGAAAATCACATCTGGTTAAGTTCTTTTCCCAAGTAAAATCATTAACAATTTTCATTTACTTTTAGGGCAAAGACCAAATATGTCTGTTTGGTCATAACATGCCTATTAAGTCCTACACAATGTCACTCTTGCCTTCCTCAACAGCTTCGTCATTAACAACTTTTTCCACTGCTTTTGCCCCCCAGAAACACTTTGTTCTCTCAAAGTCACCAACTTCCTCCCTCCTATGGACCAACCTATACACACGCAGCCCTTCTACCCAGTCAATCCCTGCTTACCCTTTAGATCTCTGTCCTAAGTTCAGCTTCTCTGAATCTTTCTGGACATTCTCTGAAGCCTCCAGCCCTGGTCAGTCTGTTCTACAACACATGTTTCTTAAAGTTTTGTGATTAGTTTTATGGTGATGTGGTATTTTAATATATTGGAAAAGAGAGTTTTTCCACCCAGAAAGTATATATAAGTTAAAGGAATAGTCATTGCATCCCCTTCATTTGCCCATGGCTACATAAAGCTCTTCCCCAACCAGAGAAAGGGAGAAGAGGAATCAGAGAGGGAATAAGAGGGCTTATACCTTTTTGGGTCCCAGAGTCAGGGTAGGTAGAGGAATGATAATAAAAACAAGAACAAACAAATGGGATCTAATTAAATTTAAAAGCTTTTGCACAGCAAAGGAAACCATCAACAAAAGAAAAAGACAACCCTCAGAATGGGAGAAAATATTCACAAATGAAGCAATATACAAGGGATTAATCTCCAAAATGCACAAACATCTCATGCAGCTCAATGAAATAAACAAATAACCGAATTAAAAAATGGGCAGAATATCTAAATAGACATTTCTCCAAAGAAGAAATACAGATGGCTAAAAATCACATGAAAAGATGGTCAACATCATGAACTATTACAGGAACATAAACCAAAACTACTGTGAAGTATCACCTCACACCAATCAGAATGGCCACCAGTTAAAAAAATTTACAGATAATGAATGCTGAAGAGAGTGTGGAGAGAAAGGGAACCTTCTCACACTGTTTGTGGAAATGTATATTGGTACAGCCCCTAGAGACAACAGTTTGGAGGTTCCTTATAAAATTAAAAACAGAACTACCATATGACCCAGCACTCTCACTCTTAAGCACGTACCTGGAGAAAGCTATAATTTGAAAAGATACATACACACAAATGTTCATTGCAACATTATGTACATTATCCATGACATGCAAGCAACTTAAATGTACATCAACAGACGAATGGGTAAAGAAGATGTGGTACATATACTGCTGTTGTTGTTCAGTCACCCAGCCATCTCCAACTCTTTGCAACTCCATGGACTGCAGCAAGCCAGGTCTCCCTGTCCCTCACCATCTCCTGAAGGCTTGCCCAAGTTCATGTCCATTGCATCAGTGATGCCATCCAGCCATCTCATCCTCTGATACCCTCTTCTCCTTCTGCCCTCAATCTTTCCCAGGATCAGAGTCTTTTCCAATGAATCAGTTTCTCACATCACATCACCAAACTACTGGAGCTTCAGCTTCACCCTCAGTCCTTCCAATGAATATTTAGGGTTGATTTCCCTTAAGATTGACTGTTTTGATCTCCTTGCGGTCCAAGGGACTCTCAGGAGTCTTCTCAAGGACCACAGTTTGAAAGCATCAATTCTTGACACTCTGCCAGATTCCTTACAGTCCAGTTCTCACAACTGTATGTGACCACTGAGGGGACCATAGCCTTGACTATATTGACCCTTGTTGGCAGAGTAGTTTCCGCTTTTCAACATACTGTCTAGGTTTGTCATAGCTTTCCTGCCAAGAAGCAATCGTCCTCTGATTTCATGGCTGCAGTCACAATGTGCAGTAATTTTAGAGCCCAAGAAGAGGAAATTTGTCACTACTTCCACCTTTTCCTCTTATATTTGTCATGAAGTAGTACATGAAGAGGTATCTATCTATCTATCTATATATATACACACACATGCAATGGAATGTTATTCAACCATACAAATACCAAAATAATGCCATTTGCAGCAACATGGATGGACTTAGGGATTGTCATGCTAAGTGAAGTAAGTCAGACACAGAAAGAAAAATATCACTTATATGTGACAGCTAAAAAAAGGGTGCGGATATACTTATTTACAAAACAGAAGTTGAGTCACAGATGTAGAAAAGAGACATATGGTTACCAGGGCATCAGGGTGGGAAGAAGGGATAAAATGTATACATACTGCTACATATAAAATAGATAACTAATAAGAACCTACCATTTAACACACGGAACCCTACTCTATACTCTGTAATGCCCTGTAAGGGAAAAGAATCTTTAAAAAAAAGTGGATATATGTACAGATATAACTGATTCACTTTGTTGTATACCTAAAACTAACACAACATTGTAAATCAGCTATACTCTAATAAAAATAAATTAAAAAAAGAAATTGGCCAAATCCTAAATTCCCTTACCCTTACATGATGCTGAGAAAGCAGGAAAAAAATCTTAATGTTGTTTCTAGGCATTCAGCCCTAAAATAGCTCCAGATCTCCATTACGGTCCTAGAATTCTGCAGATAGGTAACAGCAGCATAGATGTTCCTTTGACAGTTATTGTAATTTGAAATAAGTAGGAATAAAATATAGTGGATATACACAAGTAGAGCTGGGAGGAAAATTACTGACGATATGGCAGGCATGAATGGATGCATTATGAAAACCCTCTCTTCTCGTCACCTCGACCACCACATTGATGACACTGACTATCATGTCTAAGCTGGTGCACCAAGCATTCTCCAGAATCTGAAAAAATCCTCAGAGAAAATGATTCCAGCAATAAATTGGAAACCTGATATAATTTAAGTTTAATTATAGGAAGATAATACAGTGAATTGGTTGCAGTATATGCTTACTAAATATGTTACTTGATTCTCTAAAATTATGTAACTTGATGCTAGATTGTAAGTTCTACAAAGACAGGGATTTTTTCTATCTTGTTCATTTCTCTATCTTCACAAGCTCAGTCTCAGGCACAAGTAAGTGAATACCTATTTTGTGCTTAGATAGACAGTGATGATGCGTGAATGACAAGTATGTGGTCTATTGGCTATGGACTGGAGGCATTATTTTATGGAAATATTTATTTGAATTAAAATTTAAATATTATAAAAAGATTTCTTAACTTAAAAGCAAAGATGTTGCCACCCAACTTGGAACTCTTGGCATATCTGGTCTCCAGTTCTCACATCTGTAAATTTGAGATGATATAATATCTCAGTCACTGAGTGTAGAGAATGATTAACAAGAAATAATGTATGTAAACTGCATATAAGATTATTTAAGCTCTCCATTACTTTTCTTCTGAATAATTTTTTCTAAGCAACGATGACACCAAAAAACATTACTTTTTGACTCTATTTTTAAGAAATAAAAGAATGCCTATAATTTGGCCTGCTGCTGCTGCTGCTAAGTTGCTTCAGTCATGTCGGACTCTGTGCGACCCCACAGACAGCAGCCCACCAGGCTCCCCCTTCCCTGGGATTCTCCAGGCAAGAACACTGGAGTGGGTTGCCGTTTCCTTCTCCAATGCATGAAAGTGAAAAGTGAAAGTGAAGTCTCTCAGTCATGTCCAGCTCTTAGCGACCCCATGGACTGCAGCCCTCCAGGCCACTCCGTCCATGGGATTTTCAAGGCAAGAATATTGGAGTGGGTTGCCATTGCCTTCTCCGATACTTTGGTCTAGTGACATGTATATAATCATGTGACTATAAGTAAAAGTTCTTTATAATTGAAAGCACTTTTTTTTTTAATAGATTAATATATCTTAAGAAATTCTAATTGTTTTATTGGTACGTAATGTGTGTGCCCAGTTGCATCTGACTCTTCATAACCCCATGAACTGTAGCCTGCCAGGCTCCCTTGTCCATGGAATTTTCTAAGCAAGAACACTGGAGTGGATTGCCATTTCCTGAGTGGTCAGGCAATATTCCTGACCCAGGGGTCAAATCCACATCTTCTGTGTGTTTTTGCATTGGAGGTGAATTTTCTAACACTGAGCCAGCCACCTGGTAAGCCCATTGGTGCATAGAATGTGAGTTAAATATTACAGCAAATGCCAACTGTTTTAAGTTATTCTCTGAAAAAATTTTTAAAAACTCACATCTGTTTAGTTCTAAATGTTAATATCCATGGAGTTATTCTTTTCCAAGTCAAGAGATTTTTTAAGGGATTTTTTTAGAGATTAAAATATGTGTGGCAATCAGAGTGTCTGACTAAGTTTCTGTTATGAACCAAATTGTGTCTCATTCTCAACATTCGTATGCTGAAGCCTTAACCCCTAATACTTTAGAATGTGTCTGTATTTATTTGTAAATAGAGCCTTTAGAGAAGTAATTAGGTTACAATGAGGACATTAGGGTGGGTCCCATTTCAATATGACATCCGCATATAACAGGAGGAGATTAGAGAGACATCACCTACATGCAGATAAAGAAAAGGCCATGTGAAGACAGCAAGTAGGGTGCCATCTGCAAGCCATGAAGAGAGGCTTGGAAAGAAACCCAACCTACCAACGCTTTGATCTTGGACCTCCAGCTTCTAAAACAGTGAGAAAATTTCTTTCACTTAAGCCACCTCAATCAGGTATTTTGTTATGGGAGCCCTAGGAAACTAATACAACATCATCAGCATTAGTTTTTCTGTAACACTCTACAGTGTGAAAATATAAAAGCAAATTTTAAGTTCAAATATAATACTATCTAACATCTCCTGGAGCTAAACTTGTTCCAAAACTTCATTAGGATATATGCCCATTAGAAGGTCTTCCCAAGTAATGCTATTGGTGAAGAACCTGCCTGCCAATACAGGAGACATAAGAGATTCCACTTTGATCCTTGCATCTGGAAGATCCCCTGGAGGAGGGCATGACAACACACTCCAGTATTCTTGCCTGAAGAATCCCATGGACAGAGGGAACTGGCAGGCTACAGTCCGTTGGGTCACAAAGAGTCAGACATGACTAAAGTGGCATGTACACACACCCATTAGAAATGTATGCCCAAAAGAAATGTATGCCAACATTCATTATAAAGATATTCATAGTAATTTAATTCTTAATAACCTCAAACTAGAAGAAACCTAAATGTGCAGCAGCATGAAACAGAATAAATATATTATGGTGAAATGTAACTCAAATAATGAAAAACAAAGCAAAACAAATGCTGATACATGCAACAACAAAAGAGAATCTCAAAATATAATTTTGATGAAAGAAGCCAGACACAATATACATTATGTGTGATTGTATTTAAATGGACTTCATAAACAGCAAAAGCTAATTCAGGATGATAAAATTCAGACTAATGATTACACTTGGTAGGTAGGTAGTGAACAGGAAAAGGAGTAAGAGAGAAAGAAATGCTGAAAATTTGCATCCATAATCTAGTTGGTGGCAATATGAGTGATTATATAGGTAAAAAGAACAGGAAACTGAACACAATATTAGCATGGTTTGTGTAAGTTATACTTCAATTAAAAAGTGAAAAAATACCATCCATTTTATGTTATTTTTAAATGTATATTTCATGACAAATAAGTCACTATGCTTATAATGAATTTCTGGCATATATTTAATTTAGGATTTATACCTTGGACAGGAACCAGGGGATTATATATTTTGCTTAGGTAACTCTTCCTCAAAAATAATGTCATTTTGAAAAATATAAAATTTTTCTTAAACATTTGGTCTTTCACATCGTTTCTTTACACATGGTGTTCCCCATTTGCCCAGGACACTTTCTCATCCTCTCCTCTAGTATGAAAATGACTTTTTCTTCCTGAGACTGTCCAAAGGGCAGCTCTGCTTCCTCTCTGAGTCCCCTTTCTAGTGTATCAGACAGAATTCATTAACTGTCTATGTTCTTGAAGGACTTTCCTGGTGGCTCAGGTGGTAAAGCATCTGCCTACAATGTGGGAGACCTGGGTTCGATCCCTGGGTTAGGAAGACCCCCTGAAGAAGGAAATGGCAACCGATTATCATACCACATTGCAGTATGCTTTTATATGTGTATGTCCTGCACATAAAAGTTATCCAAATTGTTTCTTAAACGAATAAATTAATGGAATAAATTATGTAAGAATTAACCATGGGATGTACCAGGTGGCCTGCCCAGCTTCTCCAGGCAAGTGATCCACCACCTCTTCTGTCCTGTTTTAGGGTAAAGGAGGAGTGGGAACTTCATGGTCGAGTACAGGAGGAAAGGAATTCCCCAGGCGAAGTACTGCAAGAATGGCTTCATAGACACCAGCATGAGGCTGCTGGAGCATATCCAAAGAAGCTCTCTCACTAGGCAGAGCATGCTTTCCAAGGAGAGAGACAAATGGAGATGTGAGTTTGTGTTTGAACTTTCCAGCAATCACTGGAAGGAGCTTCCCAGATTCTTTGAAGGAGCAGACTCACCTGAAAGAATGGCATATCAGCAGTATTCTGACACAAATCATTCCTAAATATACAGAACTGTTTCAAGCCGTGAGTCTGGATCTGACAAAAAAAAAACAGATCTCCCATCTTCCAGCTGAAATCAAGATAAAGCCCTGAGCCTTTGGAATAGGAACACTGACTCCAAGACCCTAGACTACCAGAGAAATAGCCTTAGGGAGTATCAAATAGTGAGAACTTACACAAAGGAAACCACTTGAATACATGACCTGGCATCACCCAACCACCAGTAGCACCCCTGCAGGATGCCTCATCTAAACAACAAACCAAACAAAAATACAAACCCAATCATCAGCAGACAGGATTACCATCTTACTCAGCCTTGCCCATCAGAGCAAAGTCAAACAAACAAACAAAAACTCAGGACAAATATCACCCTATACAAAGCTTACACAAACCACTGGACCAAACTTAGGAGGGAAGGAACCAAAAGGAAGAAAGAATTCAACCTTGAAGCTGGGAAAAGGAGACCTCAATCATAATAAGTTAAAAAAAAAAATAGTGAAAAGGCAGAGAAATACTACACAAATTAAGGAGCAAACTAGAAACACAGAAGCCCAAATAAATGAAGAGGAAATAGACAAACTACACAAAAAAGAATTCAGAATAATGATAGTAAAGATGATCAAAACCCTTGAAAAAAAAATGGAG
Organism: Giraffa tippelskirchi; assembly: GCF_054371585.1. Taxonomy (NCBI): domain Eukaryota; kingdom Metazoa; phylum Chordata; class Mammalia; order Artiodactyla; family Giraffidae; genus Giraffa; species Giraffa tippelskirchi. The sequence continues at coordinate 37,756,255 of NC_137280.1, read as the reverse complement.
AAAATGCAATAATCAATTAACAAAGACCTAGAAGAATTAAATAATAAACATACAGAGATAAACAACACAATTACTGAAATTAAAAAATACTCTAGAAGGAAGCAATAGGAGAATATCTGAAGCAGAAGAATGCATCAGTGAGTTGGAAGATAAAATGGTAGAAATAACTTCTGAAGAGCAGAATAAAGTAAAAAGAATGAAAAGAGCTGAGGATAGTCTAAGACACATCTGGGACAATATCAAACATTTGAATCATAGGGGTGTCAGAGGAAGAAGAGAAAAAGAAAGGGTATGAGAAAATTTTTGAAGATATTATAGTCGAAAATTTCCCCAACATGGAAAAGGAAACAGTCAATCAAGCCCAAGAGGCACAGAGTCTTATACAGGATAAGCCCAAGGAAAAACATGCCTAGACACATATTACTCAAACTAACAAAGACTAAACACAATGAACGAATATTAAAAGAAGGAAGGGAGAAGCAACAAGTAATATACAAGGGAAACCTCATACACTTAACAGCTGATCTTTCAGCCCAAACTCTGAAGGCCAGAAGGGAATGGCAAGATATAATTAAAGTACTGAAACAGAAAAATCTACAACCAATATTACTCTACCCAGCAAGGATCTCACTCAAAATTGATGGAGAAATAAAAAGCTTTTCAGACAAGCAAAAGTTAAGAGAATTCAGTACCAGCAAACCAGCTTTACAACAAATGTTAAAGGGACTAATATAGTCAAGAAATACAAGAGAAGAAAAAATATCTACAAAATCAATCCCAAACAATTAAGAAAATGGCAATAAGAACATATATATATATAAAATTACTTTCAATGTAAATGGATTAAATGCTCCAACCAAAGACACAGACTGGCTGAATGGAGACAAAAACAAGACCCATATATATGCTGTCTACAAGAAAACCACTCAGACCTCAAGACACATAGACTGAAAAAGAGAGAATGGAAAAAATATTCCAAGCAAATGGGAAGCAAAAGAAAGCTGGAGTAGCAATCCTCACATCAGAAAAAATAGACCTTAAAATAAAGATTACAAGAGATAAGGAAGAACACTACATATTGATCAAGGGATCAAGCCAGAAGAAGACATGACAACTGTAAATATCTATGCATTCAACCTAGGAGCACCACTATACATAAGACAAACACTAACAGACATAAAAGGAGAAACTGACAGTAACACAATAACAGTAGGAGACTTTAACACCCCGCTCACACCAATGGACAGATCATCAAAAGAGAAAATTAAAAACGAAACACAAGTCTTAAATGATACATTAGACGAAATGGATCTCATTGATATCTTCAGGACATTCCATCCAGATGCAGAAGAATACACCTTCTAAAGTGTACATGGAGCATTCTCCAGGATAGACCATAACTTGGATCACAAATCAAACCTGAGTAAATTTAAGAAAATTGAAATCGTATCAAGCATCTTCTCCAACCACAATGCTATAAAACTAGTTATCAATTACAAGAAAAAACCTGTAAGAAATACAAACACATGGAGATTAAACAACATGTTTCTAAATAACCAACAGGTTACTGAAGAAATCAATGGGAAATCAAAAAATTTCTAGAAACAAATGACAATGACAACACAACTCAAACCCTATGGGATGCAGTGAAAGCAGTTCTAAGAGGGACAGTTACAGCAATACAATTCTACCTCAAGAAAGAAGAAAAACATCCAATAGACAACCTAACTTTTCAAATAAAACAACTGGAAAAAGAAAAATAAAAAACCTAAAATTGGTGGAAGGAAAGAAATCATAAAGATCCAAGTAGAAATAAATGAAAAAGAAATGAAAGAAAGAATAGTAAAGATAAATAAAACTAAAAGCTGGTTCTTTGAGAAGATTAACAAACTTGACAAACCTTTAGCCAGACTCATCAAGAAAAAAGAGATAAGAATCAAATCAACAAATTTAGAAATGAAAAATGAGAAGTTACAACAGACAATGCAGAAATAAAAAAAGATTATAAGAGACTATCATGAACAACTATATGGTAACAAAATGGATAACCTGGAAGAAATGGACAGATTCTTAGAAAAATTCAATCTTCTAAGACTGAACCAGGAAGAAATAGAAATTATGAACAACCCAATTAAAAACACTGAAATTGAAGCTGTGGTCAAAAATCTCCCCAAAAATGAAAGCCCAGGACCAGATGGCAACCTGGGAGAATTCTATCAAACATTTAGAGGAAAGCTAATGCCTATCTTTCTAAAACTCTTAAAAAATTGCAGAGGAAGGAACACTTCCAAACTCATTCTATGAGGCCACCATCACCATGATACCAAAACCAAAGAAAGACAACACAAAAAAAGAAAACTACAGGCCAATATCACAGATTAACATATATACAAAAGTCCTCAACAAAATTTCAGCAAACAGAATTCAGTAACATATCAAAAAACTCACACACCATGATCAATTTGGGTTTATTCCAGGAATGCAAGGATTCTTCAATATATGCAAATCAATCAATGTGATACACCATATTAACAAATTGAAAGATTAAAAACCATATGATCATCTCAATAGATGCAGAAAAAGCCTTTGACAAAATTCAGCACCCATTTATGATTAAAACTCTTCAAAAAATGGGCATAGAAGGAACCTACCTCAACATAGTAAAGACCATGTGTGATAAGCCTACAGCAAACATTCTCAAAGGTGAAAAACTGAAAGCATTCCATCAGGAACAAGACAAGGGTGTCTGCTTTCACCGCTATTATTCAACATAGTTCTGGAAGTCCTAGCTACAGCAATAAGAGAAGAAAAAGAAAAGGAATCCAGATTGGAAAAGAAGAAGTAAAGCTCTCACTGTTTGCAAATGACATGATATTATACATAGAAAATCCTAAAGATAGTATTAAAAAATTACTAGGGCTAATCAGTGAATTTAGCAAAGTTGCAGGATACAAAATCAATACACAGAAATCACTTGAATTTCTATATGCTACCAATGAAAAGTCAGAAAGAGAAATTAAGGAATCAATCACATTCACCACTGCAACCAAAAGAATTAAATATTTAGGAATAAACTTACCTAAGGAGACAGAGGAACTGTACATAGAAAATTATAAGACACTGATGAAAGAAATCAAAGATGATATATACAGATGGAGAAATATTTCATGTTCCTGGGTAGAAATAATCATTATTGTGAAAATGATGTACTACCAAATGCAATCTACAGATCCAATGTGATCCCTATCAAATTACCAATGACATTCTTGACAGAACTAGAACAAAAAAAAAAAAATCACAATTCATATGGAAACACAAAAGACCCCAAATAGCCAAAGCAGTCTTAAGAAAGAAGAATGGAGCTGGAGGAATCAACCTTCCTGACTTCAGATTATACTACAAAGCTACAGTCATCAAGACAGTATGGTACTGGCACAAAACAGAAATATAGACCAGTGGAACAAGATAGAAAGCCCAGAAATAAACTCATGCTTCTATAGGTACCTTATTTTTGACAAAGGAGGCAAGAATATACAATGGAGGAAAGACAGCCTCCTCAATAAATGGTGCTGGGAACACTAGGTATCTACATGTAAAAGAATGAAATTAGAACACTTCCTAACACCATACACAAAGATAAACTCAAAATGGGTTAAAGATGTAAATGTAAGACCAGAAACTATAAAACTCTTAGAGGAAAACATAGGCAGAACACTCAATAACATAAATCAAAGCAAGATCCTCTATGACCCACCTCCTAAAGTAATGGAAATAAAAACAAAAGTAAACAAGTAGGACCTGATTAAATGTAAGGGCTTTTGCACAGCAAAGGAAACTATAAGCAAAATGAAAAGACAACCCTCAGAATAGGAGAAATGAATAGCAAATGAAACAACTGACAAAGGATTGATTTCTAAAATATATAAGCAGCTCATATAGCTCAAAGCCAGAAAAACAAACAACCCAATCAAAAAGTGGGAAAAAGATCTAAACAGACATTTCTCCAAAGAAGACATACAAATGGCTAACACATGAAAAGATGCTCAACAACGCTCATTATTAGAGAAATGTATATCAAAACTACAATGAGATATCACCTCACACCAGTCAGAATGGTCATCATCAAAAAGACTACAAACAATAATTGCTAGAGAGGGTGTGGAGAAAAAGGGAAGGCTCTTGCACTGTTGGTGGGAATGTAAACTGATACAGCCACTCTGGAAGACAATATGGAGATTCTTTAAAAAACTAGGGATAAAACCACTATATAATCCAGCAATCCCACTCCTAGGCATATACCCTGAGGAAACAAAAATTGAAAAGGATACATGTATGCCATTTTTTGTTGCAGCACTGTTTACAATAGCTAGAACATGGAAGCAACCTAGATGTCCATCAACAGATGAATGGATAAAGAATTTGTGGTACATACGCACAATGGACTATTACTCAGCCATAAAAATGAATGCATTTGAGTCAGTTCTAATGAGGTGGATGAACCTAGAACCTATTATACTGAGTAAAATAAGTCAGAAAGAGAAAGATAAATATCATATTCTAACACATATGTATGGAATCTAGTAAAACGGTACTGAAGAGTTTATTTACAGGGCAGCAATGGAGAAACAGACATAGAGAATAGACCTATGGACTTGGGGAGAGGGGAGGAGAGGGTGAGATGTATGGAAAGGGTAACATGGAAACTTACATTACCATATGTAAAATGGACGGCCGATGGGAATTTTCTGTATGGCTCAGGAAACTCAAACAGGGGCTCTGTATTAACCTAGATGGGTGGGATGGGGAGGGAGATGGGAGGGAGGTTCAAAAGGGAGGGGGTATATGTTACCTATGGCTGATTCATGTTGACATTTGACAGAAAACAGCAAATTTTGTAAAGCAATTATCCTTCAATAAAAAAATAAATTTAAAAAAAAGTTAACCATGGGATAGGAGTGAGGTTGGCTCTGATTTCTGTAAGAGAACATTGTTCCTTTAATCATAAAAAAGCTATCTTCCTTTATTGCTTACATGGTAATTCATACATTTCTTCTGATATCTTGAATCAAAATATAATTTGTATGTCAATCACTCTTGTATACTATAAAATGCCAAAAATACAGCATTGTACTTTATTTATTCTTATTTTCCCATTACTGCACTTAGTTCCATTGCATGCACAGTTGGTACTTCACAAATGTTTTGTACATGATTATGAATCAATAAACTTAGGAGTAGTCATTTAAACAATGAATGCAAAAATCATCATATTTATCCATTCATGAGATTTGTCATACTATTAGTTAACATTTTCTAAGCTGAATTCAAAAATTTTGAAGATTTTTACTAGGAGTACAATTTGTGTCAGAAAATTTGAGAAGTCAATCATGGTAACCAACATTTCCTGCTAAGTGATGAAATAAAAAGAACTTACCATGAACATATCTTGATAAAATGAAAATTATGAAAATAATTTCATTAATAATGAATTATGTTCAGTGGAGTCATTAATGTCAATAGTTAAGGATATTGCTCAGATTTTTATTTTTATAATGCACATAAAAATTTCCATTTTATTATGTAAACAATTCAGAAGTCTTCTCCCCATGAAACATTCTGCTGTGCTTAGTCACTCGGTCACCCTTTGCGACCTCATGGACTAGCCAGCAAGGCTCCTCTGTCCATGGGAATTCTCCAGGGAAGAATACTGGAGTGGGTTGCCATGCCCTCCTCCCATGAAGCACTAACACCTCATAAAACAGGGTTTATAAAATGTTTTCTATAAGCAGGCACTTTTTGGGTCCTTAAATTATTTTATTCTTCATCATTTGTCAGATACTTACCATTTGGAATAAATTTGGATGTTCATTTCCTAAACATATTTACTCAAAAAAATAGACAATTCTTTATATAATGCATTATTCTTCATCATGATTTACCCCTTAAACATATTTTCAATGGCAGGGTTTATGCAAATTAAATTAAAATACATGTTATAATCAAGGAAATCAACCTAGTTTCAAATGCATCCTCTGAATATGAAAGTTACATGCTATCTCTTAAGAAACTTTTAAAAAAGATTTTCTTATTTCAGGAAAAATGCAAAAACAAGAATATATCTTAAGTATAATAAAGTAAAATTTGTGTGCCTAACCTAGAATGGTTAAACAACAAAAATAATATTGTGATATAAATATTCACACTTTTACAAGATCCTGTCTTTTACAGCCACTCTCAAGTCTTAAGTGGCAAACATAACCCCAAGACAGATGCTATGCAATTTATGCACCATAAATTAAAAACAAAACACATTTTAGAATCTAAAAGGGAAACACATTCATCTACTGTCTTTTCCTACAATAGGAAAAGTGTCCTGAAATATTTGTAGGAATTTTTAAAAATAATAATCTTCAAAACTAGGACAAGACAGAAAGAAGCAGTTAAATATTTCATCAACGTTTAGTATCTTAACAATTTCAGTCAACTTAGTTTTAACTCTGTAGAAAGTGAAGTGAGCTTACTGTATATCTAATTTTCGGAGATCAGACAGAAATTTTGATAAAACAGAGCAATTCAATATTTGTAGAAAAGCACATTGGTAGTGTCAATCTCTGTTGTTCTGCCTCTTCTCTGCAGCACCAGGAAGTGGTATAAAGCCCTATAAAAACACAGTATTGCTGGGAACTAATAGGTTGATGTAAGTGGAAATTCAATATAAGCGGGTTTGACAAATGTGGGGAAATTTAACATTGAGCCCATGGGATTTTTGGCCAGACTTTTAAATTTGATTGATAGATTTAAGAATTTTATATATATGGATTCAATACAAGTGGGTATCATGGTATCATAAAAACAATATTATCAACTAAAGAAGTTGCAAACTCTATCTCCTGGGCATTGGATGTGTAATGTCTTTTTAGCTAGTAAAGTTAACAGTTGCAACTCACTTGTCTTTACCTCCTCAGATATCGTTTTGCAATTTACTGTGTTTCTTCTTGAGTTTTTTGCATGTTGTCTTTTAATCAAATGAACATTTGATAAAATGCTAAGCACAATCTTTTTCTTTTTCTTCTTTTTGCAGTTTTTCTTTAATTGCAGCTTTGTTTCTAATGCTACTTCGATATTCAGTTAAAAATGTCTTTTAATTTACTTTCTGAAAGGAACGTCCTTCAAATATTGTATATACTGTTCTGGATATCCTTTTCCTTGATCTAACAAAAAGTGGAAAAAAAAAAGAAAGTAACCTATATCAATCCTAAAGGAAATCAACCCTGCATATTCATTGAAGGACTGATGCTAAAGCTGAAGCTCTAACACTTTGGCCAGCTGATTCAAAGAGCTGACTCATTAGAAAAGACCCTGTTGCTGGGAAAGATTGAGGGCAGGAGGAGAAGGGGGCGACAGAAGATGAGATGGTTGGATGACATCACTGACCCAATGGACATGAGTTTGAGCAAACTCCAGGAGATAGTGAAGGATAGGGAAGCATGGCATGCTGCAGTTCATGGAATCACAGAGTCAGATATGACTTAGTGACTGAAGAACAATAATTATTTCTGCTATACTTTGTAAAGCCATAATAAAGATAGACTTGCATTCCTTACAGGTGCTTTTCTCACTTCTTTAACTCCAGTGTTTATGTCATCTCTGGTATATAGACACTCTGTTCTCAAAGGACTTCGGTCAGGAGGGCTATCATCTTGAACCCACTTAACGTTGCTCCAAATGTTTCCTGCAGTTTGTCAGATTTTCATTTTGATTTTCCATTTGATCTGATTGGCTAGCATTCCGAACAATCTTTCCTCTCAGCAGTGTAACGGTATAGACTAAAACTGAATAGAGAGGCATTTAAAAACACAGTTCTATAGTAATGACGTTTACTTTGTTCTTCTTAAAAATTAAATATAAAATTTTATAGACTTTTAGTGATCTATTTTAAAACTTAAAGCTACTCTGTGTGCTTAGTCACTCAGTCATGTCATTCTCTTTGCAACCCCATGGACTGTAGCCCACCAGGCTCCTCTGTCCATGGGGATTCTCCATGCAAGAATACTGAAATGGGTTGCCATGACCTCCTCCAGGGGATATTCCCAACCCAGGTATTAAACCCAGGTCTCCCACATTAAAGGTGGATTCTTTACCATCTGAACCATTGAAAGTTGTTTTTAGTCTATTTTTATGATTTTTCATTTTAACTTCTGTGAATGCTTGTTTTTGAAATAATTACCTATTTATGAAATTTTCCAAGATATAAATTAAAAATAGATTTTCTATGAGCCAATTGGCTTAAAAGAGCAAGAAAATTTAATTAGCAGTCATGAAGAAATTAACAATGATAATTTTTGAACACATTCCTTTGTGCTGTGTTTTATTACTTTAGAACTGTATATATGACATTATGTCTTGGTTACACACTTCTGTTATCTCTATCCTAGGTTTTTTGGCCTTTCTTGCTTCCATCCTGATATTCTGAACTTCGGTTTTGCTTAATGACTTTGGAAAGTGCCCTTAATTTGAACCGCAGAAGTCTATTTTTGGTTGAGAAGAAAACTCTTCACTAAAGTCCTTCGAGAATGGGATTCAAATTGGTTCTGGTCTCTCACTGAATTTCCCAGGTAGCAATGAATTACTTGGGGAAAACAAGGTAGTTTAGGTAAAAATGATCAAATATTCCATTGGATATTTTTAATGTGTCAATGCAATTGCTATTTTAACTGCTGCTGCTGCTGCTGCTAAGTCGCTTCAGTCATGTCCAACTCTGTGCGACCCCATAGACAGCAGCCCACCAGGCTCCCCTGTCCACAGGATTCTCTAGGCAAGAATACTGGAGTGGGTTGCCATTTCTAACTACTGTGTTATTAATAAGATCCACCCAAATGATGCTTGTATTAGAAACATTAGAATAATTCACTTCAGTGATGAGTGAAATACATTATGTATGAAAGTGACTAAAATATCTAGGACGTATGAATATTAATTAAATATCAAAGATTGTTGTCATTATTTCTAAAACATTTTAAAAATATAAAATAGGATTTGTGGCAGGCAGATTTCCACCCCCTCTCCTCATCCTGCCAAAAAAATCTATACCCTCATGGCTGGAACTTGTGAATATGTTACTTTGTGTGGCAAAATAACATGGAGGTAGAATTAAATTTATTTAACATATAAAACAAGGAGATTTCTAGTTAATATAGGTATGCCTAATGTGAACAAATGTGGAAATGAAGTCTTGCCCAGAGCATTGTGTGAGGATCTTATTCTTGTCTATACCTTGAATTCTGCCCTGTGAGACGCTAGGGAGAGGACTCAGTGGAGTCCACCTTCATTTCTAACCTGTAGAAATGATGAGATAATAAACACGTGTTAACACTAAGTTTGTCATAATTGAAATTAGAAAAAAACTAATACAGAGTTTTCTGAAAAAATATTACTTACATATGTTAAGGGATTCCCAGGTGACTCAATGGTAAAGAATCTGCCTGCTGATGCAGGAGATTTGGGTTAGATCCCTGGGTAGGGAAATGCCCCTGGAGGAGGAAATGGCAACCCACTTCAGTATTCTTGCTGGGAAAATCCCAAGGACAGGGGGGTCTGGCCAGCTACAGTCTCTGAGGTCACAAAGAGTTGGACTTGACTGAGCAACTGAACACACATGCACACACGTATGTTAAATCTCCAAATATCTGTGTCCATTTTGTCATTCTTAAAAAAAACTAATATACACATTAAGCACAAATGTATTAGACAGATAAACACCATTTGTTTGTCTTATTATATGGTTTCCAGTCAAAATACAAGTGAATAGAATTTTAACATAAGCTAAGTCTTCAAGATCAAATTTCCAATTCAATCTTCTTATGATAAAAACCAGAATTGCAGAAGAAATACTTTGGAGGAAATAAAGTTTGTAAAATTTCACCTGAGACAGTTATTATTTTTGAAGAGGCAAATTTGAGTAAATGTAAAAAAAAACTGTGGAAAGCCTAGAATCTAATTTGTTTACTTGAAGAATAATATTCAAATGGAGGCTTTGAATGAGTAATTGATTGTTACATATTACATCAGGATTTATCAACCTCAGCACTATTGATATTTTGGACTAGATAATTCTTTGTTGATAGGGACCAGAGGCATAGAGGGAGCTATCTTGTGCATTGTAAGATGTTTACTGGCATGCTTGGCCCTACTCAACAGACCCGTGAGCAACCAAACAAGTTGTGATAATCAAAAATGTCTCCAGATATTGCCCATACTTCCTTCAATGAATAGAGAAGCAAATAAACCCTAGTTGAGAAGCATGACAATACACAAAATCCATTTGATTTTAATCTGTACACAAAATTACTTATTTGATTCAAATGAAAATGTTTATTTTGCTTTTGTTATATTCCTTTTGTCTTAGCTCATCAAATTCAATTAGTGGGTTATTATTTATTATTGTTATCGCTTTAGTTCTCCCATTGTGATTTTATGCATGGCTTCCACTGAGTTGTGAGAAGTTTTATTCCAGGTAGTATCCAAATGAGCAGGTTTGCTTCTTACCAATAATTTTGAAACCAATTTTCCCTCAAGTTATGATTTTTGCTTTATGCTTGCCATCTTAGGTGAAAGAAATGTAAGCAAAAGAAATGTATTTTAACATTCATGATCAAAACAGAAAAAGTATACTCTTCCTTTAGATATTTATATACTGATCTGTATTTAAACCATTCATTCGTTCATTCACTCATCCATTAAACAACTATTGGTGACTCACATGTGCATGGTTCTGAGTATACTATGGCAAATAAAAACTAATCTTTTCCTTTAAAGACTTTAATAGATGAAGAAAATTGACATTTAAGAGTAAATATCTACTAGCAGGAAGTAGTAATATATGATGAGTACTAGGTGATAAGGGAAAGGTAAGAGGTATAACTAATCCAACCTCTTTATGACCCAAAGGGTAAGATCTTGGCTTATCCCTGGAGTTTGTCACTGGGAAACTTTTAGGTAAATCACTAAATCAGAGTAGAAAGTCTATAGATTTCTAAATAGCACAACAGTAGAAAAATTTTTCATGTTGGAAAGCAAAGTTTGTATGCTTTAACACTCTTTATTCTAAGATAGTCCCTCAAAAATGCAACCACATAGAGGTACACGATAATCAATTTGGTTTGATATAAGAGGAAACTGAATTTGCAAACAAAAATTTTCTTATCATTCAGGATGATTTTTCTTAATGGATGAAACAAAACACAACGATAAAATTTTTTGCCAATACTAACAAATACTAATACAATTTTAAAAATAGCTTATTTCTAACTTTATCGAGGTATAACTGATATATGACATTGCATAAACTTAAAGTATGCAACATGTTGATTTAATACATTTATAAATAGTAAACTGATTACACGATAGCTTATAACTAACACCTCCATTACATCACAGAGTTATCATTTCCTGTTTTTAGTGAGAACACCTAAAATTTAAGTCTCAGTAAATTTCAAGTATGTAAAACAGTATTATTGACTATAATCACCATTCTGTACTCAGTTCAGCTCAGTCGCTCAGTCGTGTCTGACTGTTTGTGACCCGATGGACTGCAGCATGCCAGGCCTCCCTGTCCATTACCAACTCCCAGAGTTTACCCAAACTCCTGTTCATTGAGTTGGTGATGCCTTCCAAACATCTCATCCTCTGTCGGCCATTTCTCCTCCCACCTTCAATCTTTTCCAGCATCAGGGTCTTTTCAAATGAGTAAGCTCTTTGCATCAGGTGGCTAAAGTATTGGAATTTCAGCTTCAACATCAGTCCTTCCAATGAATATTAGGACTGATTTCCTTTAGGATGGACTATTTGGATCTCCTTGCAGTCCAAGGGACTCTCAAGAGTCCTCTCCAACACCACAGTAAAAAAGCATCAATTCTTTGGTGCTCAGCTTTATTTATAGTCCAACTCTCACATCCATACATGACTACTGGAAAAGCCATAGCCTTGACTAGATGGACCTTTGTTGGCAAAGTAATGTCTCTGCTTTTTAGTATGCTGTCTAGGTTGGTCATAACTTTTCTTCCAAGGAGTAAGCATCTTTTAATTTCATGGATGCAGTCACCATCTGCAGTGATTATGGAGCCTCCCAAAATAAAGTCTGCCACTGTTTCCACTGTTTCCCCATCTATTTGCCATGAAGTGATGGGACAGGTTGCCATGATCTTAGTTTTCTGAATGCTGAGCTTTAAGCCAACTTTTTCACTCTCCTCTTTCACTTTCATCAAGAGGCTCTTTAGTTCTTCTTCACTTTCTGCCATAAGCGTGGTGTCATCTGCATATATGAGGTTATTGATATTTCTCCCAGCAATCTTGATTCCATCTTGTGCTCCATCGAGCCAAGGATTTCTCATGGTGTACTCTGCATATAAGTTAAATAAGCAGGGTGTCAATATACAGCCTTGACATAATCCTTTCCCAAATTTGGAACCAGTCTGTTATTCCATATCCCATTCTAACTGTTGTTTCCTGACTTGTAGACAGATTTCTCAAGAGGCAGGTCAGGTGGTCTGGTATTCCCGTCTCTTGAAGAATTTTCCACAGTTTGTGGTGATCCACACAGTCAAAGGCTTTGGCGTAGTCAATAAAGCAGAAATAGATGTTTTTTTCTGGAACTCTTTTACTTTATCTATGATCCAGTGGATGTTGGCAATTTGATCTCTGGTTCCTCTGCCTTTTCTAAATCCAGCTTGAACATCTGGGACTTCACGGTTCACATATTGTTGAAGGCTGGCTTGGAGAATTTTGAGCATTACTTTACTAGTGTGTGAGATGAGTGCAATTGTGTGGTAGTTTGAGCATTCTTTGGCATTGCTTTTCTTTGGGATTGGAATGAAAACTGTCCTTTTCCAGGCCCTTGGCCACTGCTGAGATTTCGAAATTTGCTGGCATATTGAGTGCAGCACTTTCACAGCATCATCTTTCAGGATTTGAAATAACTCAACTGGAATTCCATCACCTCCACTAGCTTTGTTCGTAGTGATGCTTCCTAAGGCTCAGGATTTCTGGCTCTAGGTGAGTGATCACAGCATCGTGATTATCTGTGTCATGAAGATCTTTTTTTATACAGTTATTCTGTGTATTCTTGCCACATCTTCTTAGTATCTTCTGCTTCTGTTAGGTCCATGCCATTTCTGTCCTTTATTGAGCCCACCTTTGCATGAAATCTCCCCTTGGAACCTCTAGTTTTCTTGAAGAGATCTCTAGTCTTTTCCATTTTGTTGTTTTCCACTACTTCTTTGCACTGATCACTGAGGAAGGCTTTCTTATCTCTCCTTGCTATTCTTTGGAACTCTGCATTCAAATAGGTATATCTTTCCTTTTCTCCTTTGCTTTTTGCTTCTCTTCTTTTCACAGCTATTTGTAAGGCCTCCTTGCACAGCCATTTTTCTTTTTTGCATTTCTTTTTCTTGGGGATGGTCTTGATCCTTGTCTCCTCTGCAATGTCACTAATGTCCAGCCATAGTTCATCAGGCACTCTCTCTATCAGATCTAGTCCCTTAAATCTATTTCTCACTTCCACTGTATAATCGTTAGGGATTTGATTTAGGTCATACCTGAATGATCTAGTGGTTTTCCCTACTTTATTCAATTTAAGTCTGAATTTGGCAATAAGGAGTTCATGATTTGAGCCACAGTCTGCTCCCAGTCTTGTTTTTGCTGACTGTATAGAGCTTCTCCATCTTTGGCTGCAAAGAATATAATCAATCTGATTTCAGTGTTGACCATCTGGTGATGTCTATGTGTAGAGTCTTCTCTTGTGTTGTTTGAGGGTGTTTGCTATGACCAGTGCGTTCTCTTGGCAAAACTCTATTAGTCTTTGCCCTGCTTCATTTTGTACGCCAAGGCCAAATTTGCCTGTTATTCCAGGTGTTTCTTGACTTCCTGCTTTTGCATTCCAGTCCCCTATAATGAAAAGGACATGTTTTTTGGGTGTTAGTTTTAGAAGGTCTTGTAGGTCTTCATAGAACTGTTCCTTCAGCTTCTTAAGCATTGCTGGTCAGAGCATAGACTTGGATTACTGTGATATTGAATGATTTGCCTTGGAAAAGTACAGAGATCATTCTGTCGTTTTTGAGATTGCATCCAAGTACTGTATTTCAGACTCTTTTGTTGACTACAACGGCTACTCCATTTCTTCTAAGGGATTCCTGCCCACAGTAGTAGATATAATGGTCATCTGAGTTGAATTCACCCATTCTAGTCCATTTTAGTTCGCTGACTCCTAGAATGTCGACGTTCACTCTTGCCATCTGCTGTTTGACCACTTCCAATTTGCCTTGATTCATGGAACTAACATTTCAGATTCCTATGCAGTATTGTTGTTTACAGCATTGGACCTTGCTTCCATCACCAGTCACATTCACAACTGGGTGTTGTTTTTGGTTTGGCTTCATCTCTTCATTCTTTCTGTACATTAGATCCCCCCAATTTTTTATAAGTGTGGAAATTTGTGCTATTTGACCAATATTTCTCCATTTCCTCCACCTCTAGCCTCTGGTAACCACCATTCTATTCTCTATTTCTATTATTTCAGCTTTTTAAAATTCCATATAAAAGTGATATCATACAGTACTTGTATTTCTCTAGCTGGCCTTGTAAAACAAGCTCAGAGTATTCCTTCTTCATTTTTTTTTTTGAAGAGCTTGATAGAGATTGCTATTAATTCTTCATTAAATGTTTGGTAGAAGTCACCAGTGAAACCACCTGGACACTTCCATGTTGGGTAATTTCTGATTATTGATTAAATCTCATTAAAAATCAAAGGTTTGTTCAGATTTTCCATTTCTTCATGGTATAGTCTTGTTAGTCTCTATGTTCCTAGAAACGTATCCATTTCTTCCAGGTTGTCAAATTTGTTTGCATATAATTTTGATAGTAGTCTTTTATGGTTGTTTGTATTTCTGTGGTATCACAGCAATGTCTTGTCTTTCACTTCTGATTTTGTCCAGTTGAGAATTTTCTTAATTATTCTAGCTAAAGTTTTGTCAACTGCACTTATCTATTCAAAAAACTATTAGTTTGTTGATTCTGTTATTGAACCAGATGTTTCTGTCCAATAAGCAAGAACCAAAGACTGAGACACTGGGATTTACATCAGAGAAAAGGTTTATTTCATGAGGCAGTCAAGTGAGGAGATGGGAGAAAAAATTTCAAATCTGCCTCCCTAAAGGTGAGGGGCTTGAGATATTTATGGGATAAAGGTAAGTCATAGGGAAGTCGGAGACAGGTGATTGAAGACAAGAAAAAAAATGTAAGGTAAAGACTGTTCTCTTCCAGTGCAACTAAGCGACAAGCTCCTTTGGATGCATGTTCAGAAAATGGTGACATATTAGCCTGTTCTGAGGGTGAAGTTTTTGACTCTCTGATGTCAAAAGATCACAGATTGGACACTCATGCATGTCCAGTTGGAGGGCAGTGGTCCCAACAAATCTTAACTGGCTTGAGCTTGAACTGGACACATCTGACTCCAAGTTTCTGAAAAACAGTTTGGGCAAAATCTTATTGTTTAGGCTGCATGACACTTGGAGGAAAGACAAGTTTCTGTAGCAACAATTAAAGTGAACTTGATCAGTGAAGACAGATTATAGTGCATTATTTTTTAAGCAAGTTACAGTTTTATATATCTATCCTTGGCTTCAATCTTTTCTAATGTTTATTCTGACTCTATTTCTGCTCCTATCTTATTTCCTTCTTTCTTCTAGCTTTGGGCTTACTTTGTTCTTTTTTTTTTTTTTTTTTTTTTTAGTTCCTTAATGCATGACATTATATTCTTTGAAGCTTTTTCTTTCTTCTTAATGTAGGTATTGAACACTTACTTATAAACTTACTAACTTACTTCTTAGAGAGAATCTACTGTATATTTGGGGGCTATGGTTGCCATAAGGCTCACATAAAATTTCTTATAGATATAACAGATGTGTGTGAGTGCTCAGTTGCTCAGTCATGTCTGTGACCCTATGAACTGTAGCCCACCAGGCTTCTCTGTCCATGGGATTTCCCAGGCAAGAATGTTGAAGTGGGTTGCCATCTTCTACTCCAAGGGATCTTTCAGACCCAAGGATTGAAACCTTGTCTTCCTCATTGACAGGCAAATTCTTTAACACAGAGCCACTAGGTAAGACCTATAAATATAGAAGTTCATATTAAACTGGTAACAAACTAACTTTACTTACAAAAACAATAGCCCCTTTTCCCATTTTTAAATGTTTTGAAGTGACAATTTATCTTTTTTTGTATATGTCTCCATTCACAAATTCTTATACCAGTAGTTATTTTAAATACTCTGCAATTAAACCATTGGGTCTTCCCAGTTGGCTCAGTGGTAAAGAATCTGCCTGACAATGCAGGAGACACAAGTTCAATGCCTGGGTCAAGAACATCTCCTGCAGGAGGAAATGGAAACCCACTCAGGTATTCTTGCCTGGGAAATCCCATGGACAGAGGAGCCTGGCATGCTACACTCCATAAGGTTTCAAAGAGTTGGACACGACTTGGTGACTGAGCATGCACACAATTAAACCAGTATAGTAAAGTTTTGTGGTTAATACTCCACCACATTACAGTTTTAGAGTATTCTAATCTGACTATATGTTTCCTTTTCCAGTGTGTTGTATATTTTCATCTGTTTCTTATTACTACTGGCATCTTTTCATTTTGGCTTGATAAATTACTTTAGCATTTCTAGAAGGCAGATCTATTAGTAATAAATTTCTCAGCTTTTGTTTATCTGGGAAAGTCCTTATCTCTCCTTTATTTGTGATGGACAGCTTTGCAAAGTAAAGTATTCTTGGTTGACAGTTTTTTTCTTCCAATACTTTGAAAATATGATCCCACACCCTACTGTTCTATGAGCTTTCTGCTGAGAAATCTGATAATATATAGCCTTATGGTGGTTTCTTTTTAAGTTACAATATTTTTTTCCTCTTTCTGCTTTTAAGATTTTCTTTTTGCTTTTGACTTTTGAAAGTTTCATTAAAATGTCTCTTGCAAAAGATTTCTTTAAGTTAATTATCTTTGGTGACCTATGAGCTTTGTTGATTTGAATATCCAAATCTCTCTGCAGATTTGAGTTCTGTCATTATTTCTTTATATAAACCTTCTGTCACTTTTTCTTTCTTCTGGAATTCAAATTATTCACAAGTTGATACTTTTGATAGTATACTAGAGAACATATAGGGTTTCTTCACTCTTTTTAATTTTTGCTTCTCTGATTGAATAATTTCAATTGATTTGTCCTTGTGCTTACTTATTACTACTTCTGCTTGGACAATCTGCCATTGAAGCTCTTTATTGATTTCTTCTATTTAGCTACTGCATACTTCAACTTCAAATTTTGTTTGTTTTTAATTTTTCTTTATCATTTTGTTGAAATTCCTCTGTTCTTCTTGTACTTTTGTGTGTGTGTGTGCTAGTGTCATTAAATTGCTTAACTGAATTCTCTGGTAGCTCTCTGCACATCTTTAAAACAATTATTTTAAATTATTTTTTAAAAATATATTTGGCTTACAGTATTGTGTTAGTTTCAGGTATACATATTTTAAATTCTTTGTTGAAAAATTTCCTGGATCACTTTTTCTTAGAGGCCAGTTACTGGATTCTTACATATGTATTCTTTGGTTGCATCATGTTTCCTTGATTATTCATGACTCCTAGCTTTGTGTTTAAATAAATGCACATTTAAAGAAGCAATCACCTCTTTCAGACTTTATGAAATGACTTCAGTAAGGAAAGACTTTCACTTCTGGGTAAGAGCCTGTTGGATGTTTCTGTAACCCTGGATCTAGTGATGTAGGATGCCAAGTGCAAAGGTGTATGACAGCATGTGGTCTTGGTGGCCATGTTGGCCCTTTAGCTCAAAACACTGGGACTGTAGCATTGATATCTGTAGTCCTTGGTGAGCACTCCAGCAGATATGGCTACAAGTGCTGCTGGGAATCATTAGCAAGACATCTACGTCAAAGGTCTAGGAACCAGGGGAGGCAGCAGAAGTAACCAGAGCTAGTTGCATGCACATTCAGCTGAGGGCTTTAGATGAAGGTGCCTGGGGCTTCCAGCTGGCACTAGTCGTAAAGAACCCACCTGCCAATGCTGAAAACATAAGAGATGCGGGTTCAGTCCCTGGGTCTGGGAGATCCCCTTAAGGAGGGCATGACAACCCACTCCAGTATTTATGCATGGAGAATCCCACGGTCAGAGTCTGACAGGCTACAGTCCATTGAGTTGCACAGAGTCGGACACGACTAAAGAGACAGTACACGCACAGAAGTAGTGGCAAGGCTCTGCTGTAGACACATATACAACGGCGGGTGGATAGCATAGGTTTCAATGGCTGACGAGGCCAACTGCAGGGATACAGGTAGTTGCATGGGTCCTGGCTAACAGCTTGTACTACCATAGATGCAGGGTTTGTCTGTAGAACAGGACAATATGAACTGCGGTTGCTTCTATTGCATGACTGTTATTCATAGCACTGTTTTTCTTCCTTGTTCTGAGCTGCATCTCTGTATATTTCAGCTTTGCTGGTCTGGGTGAAGGGAAATTGAAGTGGAACTTCTGTGCAATGTCCCCAAAGGGTGGGGAAGCTGGTAGCCCACAAGACTTTTCCTTTTCTGATGAGTGTAACTCTAACTGAGGAATTCCCTGTGGGCACTGAGTAATGTTGGTTTGGGGATGAGATATGCAGACAAAATGAATCTGCTTTTCCTTTTTTTGTGTGCAGTTATTATCAAATACTCGAGAAGGGCATGGTGACCCACTCTAGTACTCTTGCCTGGAGAATCCCATGGACAGAGGAGCCTGGCAGGCTATAGTCCAGAGGGCTGCACAGAGTCGGACGACTGAAGTGACTGAACATGCATTATCAAATATTGTTGTTCTGCTGTGTTGCTGAAGCTTATGAAGAGGGCTCCGGAGCTTTTCCAGAGTTGTATTACTTTATGAATAACTATTTAATTGTCCACTTTTGTTGGGGAACAGATACTGGGATCTCCTACAACAGTATCTTCTAAAATAGACTTCCATATTCTTTCATGGTTAGAACTTAATGAGTGTGTCTATTATAATTAATGTTAACTTCAACTGAAGAACATTTTTATTATTTCAATTTAGTCAACAGTGTCATTAGTGTATTTGATGAATCAATATTAAAACTATGTCAAGAAGCAGACAAAAGATTCTAACCCCAAATATCTCCTTAAAAATTGACAATACTTCCATCAACCCTATTGATAGTATCTTTGTAGTTAAGAGTAGAAACTCCAGGTTTAGGCTACCTGTATTTGAATGAATGCTATCTGTATTGCTGGCAGTAGCTTTGTAATCTTTGCTCGACTGTAAAATGGTGGGTATAATTAAGTTCTATCTTGTAGAGTTGCTGTGAGAATTAAATGGTTTATTACATTGTAAAACATATAGAACAGATATATACTAAATGTACAATACAGGAGTGTAAATATTGTTATAGTTTTCAAATGTCTATAAAACTCCATATCTCTGCAAATATTCCACTTGCTATCATCTTTTTCTTAAACATATCACAAGAGGTAATTATCTCAGAGACTACACAATCAAATATTGAGTGCTTGTTTCAAAAAGCTAGCAATTTCAATTTTTTTCTTATTCTTTTTGTTAATATATCTTAGAACATAGTTAGAATTTTAAAAGGCCTACATTTATGAAAATATCTGGCTATAGAAGATGGAATTTTGTATAGAATTTTTATTTATGCTTTCCACTTTTATCAATATTTGTACCCTGACACCTTTAAGTGTCTTTAAATATCTTTAAATTATTTTGAGACAAAATAAGAATAAAATTTGTCTGACTTAGTGATGCATGATATTTCAAGGATCTTTCCAACATGAAAATTTTTCCTACACCCATTTTATTATCTATTACTTAATATTAACATACATAACAAATGAGTCTCAGAAGAGTATTATAATATTAATTTTGATTTGACTTTGATTAGATATATATTATCTCTTCCATTATGTATTAGCCATGCTAATACTATAATAAGCTTTAGTGTACAATAATCAAAGATTTATTACCTTAGCAACTTTTAAAATATTAATGATGTCATGCATTGAATTATGATCAAAAAGTGTACCACTTTGGGCGGAAGAGTTTTTTCAGGTCTGAAAAAAAGTAAGTATTTCTTATGAAAAGGAGTAGTGTTTTTAAAGCCTATACCACTCCTTGAAGCATATGAATATGTGTATTGTTCTTAAATAGCTGCAGATGGAAAGATAATACTGAAGACATTCCAATATTACACTCATATATTTCCCATACAGT
Source organism: Giraffa tippelskirchi (assembly GCF_054371585.1). Taxonomy (NCBI): domain Eukaryota; kingdom Metazoa; phylum Chordata; class Mammalia; order Artiodactyla; family Giraffidae; genus Giraffa; species Giraffa tippelskirchi. Next base: position 37,735,918 of record NC_137280.1, on the reverse strand, counting down.
CAGCTTCAGAACAAGCATGCATTTTCAGTCACCCTTTATAAATTAAAGAGTAAATGCTTATTTAACATTTTTATGTCCATTTCCTTAATACTGCAGATTTTTAACTAACAAAAATATTCTAGTTCTACATTTACATGTATATATATATTTTAATTTGAAAAGTTTGAGAAAACACAGGATTTAGAAATTCTTTTCCTCTGTTCTTTATGTCACGGGCAAGGGCAAGCTTAATTATGCAGAGCTTGCTTGGTTTCCTTCCCCACACCCTAGCCACAAAGTGAGCAAAACTGCTTGTTATTTCTCTCTTGTGGTTCCTGTGTGTCCAAGAGAGAAACATGCAAACCGAGTCCCCGTTTTCCTTCTCACTATTTAATTTTTCTTCTGACCATTGAATGATACAGACAACAAATTTGCAATGCATCCTTCTGAAAATAGGGACATGATGAATGAAAATAACTTTAATTGGATAGTCTAAACTCTTTTACTCTAAACTGTAATTGGTAGAATTGCATTTTGATATGAAATAAGCTTTGACCAAATTGATATTATTTCACGAAACATTTTAGAGTTATTTCTGGTGTTTATTTACCACCATAAAGGAAAAAAAAGAGAGATATAACTATGTCCCTTGTGAACTACCAATCAAATAGATAACTGTGAGTTACTTTTATTCAACTAAGATCATTAAAGCAGAAATGGAAAATAGGTAGTGGATGACTGAAAGCCTTTTGTGATGGTAAAATAAGATGGTCTTACTGCATTTTTCATGACATATAAATTCGTTAGTTCTATGAAACTTAGTTGCTCTTAACACCCAATGCAGAAACTTTTCTTTCATTCATTGATATTTTGGAAGTTTAAAGAGTATTATCCTACCTGACCTGTGCATATCAAATGATGACTACACAGAGGGTTTTCAGTAATCCTTTGTTCCATCTTGTAAATGGATTGCAAGCTATGTGAATCTGTTTTTAAATACATTTTTATTATATGCTCTTCATCTTCAATCACCCAGCTTGTGTACATCTTACATGTTTAATAAATGTTTCTTTAACCAGAAATTAGAAGAGTTGGCCCTTTTAAGCTTTTTATCTTCTAAAGACATTAGAAACATACTACAAATTTGGGTATATCTTTTACACAACACAATCCTAAAAGAATCAGACAACAGAAATATTTCTTATGTGAAAAATCTCCAGAATTACCTGAAAAGAGACTGAACTATAGTCATGCAAAGGGTAAATTAGGAATGAAATAAGAGCAAACAACTATTATCACACTGCAAACAAGGGAACAGAGAAAAGGACCCCAGTCTTCAACACAGTGGCAAGCCTGAAAATCATTATCAGTCATCTGTGAGAATTTGGAACTACTGTTTCAAAATCTTGAGACAGACCAAAATCTAAAAGGACCAAACAATCTTTATAAAGAATACACTGTAAAAATCTCAATATGTATCAGAGTACGGAATGAAATTCTATTGTAAGCAAGTGAAGCAGCATCAAAATTGAACAAAGTAGGTGATGACCCATATACACACGATTATAAAACATAAGAAATTGCATAGCATATAAAGCTAAACAGAACAAGTACCTATTTCATTTTTATTAAAAAAAAAAAAAAAACAACCTGACTTGAATTAAAACAACTTCTGGAGGTAAACTAATGTATATAATAGAAAACCACTTAAGTATAAGGCGTGGGAAAAGTTCAGACATTCCTTCTGCATATTGAATCAATTAATAGCATGTACAAGGAAACCCTGATCATTTGAAGGAGTGGAGAAAAATGACTTGATTCTTTACAAGTAGTACAGACCATTATTAGTATTCCAGATAGATTGTATTGTAGAGAGTCCATCATATGCTTTGATCTGTCTGCATCCATAGCTGGAAACTGTGTGCCCAGCTCTGCAAGTGGTACGATCTGACAGTCACCTTCAACAGGAAAGTGAGTTAATGGTTGCAAATGTTAATCAGTGGATCAAAGCACATAAGTGAGTAAAATTTTTTTAAAAAATTAAAATTTTCTTTAAAAAATCTGATTTCATTCCTATGGACTAAAGCAATTAAAACATTCATAACTGACTTCTCAACTCTTCCCATATTTCTTGCCTGTAACTCTCTCTCTGATGTATCCTTTCTCTTTTCTTTTTTCTCTCTTCCTTCTTTCCTCCGTTTCTCCTTCATTCCTCTCCTTCCTTCTCTCTCTTTCTTTCCCTTTCTTTCTTTCTTATTTCCTTCTATGGTTTTTTCTTTCTCTTTCTTCCTTCATGACTTCCCACCTTCCTCCTCCCTCCTTTCCTTCTCTCTTTTCTCTTTCCCCTTTCCATTTTTATTTTTCTTTCTATCGTTCCTTGTTTCTTTCTCTTCCTTCCTTTTTTCCTCCCTCCGTCCCTTCTCTCTCTTTTTTCTTTCTTTCCTTCTTTCTTTCTCTCTTTCTTTTTTCCTTCCCCTTTCGTTCTCATTTTTCTTTTTCTCTTTCTCTGTTTCCTCTTTTCCTTTCTCTCCTCTTTCTTTCTCTCTTTCTTCATTTTTCTTTTCTCTTTCTCTCTCTTTCACTTTCTCTACTTCCCTTTTTATTTCTTTCTGAATATTGGTATATTTTTAATTGGCTTAGAGAATCATCAGCATTTCAAGTGATCAGAGTAAAAAGGTACTTAAAACACACACAATATAATTTCACTATTCCCACTACACACATACATGAGCAGATGTGCACACACACATGCCCATTCCTGAAGCAGTTGGGAAAAAAAATTAAGTAATAGAAACTCTAGGTTATAAAATTCAATTAGAAATATTATACTGTCTGGGGTTATCCTGTATCTAAAAGTAACAAAATAGAGGGGAATCAGGCCAAAACAGGTGAACTAACATTTTTGCCTTAATTATTATGTGCCTAGACATTCTTGCACTCTCAGAACAGCTTGACTGACCAAGTTTCTAAAATGTTCTCTGATACTATAATTTGGGGAAGGAAATCTTCCACAAAACATTTTTCCTATTTTAAATCGCCAAAAAAGTTGGTTATTAGAATAACAATATTTCATGGTGAATGGAAATAATTATTTCTAACAGAACTAAAGAGAATTTGATGAAAGTCAGAGAAAATATGTTTGACAATTTGAATAAAGAGTAAAAATAACACTTCTCTAAAATTTCCTCAGAGCAGAAAACTAGTGCTTTTGCATGCAACACCTAATGGCATAATTCAAGTATAAATGCTGACACTGCAAGCTCAATAGGTTTAACTTTTTAGCATTTAAAATATGTTCATTAAAAAATTAATGGAACACTAATGAAATTAATTGGCATGCCAAATTCACAAAGGATATATCAAAAATAATCCCTTGCAAATATTACTCCTTCTCCTCCTAATATAATTCCTACACTCCTTCATCCACCTCTCCTGACTAGCCTTCCCTTGTGTTTGTATTTGCTTATGTAATATTTTGTATTTCCCAAGATTTTCATGTGCATTGTTTTAAATATCTTGGCAAATATTTCATTTCTTGGCACATCAGCCCTACCTATACTAAAAAATATTGATATCTTTTAGCCTGCAGGGTTTGAAACTTGTCATGTTTGTCCTGCTTGCTTACTAAGTATGTAAAAAGCAGATACTATTTGATAGCTCTGGTATACGATGGAAACTGTATTTGCAATTAATATTTAGTACTAATTCTAATGTTAGCATCAATGTTACTTAAATTTCAAGATCAACATTTAAAATGCAAATATGCGTTACTGAAAAAAGATGTTTTAATGTACTCTCATCATTCCTGAGTATGTAATTGTGTCTTTTCTCTACAAATCTGATTACCATGATCTGTTATCTCTCATTTAACCAAACTAGCCTAGCATTCCAAGACACAACTCCAACTGTTTAGAAGTACTCATGACTAAACTCTGAGAAATATTTTTCCTCAAAACATTATATGTCATCATTGAACTCAGTTTCCTACTAGTGCTCTTGTAATGAATATGTATCATTTGTAGTTATATTTTATGCATCCTTGAGGTTTATTTTATTGTGACTGCTTTGCCAAATTGACTTTTTAGTTTTATTAATAAAATAGCAAAGACTTGAAGATAGTATAAATATTTACCTAATGAAAGTGAAAGTGTTAGTCCCTCAGTAGTGTCCAACTCTGCAACCCCATGGACTGTAGCCCACCAGGCTCCTCTGTCAACACAGGGATCAAACCTGTGTTTCCTGCATTGCAGGCAGATTCTTTACTGTCTGGTCCACCAAGGAAACCCAATATTTACCTAAAAAGTAAAGGTACAGTGGAAGTCGCTCAGCTGTGTCTGACTGTTTGAGACCATATGGACTGTAACCTGCCAGGCTCCTCTGTCCATGGGATTCTCCAGGCAAGAATACTGGAGTGGACTGCCATTCCCTTCTCCAGGGGATCTTCCCGACCCAAGGATTGAACCTATGTTTCCTGCATTGCAGGCAGATTCTTTACTATCTGTGCCACCAGGGAAGTCCAATATTTACCTAAGGGATAATTAATTAGGCTAAACAGTGTTGTGCTTGTTCCTGAAAATATGGCTGATTGACTAATATAATTTTTGTTATTGTTGTTGACCATTTTGTGTTATTACCTTTTTTTTCCTCTTGTATTAGATGTAATTGCACCAGCTTTCAGCTATCAAACTTCCTTTTCAATTTTGTTCTGTCAGGATTAAACCATGCTTGTTATTAAGCTTCTCATATTTATTCTGTTCTGGAGCATTTTAGGAAAAGCCTTTGTCAAAACTGCATTTACTTGGGGTAAAAAGAACTGCATTACAGACTGTGGGTTTTCCCAGTGGCTCAGTGTAAACAATCTGCCCACAGTGCAAGAGATGGGGGTTTGATCCCTGGGTCAGGAAGATCCCTGGAATAGGGCATGACAACCCACTCCAGTATTCTTGACTGGAGAATCCCACGGCCAGATAAGCCTGACTATAGTCCGCAGGATCATAAAGAGTCCCACACAGCTAAAGAGGCCGAGCACACATGCGCTCAGACTGCAGCATCCGTGAAGGGAAGCCTTGTCAGCTGAAAAAGGCTCAGTTTGCCTGAGCCAAGTGAGACACTCAGTCCAACCTTTAAGACACAATCCAATTCCATGTACCCTTCTTTCTGAAATTTATGAACTTCGTTCCCCAGAAGCTCTTGTTCATCTCAGGGGCATGTACTCAAGTCCCAAAGTAGTACCATAAATTTTTATTCAGTCTTTCATGAGTTTATTGTTCTTTCATTTAAAAAAAAAATAATATGGAGGCAAAGTATACCTGGATATATTGCTTAACAATACCTGACAATTCTCTAGATTCAATTGTAGGTCATGTATCACTTGAATTTTGGGGGCGAGGGAGTTGACTTCTTACATACAGATGAACTTTGAAATATTTTAAGCAAAATAATATTCACTTACTAAGTAGAACTATTTATGTCTTCATTGAGTTACACCAAATTTTACCAGCTCATATTATGGCAGTTTTATAATGGCATTCTAAACCATAGCTACTATCAGGAAAATTTGGAACCAGAGTTACTGTCTTAAATATTCTTTGGGAGGTTCTAAATACATCAGGACAAATATTCCTTAGTAATATACTAGATAATTTGCAGATTTTTTGACATTCTTGTAATGGAGAAACCTGACAGGCAGTTGTTTAAGGTTAGATCTTTTGGAAGTACTAATCAAAACTTTCATGACAAACATAACTTTTGGACAACTAACATAAAACAGAAGAGTATGTTGTCTATATCAAGAAACCCTGATTCATTATAATGTGAGAAGGAATTATGGGATAATGAAAAAATTAAAAAGAAAGAAATGGAGCTAGTTAATTCATCAAACATGCTATACGAAAATATTGGACCTAAATGTCATTTCTCGTTCTTTATTATCAGGACCTATATAAAGAGGGGGCTCCCCTGTCAAGTCAGATGGTAAAGAATCTATCTGCAATGCAGGAGACCCAGGTTCAATCCCTGGATAGGAAAGTTCCCCTGGAGAAGGGAATGGTTTCCATTCCAGTGTTCTTGCCTGGAGAATTCCATGGACAGAGGAGACATGTGGGCTACAATCCATAGAATCACAAAGAGTCGGACACGACAGATTTTCTTAACTGAAGGGCATATTTCTAAACTAATTGACCTCAGTAGTGTATTAGTTTCTGTAGCTTTTCTATTTTTTATTGTTTAATATATATACTTACTAGATAAATAGAAGCATAATAAAATTCTTCTGTTTTTCCTAATAATAAGCAAAATTAAAGTTTTCTAATGCTTCACATTTTCTAGTTTTAGCAATCTTTGTGAACATACCTTGGAAAAGATATTTTTAGTACAATTTTGAGAAACGATGCATCCTGTGGCTTTTGTAATTATTAAAAACCCAGAATGATAATTTCTGTTTCTTCCAAGAAACCTTACATTACCTATGAGAGTATAGGAATTACAAACATTCTTATTGGCGACTGAAATTGTTTTTAATATAGAAAACATGTGGAAATATCTGCTATTCTTAAAACACTTCTGAAAAATAAGCAAATGTCTTGAGTCTCAAAATATTAAGGTCGTCTATTTTCCTCCTTTTCCCCAAATGCCTTCTTATTTTCTTTCATGTGTGGGTAATATTCAAAACTTTGGTTTGTTATCAGATTAAATTAAGATCAAAGTTAATCCCCTCTTGCTTCATAATCAGAATCCTATCACAGTATATTCAAATTTAAGGTCTTCGTATTCAAAGATACAAACTGAACAGTATGTGATCCATTTAAGGTTTATATTTTTAGGAAGACGTATTTTAAAAAGCTAAGGCTTGATGACAAATGAATAAATATTTACATTTATTCACTTGTGTTCTTCATATGTTCATAATGATTCTTTGTAAAAAAAAGTTGTGTTTTTTATTTATTTTTTTTTCACTATACCACCAGGGAAGCCCCTGGGGTATTTTTTTTTTTTTGAAGATAATTGCTTTACAATATTGTGTTGGCCTCTGCTATACATCAAAATGAACCAGCCACAAGTATAAATATGTTCCCCCGCTCCTGAACCTGTCTCTCATTTCCCACCCCATTTCACTCCTCTAGATTGTCACAGAGCACTGTGTTGAGCTCCCTGTGTCACACAGCAAATTCCCACTTGCTATTTTACACATGGTAATGTATATGTTTCCATGCTATTCTCTCAATTTGTCCCACCATCTCCTTCCCTGACTGTGTCCACAAAGAATGCTTTCAAGTCAGTCCTGATGAGGTGGATGAACCTACAGCCTATTATTCAGAGTGAAGTAAGTCAGAAAGAGAGACAAATATTGTATATTAATGCATGTGTGTGGAATCCAGAAAAATTCATACTGATGAACCTATTTGCAGGACAGTAATGGAGATGTAGACATAAAAATCAGTTTTCTTTGATGCATATGTTGTTATGTTAATCTTACGTGCGTCATATTTAAGCTTTAAACTGATGATTACAAAATTTAATTTAAAAAACTAATCACATATCATGAGATCCCCCAAGGGTTGAAGCAAAACTATGGTTCTAATATGAATGCTTTCAATAACTTTTCTATTAAAACAGGTAGAAAAGTGACCATTTCAAGCATATAGTCATTAAGAGATACTTGATTAATTTACCCCAACTTTTTTGGGCTTCCCTGGAAGCTCAGCTGGAAAAGAATCCACCTGCAGTACAGGAGACCCCTGTTTGATTCCTGGATCAGGAAGATCCCCTGGAGAAGATATAGACTACCCATTCCGGTATTCTTGGGCTTCCCTGTTGGCTCAGCTGATAAAGAAACCGCCTGCAAGGTGGGAGACCCAGATTCAATCCCTGGGTTAGAAAGATCCCCTGTGGAAAGGAAAGGCTACCCACTCCGGTTTCTGGCCTGGAGAATTCCATGGACTGTATAGTCCATGGGGTCACGAAGAGTTGGACACAACTGAGCGACTTTCACTTTAAAACATGTGCAAAGGAAATCAAACCAATTTGTTATTTTACTCTTTTGCTTGTGAATGTGTGTGAATGGCTCATTTAATTGACTAAAGTTACCTGCTCCATAACATGCCTTGAATATGGTCTTAGCCTTTAGTAATTCCTTGATTTTAAGTACCCATTATACTGTATAAGCAGAGAAGGAAATGGCAACCCACTCCAGTATTTTTGCCTGGAGAATTCAATGGACAGGGGAGACTGGTGGGCCACAGTCCACAGGGTCGCAAAGAGTCAGACACAATTGAAGCAAATGAGCACGCACATACTGTATAAGATTTTCACAGTTACTATCTACTAGTATTATTACCTTCTTGTGAGGCAAATGAGAGTACTTCTATCATTTTATCTGTTAGATGACAATACTGACACTCAGAGATCAGTTGACTTATCTGTTATACAGCTTTTAAATAAGAAGCAATTAAATGAGCTTGAACCCTGATCTTCTCAGGGAAACATTTGATCAGTGAGGAAAATTGAGTATTAAATAGGAAGTAAAAGTACCTTTGTGACTATGAAAGAGAGGCAAGGACTAGTAAATAAAATTAACTTCTTCTCCAATAAAAATAGAGCATTGAAAGTTAAAAATTAGAAAAGTAATATATCAGAGGAACCATGAAGAAAAATGGTTCTTGACTCTAGCAAGATTTGATTGATGATATTAGTATATCTAATAAATGTGTGAAATCTCTCTCTCCTTCTCATTCTCCTCTTTATTATCATCAGTCTATCTACATATCTATCTATCTATACTTATCTTTCATTTTCATCTAGCTATCCATCCATCCATGACTTCCTGTCAGACTTTCATGTCACACAATTCTTTATCACAATTTTCCTACTTCTCCAGCTCTACCTGACTTAATGGCAAATAATGAACAAACTAGTGTTCAAGAGAGGACTAGAAAAGGAAAGAGTTGATGTTATAATCTTGGACATTAAAAACAAGTCATTAGCATCTGAATGATAGAGGGTTGTGGATATCAATTTTATGAAAAGAATCATAAATTCCATTCAGTGTGAAGCAAATTGAAAAAAAAATGCAGTATTTTTAATGGTTTAACCAGCTGTGAATTGAAGGACATGCAATACACATGGAATTTATTTTTTATATTTTTTTCAGCATATGCAAAGACTTAGTTCCCCATCATCACTCATGGCAGTTGTTCAGCTAATTTTTGGCAGGTTGTAGAAACAATGTCTCCACCATTACCAAGTGGCTCATTTCATTTATATAATGAACACCATTTTGCATTCAAAAACAAAAACAGATATCAAATGGATTGCAAAAATACAAAGAGTGCACAATGAAGTGGGAAGCCACTAAATTACTATCCACCAGCTTTTCCATTTTATTGCCCCTATGAACCAGAGTGATCAATTCCAGATGTTTTAGGGCTTCTGATAGATACAAGAAAATCTTCCTCTCTGTCACTCTCCTTGGTCAAAGAGTTCTTTATTTTCTAGCATTGTTCCAATTTATGATTGCAGAGGAAAGAAAAGGCTTATTAATTGTAGTATTCCAGGCCATCAAAAGTCCACATTTGTCCTATCAACTTTCTTCTCCAGTTGATCTTAACCTTTTTTAGTAAAATGACCCTTATTTAAGGTGAGAGTATCCAAGGTCTCAATTATAAACTACTTAAGAAAATTAAAGATATTTTGCATTCCAGTCCCCCTTCCCCCGGGTCCTGGTGCACACAAGGTTCTGTCTGTGCCCTCCAAGAGTTTATTTCCCAGTTCTGTGTAAGTTCTGGGGGCTCTATGGTGGGGTTAATGGTGACCTCCTCCAAGAGGGCTTGTGCCATACCCAAGTCTGCTGTACCCACAGCCCTGTCCCTGTGTGTCAGCCCACTGCTTATGTGTACCTCCACAGGAGATGCTCAAACACAGTTCTGTCTCAGACTCTGTGGGGTCCCTGGGTCCTTGTGCCCACAAGGTTTGTTTGAGTCCTTCGCCCTTGGACGTGGGGTATCTCCTCACCACTGCTCACTCCAGAGCTGCACATGCAAGGATGGGCTCAATAAAGGATGGAAATGGTATGGCCTAACAGAAGCAGAAGATATTAAGAAGAGGTGGCAAGAATACACAGAAGAACTATACAAAAAAGATCTTCATGACGCATATAACCACGATGGTGTGATCACTCACCTAGAGCCAGACATCCTGGAATGTGAAGTCAAGTGGGCCTTAGGAAGCATCACTATGAACAAAGCTAGTGGAGCTGATGGAATTCCAGTTGAGCTATTTCAAATCCTAAAAGATGGTGCCATGAAAGTGCTGCACTCAATATGCCAGCAAATTTGGAAAACTCAGCAGTGGCCACAGGACTGGAAAGGGTCAGTTTTCATTCCAATCCCAAAGAAAAACAATGCCAAAGAATGTTCAAACTACCACACAATTGCACTCATCTCACACACTAGCAAAGTAATGCTCAAAATTCTCCAAGCCAGGCTTCAGCAATATGTGAACCGTGAACTTCCAGATGTTCAAGCTGGATTTAGAAAAGGCAGAGGAACCAGAGATCAAATTGCCAGCATCCGTTGGATCATTGGAAAAGCAAGACAGTACCAGAAAAACATCTATTTCTGCTTTATTGACTATGCCAAAGCCTTTGACTGTGTGTATCAACACACACTGTGGAAAATTCTTCAAGAGATGGGGATACAAGACCACCTGACTTGTCTCTTGAGAAATGTGTATGCAGGTCAGGAAGCAAAAGTTAGAACCGGACATGGAACAACAGATTGGTTCCAAATAGGAAAAGGAGTATGTCAAGACTGTATATTGTCACCCTGCTTATTCAACTTATATGCAGAGTACATCATGAGAAACGCTGGGCTGGAGGAAGCATAAGCTGGAATTAAGATTGCCAGGAGAAATATCAATAACCTCAGATATGCAGATGACACCTCCCTTATGCCAGAAAGTGAAGAAGAACTAAAGAGCCTCTTGATGAAAGTGAAAGAGGTGAGTGAAAAAGTTGGCTTAAAGCTCCCTATTCAGAAAACTAAGATCATGAAATCCGGTCCCATCACTTCATGGCAAACAGATGGGGAAACAGTGGCATACTTTATTTTGAGGGGCTCCAAAATCACTGCAGATGATCACTGCATCCATGAACTTAAAAGACACTTACTCCTTGGGAGAAAAGTTATGACCAACCTAGACAGCATATTAAAAAGCAGAGGCATTACTTTGCCAACAAAGGTCCATCTAGTCAAGGCTATGATTTTTCCAGTAGTCATGTATGGATGTGAAAGTTGGAGTATAGAGAAAGCTGAGCACTGAAGAATTGATGCTTTTGAACTGTGGTGTTGGAGAAGACTCTTGAGAGTCCCTTGGACTGCAAGGAGATCCAACCAGTTCATCCTAAAGGAAATCAGTCCTGAATATTCATTGGAAGGACTGATGTTGAAGCTGAAACTGCAATACTTTGGCCACTGATATGAAGAACTGGCTCACTTGAAAAGACCCTAATGCTAAGAAAAATTGAAGGTGAGAGAAGGGGATGGCAGAGGAGGAGATAGTTGGATGGCATCACCGACTCAATGGACATGAGTTTGAATAAATTCTGGGTGTTGGTGATGGGCAGGGAGGCCTGGTGTGCTGCAGTCCATGGGGTTGCAAAGAATTGGACACGACTGAGCGACTGAACTGAACTGAATTGAAGGATATATTTTTTAGGCATCAGTTATCGTGGCATTTGATTCACTATTCCTAATCCTTTGTGTATCTAACTAGAAACTTACAAAGTATGTTTGTTTATTTGCTGGCCAGTTTTGGGAACAGGGTATGCCAATGTTATTGGGCTCTAATGACCTCAATGAAAAATACCATTCCTTTCAATAAATGGGTGTGGTTGGTCTTCAAAAAGAAGCACTCTGGCTATCTCAGCAGAATACTTTTTAAACTGTGATTAGGGGCCTTATTTGGCTTTTTAATTTTCTTGTCATAATTTTTAGGATCTCTCTTGCTTTGATGATCAAATTGAGATAAGCTGAAATCATTCTTAGTATTTTTAAACATGTACGCAAACTCGGCTTATTAGTAACATAAAATTAACAATTTTGTTTTCAGATCATATTGACATACTTTTTTAATTCAAGAAAAAAGAAAAGTCCATCTCTGAAAGTCCTATCAGTTCAGTTCAGTCGCTCAGTCCTGTCCGACTCCTTGCAACCCCATGAACCACAGCACGCCAGGCCTCCCTGTCCACCACCAACTCCCAGAGTCCACCCAAAACCATGGCCATCGAGTCGATGATGTCATCCAACCATCATCCTCTGTCGTCCCCTTGCATCTCTAATTGAATTAATCAGTAACTTCATCAAAATCCATTGTGGGCAGATTAAAAAGTAAAATTTAGCCAGTGGTATAATTTTTTTTTTCCTTTGCCTCCATGTTGTTGTTGTTCAGTTGCTCAGTTGTGTCCAATTCTTTGCGACCCCATGAATGGCAGAAAGCCAGGCTTCCCTCTCCTTCACTCTCTCCTGGAGTTTGCTGAAACTCATGCCCATTGGATTGGTGATACTATCCAATCATCTCATCCTGTCACCCACTTCTCCTCCTGCTCTCAATCTTTCCCAGCATCAGGATCTTTTCTAATGAGTTGGCTCTTCCCATCAGGTGGCCAAAATATTGGAGCTTCAGCATCAGTTCTTCCAATGAATATTCAGGGTTGATTTCCTTTAGGCTTTACTATTTGATCTCTTTGCTGTCCAAGGGACTCTCAAGAGTCATCTTCAGCACCACCGTTTTAAAGCACTTTTATTTTTGGTGGTGAGAAAACATTTTAGACTATAAGTCTGACAGACCACAAGTGTCCAAATCTCTTGGGACACAGTTTTTACAATGTATTTAGGTGGTATTTTCCTAATTTTAATGAAAGTGAAATGAACATATAAAAAAGAAAAAAAAGAAAAAGTTGTTTAGAAATCTGACTACTAAGAAAAAAATATTTTTGTTCCTATGGTGGTAGGCAGACTTCTAAGATGATTCTCAATGAACCTCACCTCCTGGTATCCATTCATTTTGACAATCTGTATCCCTAAAGTATGAACAGGTCCTGGTGACCAGTAGAATTTAGTAAGTTGACGGGAGTTTAGTTACATAATTAGCTAATTATCTTACAAAAGATTGTAACTTCCATATTGCTAGCAGATTTTCTCCTTTGCTTTCTTACCTTGCACACTTTTAGGAAATGAGGCCTCAATGGTGAGGAGTTAAGAGAGGTTTCTGGCCAGTGGATGGTAGGAAACTGAATGCTGCCAACAACCACTGAACTTGACATGGATCCCTCACCAATCGGACCTTCAGGTTAAACTCCTGTCTGATACCTGGACTGCAACTTTATGAGAAACTCTCAGGTGGAGCACCTATCTAAATCCTATCCAGATTTCTGACCCCAAATAACTGTAAGGTAAGAAATTTACAGCCACATATATGTACTGTGTTCTGTGCTTAGTTGCTCAGTCGTGTCCAACTCTTTGAGACCCTATGGACTGTAGCCTGTCAGGCTCCTCTGTCCATGGGAGTTCCCCAGGCAAGAGTATTGAAGTGAGTTGCCACGACCTCCTCCAGGGGATCTTCCAAACACAGGGATTGAACCCAGGTCTCCTGCATTGCAGGCAGATTCTTTACCATCTGAGCCACCAGGGAAGCCCAGCCATATGTATTTATATGTGTGTGTGTGTGTGTGTGTGTGTGTGTGTGTGCGCGCATGCATGTGTGTATACTCAATTGCTCAGTCATGTTGAACTCTGCAACCTCACGGACTGTAGACTGCCAGGCTCCTCTGTCCATGGAATTTTTCCAGGCAAGAATACCGAAGCGAGCTGCCACTCCAAGGGATCTTCCTGACCCAACCCAGGGATTGAACCCGTGTCTCCCTCATTGGCACGTGGATTGTTGACCACTGCATCACTTGGGAAGATAAATATATATACCCCTGCCTTTTGAACTTTCTTTCCATTCAGGCATTAAGTAGAGTTCCCTGTGCTATAGAGCATGTTCTCATTAGTTACCTATTTTATACAGAGTACCAATAGTGCAAATGTGTCAGTCCCAATCTTCCAGTTCCTCCCATCCTCCCTTCCCCCTTGATGTCCATATATTTGTTCTCCACTCTGTGTCTCTATTTCTGCTTTGCAAATAAGATAATCTATACCATTTCTTACATTCCACATATATGCGTTAACATACAATATTTGGTGTTTCTCTTTCTGACTTCACTCTGTATGACACTCTCTAGTAAAATGCTTTTAATATTAAATCTCATTGGGTCAATTTATTAGCTAGCCCATAGCATAGCATTTAACTCATATGTCTCCCTAAATCTGGGAAGATTTTCTCATGAAATATATCATCAGGGCATGCATATAAATGTTCTATATATTATTTTGAATAAAAATCACACTTTTGCATATTCTACAATGGCAAGAGCTAAGACATCCTGACAAATCATAAACACAGTCCCTTGAAACAGGTCAGTGTTGACAATAAAAGAATCGACCTAATGAGTTAGAAGAGATAATTTTTCAGATACTTCTTTTATCATAACAGCAAGAAAACTATATATATACTTGAATAGTTTAAGAAGATCCTCTTCAAATTTTTCATTTCACACATGCTTTACTTTAAAAATTTTGCACACAACTATGCTATTTTATGGCTTTCCCTAGTGGGTAAGTGATAATTCTGCCTGAGATGCAGAAGATGCAGGAGAAACAGGTCCCATCCATGGGTCAGGAAGATCTCCTGGAGGAGGGCATGGCAACCCACTCCAGTATTCTTGCCTGGAGAATCCGATGGACAGAGGAGACTAGTAGGCTACTAGTCCATACGGTCACAAAGAGTCAGACACAACTGAAGCAATTGCACACACACATGCTCTTTTACATCCAAATATTGGGACTTCCCTGGTGGCTCAGATAGTAAAGAATCTGCCTGCAATGCAGGAGACTCAGGTTCCATGCCTAGGTCTGGAAGATGCCCTGGAGAAGGGAATGGCTACCCACTCCAGTATTCTTACCTGGAGAATTCCAAGGACAGAGGAGCCTGGCAGTCTACAGTCCATGGTAACACAAAGAGTTGGATATAACTGAACGATTTTTTAAACAAATAATATTCTATTAATAAGGGCAAGATTCACCATGGAAATAGGCATTTTTTAGACATTTGAAATTCTGAATGTATGGAGATGAATACCATCACTTTACTTCAATTGATTGAGGGAGTGAATCTTGAAGTTTACATGTATTGAATAATTAATCTTGACAATAGCATTGAATATAATTAATCACAGAGAGGTGACTGAAAATGTTAATTCTAATCCATAGTTTATTAATCTGTAAATATTTAGAAATTAAAATATCTGTCTTAGTAATATAGAACTCTGTGACCTCATCCACACATACTATTATTCTGTACTTTCATTTATATTTTGCTCCACACCTAGAATTCCTGTTCCAAAACCTTTTGCTTAGTTATCACTCACTAACAGGCATCTTTGCTTATAGAAAATCTTCCTCCACATATTTGTCCTATTTCACTGATTCTGTGGTTCATCACTCCTTTCTTTAACACTCATCATATTATTTTAAATTATTAATTTATCCTTTGCCTAGACTTAGAGTCTTTGAGAACAGAAACTTTGTGGTAATCATTATGCTTTGTGGCCATTTTTTAGCCTAGAATCATTTACACCCCAGGAGTGGTTGAACCAAAATCTAATACACCAGTCATCATTCTTTTCAAAGTTTCATGTGTTTCCTATGTGTTTACTTTATTGTCAATAATTGGTGCTAAATTTGCTTGAGTTTCAAGAATGTAAAATAGAGACACATTGCCAGAGTTATGCAGAATTATCACTAATACTATTGAGTGAAGAGTTCATATTTTATCCTTGAGAAAATAATTCATATTTTGCTTTTGAAATCCCTTTCACATAACCCATCTGACATTTATCCCATTAGCTCATCAATTTAGAGTGTAGATTTTTGTTTTTGTTCTTTTAGACTATAAGCTCCACAAACAGGGGGAGAGTGTACGTCTTATATACTGTTCCATTTCCAGTGTCTAGAGCTGGACCTGGCACATGATTTCTGCTCAGTAGATATTTTTGAAATGTATCAAATCTATTACAATAATACAATTGGGAAACACTGATGGACTGAATGCTATGATTTTTCTCTTTTCTTGCAGAAGGTATGTTGCTTCTTTCTACAGTTTGCAGAGGATGTTCTGATCTTGTCTGTAGGGGAGGCCATGGGACAACAGGAGAGCCACAGCTGTATTACCTCAGGTCTGTTGTGTTTCCTTGATTCCTTTTATATTCTTCTAATTCCCTTCAATTACATTAGAACACAGTTAACTCACATACAGAAATTAAATTTTATTTATTTTTCTTTCTTTTCACTTTTTTCATGGCAGGTAATTCCCTACCAAAAGAAAAGTTATTATCTGTGGGAACGTGTTTGTAGCTTTTAGTTTTCAGCACATGTAAAAGCATTCATATTGCCAGCTGGCTTTTTTACTTAATTTCACAGTCAAAAGTTTATGAAACGTAGCTTTGAATATTTTGTAGTAGCAGATACCTGCTACTGTATATATATCTGCTAATCTTATAACTATTAACAGCAATCTCTTTTCTAGTATAAATTATTCTTTATTAAAGCTTGTTGCTTATCATTGTGATTACATTAGTCTGGGATGTTAATAGATTTTATCTCTTTTATATTTGCTGCATCATAAATACTGCTTAAGGTAATTACAAACCTTTGGTTTCTGAGTTGGAAGAGTTCTGAAGATTTTTTTGAGATTTTAAACAGCTAAGTGATATAGCTGCAATTTCTGCAACAGGAATTTTTTTTTAAATCACTTAGTTGTTTCTGTAATTTTTATTCAGTGTTGGTATTTGAAAGATAGCCAAGATGAAGTAAACATTTTCTGAGAATAATAAAATGGTATTTTTCACATGCCATAATGGCAGAATTAAATATTTGTGTATTTAATATATGTAGTCACAATCAGAGTGCACCTTTCCTTGAAGAAACAGCACAACACAACATTTCTTGTATTCTCATTTTTCTCATTCTAGTTAGAAAAATCTGTTATCTAGACTTCTGTTTCACGTACTTAAATTTTAATTTTATCCATTGTTCTTAATTTACATATCAAACATATAAAATGAGATAAATGAAAAAAACTAAAGAAAGCAAAAAAATTAAAAAGTTAAAAAAACAATATACTTACCTTTAAATTAAAAAAATGAATAAATGTATACCAGATTTAGGGCATTTTTCTGTGCCTTTGGTACCTTCTTAGTAGGGCTTCCCAGGTGACACTAGTGGTAAAGAACCCACCTGTCAATGCAAGAGATGTAAGAGATGCCAATTTGATCCCAATGCAGGAAACGTAAGAGATGCCAATTTGATCCCTGGATGAGGAAGATCCTCTGGAGGAGGGCATGGAAACCCACTTCTGTATTCATGCCTGGAGAATCCTATGGACAGAGGAGCCTGGTGGACTACAGTCCATAGGGTCGCACAGAGTCGTACATGACTGAAGCAACTTAGCAGGCACGCACGCTTTCTCATTTACATAGGAGACCTTTATGTAACAACGATTATCTGTTACTGGCTAGAAAAAGATGCTTATTAGATGAGTGAGCAAATCTATATACAGTTACTAATTTTGTATGTCATTTTAAACATGAGTATCTATCTAAGATGACTGTAACATTGTTACAAACAATAACTATTAGTCTTATAATGGTCTTTATAGGTTACATTTTCCATGGGAATGAAACTTATTAGACAACAAGAACCTTAGCCCTGTTTCCTACTGTCTCATTCAGGGATTTAGCATATAGGTCACCACAGAAACATCATTCCCTAGTTCAAACTCATAAGTAGAGCTCCATATATGTAGTAGATGTATGCCCTCTGATTTCCTATAATTTCTGCCTCTTTTTTTGGTGGTAAAGTCATCATGTATTAATCTATAACAAATTCAGGGAGTTTTGTTTGGCTTATTTAAAAGCATTTTCTTCCAAACTCCTGTAAAAATAGAGACTATAAATTGGTTAGCATGGATTGCCCATGGCAGCACATTTTTTTAATGAAAATTTTCATTGTCAATGGATTTTATGCAGAGCCTTTAGAGGTTGTTCAAATCACCAGCAGTCAATTTAACCATGCTAATCTTTATACCTGAGGGCCTAATTCTTAGAAAAGCTCTTGGCATGTTTTCATAGACTACTCATAATAATTATATGGATGAACTGTGGATTTTAGTTGTCTGTATTATAATCACCTCATTTTATGTTTTGGAAAACGGAAAGTTACTTTCCCCCAATTACACACCATGTACCCACACACAAATAGCCATAATCTTTTGGAGGAAGGTTCTGAGCATCCATCTGAAATGAATAAGTATTTCTTTGTAAAGGTAATATTAAAAGTAGAGTGTGTATACATTTGAACTAAACTGGTACAGCTATAAACTTGTGCTCTATTTGACCATTTTACACAATTGTTTACGGTTTTATAAGACATACATAGTTACCATAGCAACAACTCAGGATAAGCAAGGTTTAAAACTTATTCTATTCCATCAAAGAAAACCACTTTAACAAAGTGTGTGGCACATGTTATAGGTTGAAGTTGAGTTTTTATCTTATTTTTTCTGGTAATTCTGTTCCATAAATCATAGCTGGTCTGTTAAAATTTATTATCTTGAAAGGAAAATATAGGCCAATCATTAAGTAGTTTAACCAAAAAGAATAGACTTAAACCACTTTATACAAATAGTTCCCCAGAGTGCTGGAGCTGCTGTTCAGGGAAAAAGTTGTTATAACCTCTACGATTTTGTTTTTTCTTATCATTCCCTAATTGTTACAATGGAAAATTAAATTTGCTTCTAGTCTAAATTAATGATTCAATATCATTAATATGTTTGTTTCTAGGAGACACAAAACTAGATTCATGATTTAACTTTTTAAATCCATAAAATTTTGGCCCAAATACTATTCAAGGAATGGAGAATTCCTAAGAAAAACAACACCATGTATATACCTTTAAAAAGATAAAAACCTGGCAACCTTTTTAATCCTCTTCCTTTTATAAAATGAAAAGATACATTGGCTTGGAGATACTTTTTTTTTTAAATTGTTTTTTCTTATTGTTAATCTTCATATGAATATACACACTTTAAATATTTACTTTTGCATATGTATTTGAGTTCACTCTTCATTTGGTTAATAATTCATGATGAATTGCATTCAGAGAGCATAGTACAAGAGTATTTACTTTTATAGGACCTAAAAAATATTTAGTTGTAGATAATGCATTAGTTAATTACATTGATTAAAAAAAAAGAAACTATTATTATTAAAAGGGTACAATGCACAGCCACAAACAAAGATATATAAAATGGAATCTCTGACCACAGGATTTTATAAGAAAGCAGGAAAAATAAGGCAATCTGATATATTTACCAAAACTAAAAGTCTAAAATGGTGTGTACTAAAAATTATATAAGTAGGATGGTCCATAAGCACTATTGGTGGGAAGAAAAGAATCTTTTCTCAGGAAGGTGCGAGCATGCAAGGCAACATAACCTGCAGGTTTGATTGTCCTGATCTCCAAGAGTGTGTGGGATTTGGTTGTGCAGTGGTTGAGAATTATGGCTAAACATTATAATCAACTGGTGAACCTTAATGGCATTGAAGCATGTAAATTATCACATGTGAAACAAATCACCAGTCCAGGTTCGATGCATGATACAGGGTGCTTGGGGCTGGTGCACCGGATGACCCAGAGGGATGGGATGGGGAGGGATGTGGGAGGGGGGTTCTAGAAGGGGAAAACATGTAAACCCATGGTGGATTCATGTCAATGTATGGCAAAACTAATACAATACTGTAAAGTAAAAAATAGATAAATAAATAAATTTTAAAAAATAAACAAACAAACAGAAAAACAAGGTCCTACTGCAAAGCAGAGGGAAATACTTCAATATATTGTGATAAATCATAATGGAAAAGAATATACAAAATAATATATATATATATATGTATAATTGAATCACTTTGCCATTCAGGAAAAAGTAACACAACCTTGTAAATAAAAATAAACTTACAAAAATATAATCTAAAAAAATAAATAAATAAAAAAAACATAAGATCCATCCCATAACAATAAAATAATGCAATAAATCTGGAGCTCATGAAAAGGCAGTTTTTAGGGTCCCTAATTAATGATAGCATGCAACTCATGTTAAGGACCACAGAGATAAGCATATAAAGTGAGTAGATTCTTGAAGCACATTCTTGAAGAGAGGAAAATATATTTAGTACACTTTAACAGAAAGTTTACAGTGAAATATCCAAAGTATCCTAAGAAAAGATAGAATAATTTTGAAACCGAAGATAGGATACTAAAAATATTTATTCAAGAAAACAGATTTTCATGAAAGTTGGCAAATAACAAAAGGAAAAAGAAAAAGGAGGATGAACACAAAATGTCAATTAGTCCTAAGCGTAAGTGCGTGTTTACTTGTTCAGTAGTGTCCAACTCTTTGTGACCCCATGGATGGTAACCCGCCAGTCTCCTCCTCCGTCCATGGAATTTTTTTCAGGCAAGAATACTGGAATAGGTTGCCAAGTCCTCCTCCAAGGGATCTTCCTGACCCAGGAATTGCACCCGTTTCTCTTGCATTGCAGGCAGATTCTTTACCTGCTGAATCATCGAGGAAACCCAATTAGTCATATATCATATCATATATAATGTTTTGATTGCTACTTTGTATTTTATATAATAAGCTGAATTTTTGTGAAATTCTATCTTGATTCAGCCTTTTGCATTTAGCTGAACATGGCATTCAATATTCTTTTTCATATCTCCATAATGACTTACTGGGACACATTTCCACAGTGTTCTAGTAACACGGAATACTGACATTCTTAAAGAAAAATTATTCTTTCACAAGACATACTTTGGAAGTATCTTAGCTGGACTCTAAAATTTTACAGTTTGACACTTGAATGAGCTGGCTGGCTACGCTGTACGTTTATTATATTCATAGCTTGGTCTTCTTCAGAGCTCTCCTAAAATAGACATAAAATAGCTATGTAGCCAGGACCTCTTTAAGAAGAGGGCAATGACCTCTTCCATTTGAGAGCCACTTAGCAAATCTCTCCATTCTGATCAAGAGTCACTTAGTGATTAGTTAACATACAGCCTACTTCCTGTTAAATAGTCGGGATGTTTTCTCTTTAGTGAGTATAAAATATTCAATATAATACATATCACCCAGTTCTGACCGTACAAAGGACATTCAATACAAGCATGTGAAATATCCAAATAGGTCCTAAAAATCCTCTGTGAAATTAATCTGATATTCAATGTTATCAAAACACTTTAGACTGAAATCAATTTATGTGCATCCATTTGCTCAAGAACTTTTTTTTTATATCAGACATATGATGTTGCTATACTTATTGTTTGAAAATATTTCACTTGCTACTGTGTCTGCTCTTTGTTAATAAGTTGGTTTAGAGTGACATAGCCTGATTCAAACCATAAAAGAGCCATAAATTGACATTTTATGACAGGAAACAATATTTCTGTATACTGTATTTCTTAAGTTTGGGCTCATTCAAATTTGGTGATGGTAAGTGGTCTTAATGTATTTTATATACACATATATGCACAATATAATAGACTTTAAACAATATCTTTTAAATAAATAACATTCTTTTTAAGTTGAAGGTAGTTTTATTGGTTTAGTTCTGCTGCTGGATTGCCTAAGGAATGTGGCCTTCATTTGAGTGTTTAAAAGCATGAAGAGATTGGATTTTCAGTGGTTAATCACAAAGAATATGACAGCTTAAGCATTACAGTCAAAGATCTTATACTTGTTTATGAAAATCTAAATTCAAAATCTTTGCTTCCTTAATCTCTGTCAGTAATAGCTAATTATTAGTATGAAACATTAAAGAAGGATATGTGATTTGACCAGTTAATTGATTTTTAGGATCTTTAATTTCATCTTTATCCTTACTCTCTCAAAGATTACCTTCACCTTGTATAAGTTTCAACAGCACATAAAAAAGCAATATGTTGCTTACTTTAAAGACAATTATTTCAGTAAAACAATGTTAAGGCTTTGTGGACCCAGAATCCGGGCCACATGGTATCACTTTGAATCCAATTTAGACAAGTTTGACTAATCTCACCCTGCCTAAAAGAACTATAAATATTAAACTGTGACTAAAAGCTCTTTGTGATGTTCCGGTCTACTCTTCAGCTCCTTTCTCCCCTTCAGGTAATTTGCAACAGCTTTACATCTGGCAGGTGACTTGATCCATGATCCGCCAGATAATTCCCAATTCTTCAAACTCGGTACAGTGATTTTTTGTCATGCATAATCACAATTCATATTTATTTTCAGTTTTTTTCAAAGTATTACTGAGCATTTTAAAGACTATCATCCCTTTTCATAATATCCTAATCTTATTTTTTTTTAATTGTATAAACTTGATTCTCTTCATTTAACGAGAGTAGACTATCAAAAGAGGAGTTAAATGTTCTCTCAGAAGAACAAGGAGGAGGTGACTTTTGACCCTTAGATAGAATGTTGAGTAATTTTATCTCAGTTGTGCATATGGCAAAAATAAGTAACTGGATATCAGAGAATGTGCTATGTTGCAAGACTCACAAAGTTATTCAGCTGGTGTTTTGTGATTCAGAAGATCTTTGCATCTTCTTGAGGCTAGACTATTGGTGAAGACATCGTATAAAAATTAAAGTTCTAAGTAAAACTTCCAACTCCCTTTTCCGAAAGGCATTAATTTATGGTATTGGTGCATTGGATATTTTAGGGTTTGCCATGAACATTATCACAAAAAATAAATATTTCAAGTTATTACATTTATCAAAATTGTTTTCTACAATTTTCCCCTACAATTTCTACACTTCTTTTGCCAAAGTCTATTTTTAAAAACTTGGAGCATTTAGCCTTAAGATGCATATTGGCACAATTCCCTCTTGTTTACTTGTCAGTTCAGTTATTTATCCTTTTCGCAGTTAATGCAATCCCAATCCAAACAATAAGTATTATCATTACTTTTCTAAAATCTTGATGCCTCAACTCCAATATCAAAATAACTGCTAGCATTATAGGTAAGTTAATGCTGAAATATATTGCTGATTCTGGCAGACCTCAGCTTCATTATTTAATTTAAAGATATGTGATCATTTATCCAGTTTTTCAGAAGACTGAGCTATTGAATTTGGCAGGTAAATATAGCTATTTTCTCTGGTAATTCTACCAAAAAATAAATTAAAAGAGGTACAAGCTTTGCTTAGTGGTAGGAATGTAATTTAATATAAAACTTTTAATCTTCTTGGTTTTCTTTGTGATATGACTCTGGATTTTTGGAGAAAGCCTCCCTTGATCTATTTCGAGCAACGGAGGCATCTAGATCAGTAGCCCTTAAGGAACACCCACATTTTTCAGATCATCAAAAGGTACACATCAGTGTGTGAACGTATCCCCTCCAAAGAACAAAGGGGGAGTTCTACAGAGCTCACCTGATTGTAGCAGATCTGAAGGACAGCATTTGACCCTGTTTGAAAAAAAGAGAGAGAGAGAGAAAGCAAAGAAAGAGGAAAGTTGAATAAATAAAATACCACTATCAAACTGCAAAATTGTTCCCAATCGATGCATGCAATGCATCGACTGTGTGTGTGTGTGTGTGTGTGATATTTGACATATCCTGAATGGAACATAAAATATCCTAAGTTCATCTATAAACTCTGTAGTTTTGTGACTGCCACAAGGTTTCACTTTTGTCATTAAATTTACTGAAAGTGTTGAAGGAAAGAAAACTCAAGGGGACCACAGATGTTTGCAGTTTTCAATTTGCAGGCTGTTATTTCACACATACATGATTTTAGTTGATGATTTCTTTTCATAGATGCTTTCAATCAGTATTGTATATAATTTAGAAGAAAATTTGTAATTCCTCTGACCTGTTTTGGGTTAGATCAAGTGTGGATGGTCTATATTTCTATTGTTGGTCTTTGCATTACAAAATTTTCTCCTATAATTTTCTCTACATTTTCATTTCTCCTATCTGATTAGTCCTTACCATCAACCTTAGTTACTATCACTGCTTTGATGGAAGTGTCCTAATTACCTAGTACACAGCACATATTAGATGGGTTAACATTTTAGGTACATAGTTATAATAAACATTAGAGGACACTTTCAATTGCTATAAAAAGTTAAAACTGATCCTTAAATATACTGATCTTTTAGTAGATCATATTTGAAAAATTTTGAAAGATTTGGTGCAAATATTTTATATTTTGATGTAGGAGCCTTTCCTAAGTAAACCTATTAGAAGAA
Source organism: Giraffa tippelskirchi (assembly GCF_054371585.1). Lineage (NCBI taxonomy): Eukaryota > Metazoa > Chordata > Mammalia > Artiodactyla > Giraffidae > Giraffa > Giraffa tippelskirchi. The sequence goes on along the minus strand of NC_137280.1, from coordinate 37,711,495 downwards.
ACATACAAAACAGAAAAAAAGGGGGAAAATGCCTAACTGAACTTTTCAGTGAGAACATATGAAACTATTCAATAAAATTAATATACCAAAATGATTACTTCTTAGCATATGTGGACATTGATTTGAGGAATCTAGGTTAATAACTGATAAATAGCAGTTTAGTCTTGCATATTCAAGTCAATGGTTTATTTCAGTGGCCCTCTTTACTTGAATTCACTGGAAACAATTGATTTAAATGAAGTGAGCCAATAGATTTTTAATGACCCTTCTTATAGTCAGAGAATAGGATTTCCAAATGTCTAGTCAGGGATAAAATTAATTTCTTTAACATATATTTTTAGTTTAATGTGTTCTCTTTTATTATGGAAAGAGAGACTCTTTAACTTCCAAATTTTTCTAGTTTTAGTTTTAAACCATGATCTTACAAACCAAAAATAGTTTAGCACTAAATTTGAGGCATCAGTGAAATGACATGCAAGAACAGTGAGGAGGGAAACCTGAGACTTTGAGAACAGAGAAATACAACCAGGGAGCATGTGTTTGACAAAAATCCATAGGAACTGGAGGTTTCACATTTCACTCAATTCCATTGTATTCAACAAACCTTTGTGAAACTCTATACTGTGTGAGGTACAAAGGTAGCTGTCAGAGTCACCATTTTTGAAATTTACCTCTTGTGGATGGTATTTGAAGGGGGAGGTACTGGGAAGTAACAGCTCATCACCACCACACCCACTAGAATGAAGGGACACATAGGTACTTTTACTGCATCGTCTGCAGGACTAAAATATTAAGATGTCTATTCTGCATCTTACAACATGAACAAGACAAGTGTTTTGAATGAATGGACTAAGTAGCTGCCTACCTGGTATTCCCAACTTAATACCGTTTGGGAGCGAGGCAAGTATCACTAATGTTTAAAGCAGCCAGCTAGAGTATTGAGCATGCATGCTAAATTGCTTCAGGCATGACTGACTCTGCCGGGCTGTGGCCTGCAGCCCTCCAGGCTCCTCTGTTCATAGGATTCTTCAGGCAAGTATACTGGAGTGAGTTACCATGCCCTCCAGGGGATCTTCCCAACCTAGTGACTGAATCCAGGTCTCTCATGTCTTCTGTATTGGCAAGCAGGTTCTTTACCACTAGCGCCACCTGGGAAATCCCTAGAAGATCATACACATGGAAAAATCAGGCTTCTGGTCTTCAGTCCTGGCTGGCTTATCCTAAGATGTGATTTTTGGACAAGTCATACATAAATTCTTTAGGTCTTGGCTTTCTGATTTTCTAAGCTCAAAGTATAAGCTATCACATATACTCACCTGAATTTGAACTGCAAAGTATGTGGTCTCTTTGGTTTAATCTAGAGAAAAATATTTAAATTCAAGGTCACTTTCAAGACGACCTTCAAATATCCAATGAGTTGCATTTGAAGGACAATTGAGAGAGCATCAGACTGAGAGATCATTGAACATGGGTAGAGAATGAGAATGAGAAAGGAGCCTTTGTAAGATACAACTGTGAAAATGGAGAACTGAAGCCTTGAAACAACGGGGAAATTTTAGTGAATTCTATAGTTTGAGCTTATTGAGGCATCTCAGGCCTATATGAACATGACTCATATTGATAAAGGCAGGAATAATTATATAACAAAAATTCAACTTGCTTTCAAATAGTGCAAATGAACAGAAGGAAATCTGATTGCAGCATAGTCAATATATACTGCAGGATAATTTGGAGTTGTGTAGTAGTTTGAACATTCTTTGGCATTGCCTTTCTTTGGGATTGGAATGAAAACTGACCTTTTCCAGTCCCATGGCCACTGCTGAGTTTTCCAAATTTGATGCATATTGAGTGCAGCACTTTCAGAGCATTATCTTTCAGGATTTGAAATAGCTCAACCGGAATTCCATTACCTGCACTAGCTGTGTTTGTAGTGATGCTTCCTAAGGCCCACTTGACTTCGCATTCCAGGATGTCTGGCTCTAAGTGAGTGATCACACCATTGTGGTTATCTGGGTCATGAAGATATGTTTTGTGTAGTTCTTTTTGTATTCTTGCCACATTTTCTTAATGTCTTCTGCTTCTGTTAGATCCATACCATTTCTCTTCTTTATTGTGCCCATCTTTGCATGAAATGTTCCCTTGGTATCTCTAATTTTCTTGAAGAGATCTCTAGTCTTTCCCATTCTATTGTTTTCCTCTATTTCTTTGTGCTGTTCACAGAGAAAAACTTTCTTATCTTTCCTTGCTATTCTTTGGAACTCTACATTCAAATGGGTATATGTTTCCTTTTCTCCTTTGCCTTTAGCTCAGCTTAGATGTTCAAGCTGGATTTAGAAAAGGCAGAGCAACCAGAGATCAAATTGCCAACATCCATTAGATCATAGAAAAAGCAAGAGAGTTCCAGAAAAAAAACATCTGTTTCTGCTTTATTGACTATGCCAAAGCCTTTGACTGTGTGGATCACAACAAACTGCAGAAAATTCTTAAAAGGTGGGAATACCAGTCCATCTGACCTGCTTCCTGAGAAATCTGTATCCAGGTCAAGAAGTAACAGTTAGAACTGGACACAGAATGACAGACTGGTTCCAAATCAGGAAAGGAGTATGTCAAGGCTGTATATTGTCACCCTGCTTATTTAAGTTATATGGGGAGTACATCATGCAAAATGACAGGCTGGATGAAGCACAAGCTGGAATCAAGAGTACTGGGAGAAGTATTAATAACATCAGATATGCAGATGACACCACCCTTATGCCAGAAAGTGAAGAAGAACTAAAGAGCCTCTTGATGAAAGTGAAAGAGGAGAGTGAAAATGCTGCCTTAAAATTCAATATTCAGAAAACTAAGATCATGGCATCTGGTCCCATCAATTCATGGCAAATAGATGGGGAAAAAGTGACAGACTTTATTTTTGGAGGCTCCAAATAGCTGCAGATGGTGACTGCAGCCATGGTATTAAAAGATGCTTGCTCCTTGGAAAAAAAGCTATTACCAACCTAGACAGCATATTAAAAAGCAGAGACATTACTTTGCCAGCAAATATTTGTCTAGTCAAAGCTATGTTTTTTCCCGTAGTCATGTATGGATGTGAGAGTTGGACTATAAAGAAAGCTGAGCACCAAAGAATTCAAAAGCAAAAGAGAAGACTCTTTAGAGTTCCTTGAACTGCAAGGAGATCCAGCCAGTCCATCCTAAAGAAAATCAGTCATGAATATTCATTGGAAGGACTGATGCTGAAGCTAAAGCTCCAATACGTTGGCCACTTGATATAAAGACCTGACTTACTAGAAAAGACCCTGATGCTGGGAAAGATTGAAAATGGGAGAAGGGGACGACAAGAGGATGAGATGGTTGGATGGTGTCACTGACTCGATGGACATGACTTTGACTAAGCTCAGGGAGTTGGTGATAGACAGGGAAGCCTAGTGTGCTGCAATCTATGGGGTCACAAAGAGTCGGACATGAATGAGCGACTGAACTGAACTGAACTTGGAGTTGAGGCTAATAAAATGGAATAGGAAGAGATGGTCAAAGCTCTTCTAGAGGAAGTCTAAATTCTTCCAATTTGCATTATTTCATTGGGAGTTTTAAAAATACAGATTCTACTAGTGTTGATTCATTCATACAACTTTACAAAAAAAAAAACAAACAGGCTCATTTGTGTGTATTCACTGCTGTCTGGCTCTTTGTGATCCAATGGACTGTATCCTGTCCATGGAATTTTCCAGGCAAGAATACTGAAGTAAGTTGCTATTTCCTACTTCAGGGGATCTTCCCCAATCAGGAATCAAACCTATGTCTCTTCTGTCTCCTGCATTGGCAGGGGGATTCTTTACATTCCACCACCTGGGAAGCCCACGCCCTAAAAATGAAACAAACTGAGGATAAGCTTAACATTTTATTATGACAATATAATAAAAGAGAATTTTCCCCCAATTGGATGGTGTAATATCTAGCACTGATGAGGTAATGTAGATTTCCCTAATATGTAGCTTAAATAGCAGTTCTTCAGTGATGAACAAGTTTGTTTGCCTTGTTCTTTGACAGTTTTTAATTTCACTCATGCCTAAAACACTTTCTATGTGAACGTATAAAACACATTTTTATAAAACATTTAATATGTTATCAATGAGAACAAGCCTATTAGAAATGATAGAGCATTGGAGTCAAGAAACTCCACACTCTTCAATTACTAGAATAGAGTTGAAAGCTGCCTTTATTTTAGAACTTGAGCAGACATTGCATATAGGACAGTTGCTTCAGAGGTACTTAAGTGGTTGCCTTTGGTGACCTTACTTTCAGTTATTCATGTGCTGAAATGCACTTGTTTATCTAGAAGCCAGTAAAAGGAAATTCCCAAATGAAACCAGACCCATATTCTTCCCATTCCTTGGGGTTCTCACAAATCTGTTTCACCTGCAACTAAGAGTTTCTTAAGGCTTATGTGATTGTTAAAAGTAAGCTAATTCAACCAGTTATTAACCATTATAAATTTCAAGATTCTTTAACTGCATAAATGAAATTAACAGCTCAAAAAGAGTGAGGCTTTTCATATACCACTTAGACAACATTTTTCTCAGTACATTCATGAAAAGACTATGTTGTGATAGAGATGCTTCGCTTGACCCAACTTTAGTCTGACTCTTGGAACTTCTCCTAGACTCATCTATGCTCTGCTTTGTAAAAGCCTAGTTTTATCAAGAACTCTGCTAAGTTAGTTTAAACAGTATTCACCACCCTGATTTTTGATTCATTTCCTCATGTTTCACCATCTTCCAGGTGATGTCTGTTCATTCTGACCTGCCCTCAGCAAACAGCTTCTTTTTGGTTGGTTTAGACAGAATCCCTCTTGCCTCTGATGTTTCCTCTTAGTAATTTTCTATCCTCTGACCCTTCCACTTTTACTTCTTGGCTATAAATTTCCACTTGCTCATGCTTTATTCAAAACTGTACCTGATTTTATTCTAAGGTCTCTTTTCCCTACTGCAATAGTCCTTAATAAAATATATTTTTGCTGCTTTAATGACTAACCAGCTCTGACTTGTCTTTGAGAGTTGCGAGCTTGCTTTATGCATGTACTTCAAAAAAGTATGTTGTTGTTGAGTCATTAAATCATGTCTGACTCTTTGTGACCCCATGGACTACAGTACGCCAGGCTCCCCTGTCCTTCACTATCTCCTGGAGTTTGCTCAAACTCATGTCCATTGAGTCTAAACCACACTTTTTATATTCATTACCTTATCTAGTGAGAGACATGGGGCTTCCCCAGAGGCTCAGTGGTAAAGAATCTGCCTGCAATGTAGGAGATGCAGGAGAGGAGGGTTCCATCCCTGGGTCAAGAAGATCCCCTGGAGGAGGGCATGGTAACCCACTCCAGTATTCTTGCCTGGGGAATTCCAGGGACAGAGGAGTCTGGCGGGTTACAGTCCATAGGGTCACAAAGAGTCGGACACAATGGAAGAGACACAAGTGCTTACACACACTAGTGAGAGACAGTCCCAACATGTATAAATAAATAAACATACAATCATGAATAATATCCAAATTTAGAACAGATGCCTCTCGATAGTCATGTCAACAGAATGTAACATCTTTAGCAACTATGAGTTCAGAGTCAATTTTTGTGTAAAAATCTATATTAGTACCAGGTGTTTAGTACATCAAATCTGGTTAGAAATTCGAGGAGGTGGTGTATCTAGGTGTTGGTGCTGGTGATCCTGTGTTGAGTAATATAGAAGGTCCAGGCTTGAGGGAGCTTGTAATTGAGTGGAACAGAAAGAGAAAATATAAGCAATTTGCTCAATGCAAAATATTGGTACAGATTTCAGTATGCTTTTGAAGGAGGTATAGTATGGATTAATAATTTTTAAAATTTTATTGAAGTATAGTTGATTTATAATGTGTTAATTTCTGCTGTACAGCAAATGATTAAGTTATATATATGTATATATATTCATGAATGCATATTACGAATTGTATTTGTGAGCTTTTAAATAGATTATCAGGAAAAACATCTTTGAATGATATGCATATAAAATGACAGCAAAAGAAGAGAAAGAAATCAAGTCACTTGAAGAGTTGTGGAAAGAATGCAATGGGTAGTGGATATAGATTTAGCACTTTTGAGGAATGGAGTAAAAACATGGCTACAGTATATTGAATGAAGAGAAGGGAGGCAGGCAATTTTAAGGAACACAATGCAGAGCCTTTCAAAGAGTTTGGAATTTTGTTCTTTCTGTAAAAGACAAGACAGGGATTTAAGCAAAGAAGTAGCATGGTCCCATTTATGCTTAAAGAAAATTCTCTGCTTTGAGTTAAAGAGTGCAGGGGCCATGAATGGGAGTTTGAAGGAAGGGTGGATGTGGAGGGAGTTTAGGAAGCCTTCATTGCAAATCTGATAATGGTCTGGATGTACCTCTGAGAAAGCCAAAAATTAGACATTACAAAGAGCCATAGAATTTAGCAGAAGAAATATTCAAAGCTGAAAAGCAGCCAGTAAGGTCAGCAAAAACCTGAAGAACCTGGAGTGGAGGACACAAACAAAGAATGAATGGTTTAAGTAGTAATGGAAGGCCTGCATTTCTGTTTTATTTTATGATTAAAATGCTTTATTTTATGATTAAAATTCAACTGGTATCTCAGAGGCAAAATGCATGAATCCTTAAATCATAACACTTATTTGTGACAATATAATCACATAGAAGGAAAAAAACCTGATACACGTTGATAGATATAACGTGAAGTTTAATAGTGTGAGCCCTAGTTTAAGAACTAGATTGATTAAAAAATTTCCGCAAGCCTCACTGTATTATAGTAAACAGGTTATAATTCTTCAAACTGAATTGTTTTAAAGAGCATTATATTTTAAAATATGGAGTATTGAAGCTAAGATTGAAGCTAAGTATGAAGCTAAGATTGGCTATGGGAGCCAGTGAATCTAGCCCTAATGTCATGCTCCTTATGTCTTAGAAATGGAGGCATCAACCTCCATAGGCAGCCTCTGTGAAGAGCTGCTATTCCTCATGGAGGAATTTCAGTCTCTATGGAGACTGCCTCCATTTCAATCTTGGTCAATTAGAGGTGAAAGATTTGCAATCACCTAAGCCATAGAGTCCACCTATTTTTTTTTTTTTCCTTCGTTCTTTCAGTCAAATGATATCTTCTTATCTAAGATTGAAAAAAAAATCAGAATTGTGGTCTTTTAATTTGATCTCGTTCAGCCCTAGTTACTCTCTTTCTTTTGTTTCAAATGGCGGCCTTCTCTGTAAATCAGATAAAGAACTGTATCATTATGCTATCATCTTTGAAAGCTCCATAATTGTAGCTTTTCTACCCATGTCACTGAAATAAAACATCTAATTCTACACTAAACATAAATTTATTTCCAGTTTTACCTGTTGTATTATTTACTTAGGTGATAGTGCTTCCAACCTTTTTCAGAGGTGAGCCTATAGTATAAAGAACTATTTTTTAAATAACACGTATTTTCACAAAAGACAATGAAAACTACACAGATTAGAAGTTACTCTTAGCAGTTCATCAATACTTCCATATTTTTTCTTAAGGAGATAAAAGGCAGATATTACTGATTTTGCTTTAAAATTAGTCCAAAGAGCTGGAAAAAAAAGTCACATTGAATTGATTAGATCTAATTAATTTATGTATTGATTAGAGCAATTAAGATTTATGTAAAATGAGCAGGGATTAAAAAAAGAACAATAAACAATATGAAAATATTTACTAGGGATAATTTATTGCTGAGAGTCTGTTACTGTATTTTTCTCTTTATCTTTGTTCCTCAAGAACACAGTGGTACTTATGATTGTTAACTTCTGTGATTTCAAGTGACAAAAGCTTGATTCAAATAGACATTAACTGAAAAAAAAACTAATTAAATTTATGTGAAGAGTCTATTAACTAACTTCAGACATGGCTACATCAAGGGGCTTTTTCATCACTACATCTTCTTTCTCCATTTTTCAAAATAATTTTTCCATGAATGTGGCTTCATACTAAGGCAGATGATTCCCTTGAGGTACCATTATGCCTAAGAACACCTTCAAGTTTTCATTCTAAAACTTTGAGTCTACATAAATATTTTATTTCCTTCCAGTTTTATTGAGATATAATTGACATAGAGCACTGTATAAATTCAAGGTGTACAGCATAATGATCTAACTTATATGCAGCATGAAATGATTATCACAGTAAACTTAGATGAATATCCATTATCTCATACAGATGGGTTTCCCTGGTGGCTCAGATGGTAAAGAATCTGACTATCAGTGCAGGAGACCTGGGTTTGACCCCTGGGTTGGGAAGATCCCCTAGAGAAGAAAATGGCAAACCACTCCAGTATTCTTGCCTGGAGAATTCTGTGGACAGAGAAATCTAGCGGACTGGGGTCACAAAGGGTCAGGCATGACTGAGCAACTAACACTTTCACTTTCATACAGATACAAAATTAAATTATTATCTTGTTATGAGAACTCAGAATTTACTCTCTTTACAACTTGCATATATAAATAAGCACTGAATTGTATTTATCATGTTGCATTTAAATCCCTAATACCTGTGTATCTTATAACTGGAAGATTGTACCTTTTGACCACCTTCACTCAATAACGCCTCCCTCCAACCTCTCAGCTCTGGTAACCACAAATCTGATCTCTTTTTCTATAGGTTTGTATGTTTGTTTTTCAGTATAAATGACCTACAACATTATGTTTGTTCCTTTCACACAATATAGTGACTTGGTATTTCTATATATTTAAAAATTATCACCATGATAAGTCTAGTCATAGTATGTCACCATACAGATATTATACCATTATTTACTATATTCTCCACACTATACATATCACATCAGTGACTCATTTATTTTGTAACTGGAATTTTGTACCTCCTAATCTCCTTCATCCATTTCTTTCCTCTCTCTTCCCCTGCCCTCTGATAAACATTGGTTTGTTCTCTGTATATATAACTCTATTTCTATTTTGGCATGTTGCTTCATTCATTTTGCTTTTAGAGTCCACATATATGTTAAATTATACAGTATTTGCCTTTCTTAGTATAACTTATCTTATTTAGCCTAAAACCCTCTAGGTCCATCCCTGTTGTCACAAGTAGCAAGATTTCACTCTTATTTTTTCAACTGTATGTGTATATGAGGTGATCAAAAAGTACAACCTTCCAGTTATAAGATACACGAGTAATAGGGATATAATATGCAACATGATAAATATAACCTTCATGATGCTTTTGTCATTTATGAACAAAAGAATAAATATATAATATAGAACAAGCAGAGGAAGGAGTGTGGGTTAGGTTCAGTTCAGTTTAGTTCAGTCGCTCAGTCATGTCCGTCTCTTTGTGACCCCATGAACTGCAGCATGCCAGGCCTCCCTGTCCATCACCAACTCCTGGAGCTTACACAAACTCATGTCCACTGTGTTGGTGATGCCATCCAACCATCTCATCCTCTATCATGCCCTTCTCTTCCTGCCCTCAATCTTTCCCAGCATCAGGGTCTTTTCAAATGAGTCAGCTCTTAGCATTAGGTGGCCAAAGTATTGGAGTTTCAGCTTCAACATCACTCCTTCCAATGAATACCCAGGACTGATCTCCTTTTAGGATGGGCTGGTTGGATCTGCTTGCAGTCCAAGGGACTCTCAAGAGTCTTCTCCAACACCACAGTTTAAAAGCATCAATTCTTCGGTGCTCAGCTTTCTTTATAGTCCAACTCTCACAATCATACATGTGGAAGTGTTATTTTTCCGAGATAGTCATCAAAATGAGAAAGATTAGACATGACCCTGTTAACTCCTTCTGAAAAGGAATGAAAAAGCCTGGATTTTTAATTTGAGTAACATGTGACACTATTTGAAATGAGTGGAAATGGAGACATCAAGTGCTCTGGTTAGACTCACTGAATTTGATATACTAGCAGGCATATCAGAGAAGGCAATGGCACCCCACTCCAGTACTCTTGCCTGGAAAATCCCATGGACGGAGGAGCCTGGTAGGCTACAGCCCATGGGGTCGTTAAGAGTTGGACACGACTGAGCGACCTCACTTTCACTTTTCCCTTTCATGCACTGGAGAAGGAAATGGCAACCCACTCCAGTATTCTTGCCTGGAGAATCCCAGGGATGGCGGAGCCTGGTGGGCTGCCGTCTATGGGGTCACACAGAGTCGGACACGACTGAAGCGACCTAGGAGCAGCAGCAGCAGCAGCAGGCATATATGTAGTGATAACAAGTTGCAAGTTTTATATTAAAATCTGGTCTTAATTCAGATAAGATGTAAGAGTTGGAGTTTTTTCTTTTTTTTTTTTTAATAAGAATTACAGCAGTTTATTTTTTTAGGATTTATTTATTTATTTTTGGCTATAATGGGTCATCTTTGCTGTGTGCGGGTTTTCTCTAGTTGTGGTGAACTGGGACTACTCTCTAGTTGTGTTGTGTGGGCTTTTTATTGTGGTGCCTTCGCTTGTTGTGGAGCACAGGCTCAGTAGTTGCAGCTCATGGACTCTAGAGCGTGGGCTCAGCAGTTGTGGTGCATGGCTTAGTTGCTCCAAGGCATATGGGTTCTTCCCGGACCAGGATTCAAATTGATGTCTTCTTCATTGCAAGGTAGATTCTTAACCACCTGACCACTAGGAAACCACAGGGCTGGAGTTTTAAAGATGCAAATTCGGAAATTGTCAGCTCAAAATAAACATATTTTTGTAGAAAACTTATTATATTATAATTTTTACATGCTTTTGTTCTAAGCTTTTTCCCACTCTAAAATGTATTATTCAGCCTGAGACACACCCATACCAATGCCTTATTGAAATTAAAGTGAAATTTTAATTTAAAATATTTTTATGGACTAAAGCACAAAGAAATAAAGGATTCTAAGTGTGATAATAACCAAAAAATTTCAAAAAATAGTTTTATTAGGAGCATTTACTTAATTCTTAAGACTATAAATATAACAAGAAAAAAGGTAAATTACATTTATATAATTCTTAAATTCAAGAGTTAAAAGCATTACATTCAAGCCTCACCTTTTATTTTGTTTTAACTTATTTGAAAGTCTGTATTGCTTCAGTTCTATAAATGTAAGCAATACAGTACTTCTCATGTTGCTAATGGAGCTTGAAATTAGGGCAGCAGCTTTTCTATCAGCATCATGATGATGTCAGCAATTCACATGAAAAATGAAACATAACCAGTACAACTTCTACAGCCACAAAAAATAGCCAGTTTTCCATATTTGAAACTGGCTGACCATACCCAATAATATATGGTGCAGGAAAAGAAAATATTCTTTTTTCTAGGCTTTGCAAAACCAATACCACATTTGTTGACGAAGAATCCTGTGAAGTTATGCATTTAGTAAAGGAAAACAAAGCAAACAGAAAGCTTACATTGGTCTCTAAGGTCTATGTTGCAAAATTTAATGCCAGGTCTAGGTCTATATATCACTGTAGGAGGTAGAGTTTGGTAATTACTGACATCTGATCAATCCCACTTATAAAACTATTAATAACTTTTCAGCAAAAATTATATTTGAATCATGAATTATTCAATATTCTATATTTCATATCTGAAAATTATGCAATAACTCAATCTCAGTCAAAAATATACTGCCATGGCCAAACAGCAAAAATACTGATATAAATTCTCAAAATTAAAAAAAAAAATTATTTTGGTATTTCAGAACCAAGAACATTATTGATTGACATAAATTATGTATATAACTTCACGTTAACTTTCTCTTATTTTTAAAAGATGACTGTTAGTGAAAATAAAAATTTTGTGCAGAAAAATTATAAATCTATAAATAAAAAGCAACATGAATCTATTACAAGGCTCTACGATAGTGATCATTATGTGGGAATTGGTTCTCAAACTACAACACATGTGAAATGTAGCTGTGAAGTTATATAACTGATAATTAATCACCATGCGGGAATGAAGTAACCTATTTCTTATGAAGTTTGTAGAGCATTTTTGTACAAATTCCTAAACTGATTTCTGGTGAAGCTTGGGTAGCTACTCTGTATTGTAGCAGATATTTTATCTATTGAATGTGGATTCAAGGTTTGGAAAACACCCAATGGACTAAGGGTCAGGTGATAGAATATTTCTTCTATTAGACATAAAGTATGAATCTGAGATATTGACACTGAGTTATGGCCCATAAGAATTCACATTGAGACTTCCTTCCTGAAGCTGTATCTTTAGTTCAACCACATTGACTATCTATATTAATATAAACATCTCCCTCTCACTCCCTTAAATGGAGATCAGCAAGATATAATGTGAGAAATATTATCAGATACTTGGCATTTCAGAATAACTTCTCTTATTCACAGAATAATTCTCTAGTTTCTTAAATAAGATGGTGTCCAGGAAATGTATAAGAACTCTTTAAATGATATGTTAAGTCTAGTGATCCTACTTGAAAATCAACCCAACAGTAAAGTCACATTAAATTTATAGAAAATGAATAGCCAAAGCCACTTTCCTTAAATTTCAATGATAGAATAGTCACTTCTTGAAGCTGTGAAGATTCTACTGTGTCAGAAATTTAGAAAAACAAAAATGTATAGTAAATGTTGTTTAAATAAAATTCTCAACTTATTAAGCAAATAGTGAAACAACCATTTTAGCTATGCTAGAGAGAAAATAGCTGTTGTATAGAAATTTTTACATTGGTTAAGAGCATGAGATTTTTTTTTTTAAAGCCTTCTAATGATAGGAAGCAATCTCCGAGCATTTCACAGAACAATAATTTGACAGTTGACTTTTTCTTTCTTCTCAGAGATCTTTCTTTACTGTACCAGGCTTCTCTTGTTTCATTTACATTGAGTTCTGTATACCTCTGAATTTCAGTCACCATATTTTTAGTCAGTGTATACTGTACTAGAATTGAATCTTTTCATTTGGCAAGAATTGGCTGCTCATCAAAAATGTTTGTAATACTTCTATTTGCATGATGACAATGTTTCCCTTGATATACATTTTGTTGGCTTTTTCTTCCCTCCTCTACTGCTTTTATATAACTCGATCATAGAGAACAGGTCCTTTTCTTCAGCTTTATCGAGATACAGCTGTTACATATCACAATATATAGCATAACACTGTGTAAGTTTAAGGTGTACAAAACCCAATTCAATATACTTATATATTGTGAGGGCTTCCCTGGTGGCTCAGAGGGTAAAGCGTCTGCCTGCAATGCGGGAGACCCAGGTTCGATCCCTAGGTAGGGAAGATCCCCTGGAGAAGGAAATGGCAACCCACTCCAGTACTCTTGCCTGGAAAATCCCATGGTCGTAGGAGCCAGGTAGGCTACAGTCCACGGGGTCGCAAAGAGTCGGACACGACTGAGCGACTTCACTTCATATATTGTGAAAAGATTACCACAATAAGTTAGTTAACACATCTATCACCTCACATAGGGGTGTGTGTGTGTGTGTGTGTGTGGAGAACATTTAATATCTACTCTGTTAGCAATATTTAAGTATATAATAGAGCATTTTCAGCTATAGTCATCATGTCACATATTGGATCATTAATATTTATTCACCTTGTAACTGGAAGTTTGTACCTTTGGATCACCTCCCCTATTTCCCTTGTCCTCAATCACCAATTTATATTCTCTTTCTACATGTTCATATAATTTGGATTCTACATATAGTTCATACAGTGTCTTTCTCTGTTTCACATACTTTACTTAGAATAATGCCTGCACAATTCATCATTGATATCACAAATGGTGGAAGTGAAAATGAAAGTATTAGTTGCTCAGCCGTGTCCGACTCTTTGCGACCCCATGGACTGTAGCCCACCAGGCTCCTCTGTCCCTAGGATTCTCCAGGGAAGAATACTGGAGGGGATAACCATTCCCTTCTCCAGGGGATCTTCCTAACCCAAGGATCCATCCTAGGTCTCCGACATTGAAGGCAGACTCTTTACCATCTGAGCCACTGAGGCAGGGGATGGGGTGTGTAGGGTGAGGGGGATGGCAGGTGGTAGGAGGGGGGGGGGAGAGGGACCATAAAGAAGGTTGAGCGCTGAAGAATTAGTGCTTTTCAACTGTGGTGTTGGAGAAGACTCTTGAAGACACCTGAGAGACCCAGGTTCAATCTCTGGGTTGGGAAGGTCTCCTGGAGGAGGTAATGCAATGCGCTCCAATATTCTTTCCTAGATAATCCCATGGACAGAGGAACCTGGTGGGCTACAGTCCATGGCGTCGCGAAGAGTCAGACACAACTGAGCAACTGACTACACATAGTTATTCTAACAAAATTAAATTATAGCTAATTTTTAAAAATCTTCTATGTAACTTTTTCATACAGTTCATCTCTTTTTATATTCTCCATCCACATTCAATTTATTCTGTCTATGATAATCACATAATTTTGGTATTTTGTTTTTTCTTTTAAGTTGTCTTAATTTCCCATTATCCATATTACTTTATAGATATTTTTCCACAGTTGTCTTTCCAAACCATCATATTTATTATGTCATTTTGTTTCTATTTTATAGAATTTTATACAGATTATCTTCTTAGTGCATTTTTCTTCTACAAGGGTATTCTAAACTTCCTACATTTTTTGAAAATTTTTCACCTGCCACTGTCATTACATTTTCCTGTATACATATAATTTTGAATATAGTATGAGATGTGAAGAGGTAAAGTTCCCTCCAAAAGCTTGGATTACTGTAGTGGTTGACAGAGATTCAATCTTCAGGCAAATGCTTTACTCAGATTCTTAAGAAATAGAAGGTAGATTGCCCCATCAGAGAGCTTAGTACCAAGAATCATGATGGGAATGTTAAAAATGCAGAGTGAGCATGTTATGTAAAAGATGGGCCTGCTTAACTTAATTTGAATTATCCATTTACTTAGGTTTTCAAAAGTGTCCTATCAACTAATAGCAGGTTTTGATATACCGTGTGTGAGTGATTTCCATCACTCACTTCAACAGCAACTAATCTATCATGTGGTTTTATAGATGTATATTGTCTCAATCTTCAGACAGGTATTGGGTTATTCAGCATTCTGTAGAGAGCTTTATCAAAGTCTCCCATGTTCAAGGTCATTTATGACTCATAGTACAACAAGCAGCAGAATTTGAACGTTTTAAAACCTTCTTCCAGCCCACATGGTTTATTTAGAATATATTGTATATTTTCCCTTCTTTCACTTTCTACCTTTGTTTTCTCCTCTTTAAGAATATCCTGGTACTACACATATTTTGTCAAATCTTAAAAGGCTGATCAGTAATGAAATGATGATTCTCCTTTACTTTCTATCCAATTAATGGTCAATATCTACATTTTACACAAAAAACTGCCACAAGAAAGCTACTTGTTTCTTTTAATGGGAGTCATTGTTTTTTATATACTACAGCATCTTTCTCTATGCTGTAATTATACATCTTAACAACATATATAATAATTTTTATTTCATTTGCAATCCTAAGGAAAGAAAGAAAGGAGTCCATGCCTCCTATAGTGCTGTGGAAAACTGGTTCATATAATAAATGGACAGCCGCTTTGAGTTATAACCTGTAAAACCTGATAAATAAAGATCAGGAAAGGACGACCAGGTTAGAGAAGGGCCACCTTCTTTAATTGAAGCTAACAACTCATTACTGACATGATTAAGGTGCCTCCCAGAAGTCATTAATAAATGTAAATGAAGATGGAAATTTTAAAATTTTAATATGAAAAGGGAGTATGTTAAATGAGAAAGAAAGATATAATAACAGGTACAAACTCAATGATGATGATCATCAAAGAGCCTACGGGGGGAAAACCAAAATTTGAGGAAGAACATATGAGTAGTTCTAGAGAACAGTCCATAGAATGAGTATGCCCTAATTCTAAATAATAAGTATACCAAAATTTGTAGTTTATAATTCATTAGATTACCATGGTTGATAAAAATCACCCTTATGAAACTTCTTAATCCTCAGGAACTGATCCTGTATTTACCAAGCAACTCAATATTTTGAGAGGAAAATAAAATCTTGAAATGGCCTATTTAAAAAGAAATGCGTATGATCAATGCTTATGTTTTCTTTAAATATACTTAGTTTATATCGAGAAAATCAAATATATCATTGATTTTCAACTTTATAAATCTGTCTCCTAGATAAATGATTATATGCTTGTTTATAGTGAGTTTTTTCATCAGGACCTAACCAAAGAGACTCCCTAAGTAGGTAAGTAGAGATAGAATATAGAAATTCAAATTTGTTTCTCTACTCTGTCAACATTAACTCCATACTTACTGAGGCATTTGACTTTACCTTTTTCTTCTTATTAAGAACTTATCTATCTCAAATGATGCTATGGATAGTAGTATGAGGGATAACAATACTTTTAAATATGTTAATTGCTACATAAAGCAAGGAATTGTCATTGTTCATATGTTTAACATGGGTGAAATTCCATAGAATCAAATCTCCATCTCTGAAAATGGGCATACTGATGGAAAATCTAAATATGCAACCTTCTTAAATCTATCCTGTTATAGCACTCCATGGAGATTGGGAACCTACTAAGACTTTACAAGATGAAAGAATAGTTGAAGAAATGTATAGAATTCCTTCAAAAAGAAAGACTACCACAGATACTTGTATAAAAGAAAACAAGGGATTCAAAGTTAGAAAACATTAGATTCTCACTTATTCAGTGTACACTAGAAGTTACAACACCTTTCTTTTGCCTCCTGTGCTCTCTGCATTCATCAAGCACCACTAATCTTTCCTTCAACTTTTTTGTAACAAATTTTAGGAACCATCTAGAATATATGATTCATGAATACAAATAATTTCTTTTGCTCATTGATGTATCTGCTGCTGCTGCTGCTAAGTCGCTTCAGTCGTGTCCGACTCTGTGCGACCCCATAGACAACAGCCCACCAGGCTCGCCTGTCCCCGGGATTCTCCAGGCAAGAACACTGGAGTGGGTTGCCATTTCCTTCTCCAATGCATGAAAGTGAAAAGTGAAAGGGAAGTCGCTCAGTCGTGTCCAACTCCTAGCGACTGCATGGACTGCAGCCTACCAGGCTCCTCTGTCCATGGGATTTTCCAGGCAAGAGTACTGGAGTGGGTTGCCATTGTTATCAGCAGAAATTACTTAAAAAAAAAAAAAAACAGCACAAAATTCAATCATTTTTGAGGAAATGCCCAAATAAATTTAGTCATGGTACTGAAGCCAATATCTTCCTTTCTAATCCTTTGCAACAACTATGGAAGATCAAAACAAACATGCAAACATGGGTTTGCAGTAGAGAAAGATCATGATGGTATTTTGGCAGATAAAAGGCCATTATAATCTGTGTTTTGTCCTTTTAAACCTCCTTAGTTACTACAAAGCAGGTAAACTAGATTATTCGGGTAATACCACTTACCGATCTGTCTTTAATATTACATCTTGCATTTGAAAGAAATTGGCAGAAACAAAATTGCAAAATAGTATAACTAGTATGAAATCACTTTCTTCAAAAGGAAAGAGAGATAACAATGCACCTATACATTTTTATAGATATATTCTATTTCTAGCTGCTGGACATTCTGCATGTTATTTGGTTTCATCACCTATAAAATCAAGATAGTAATATTGCTCATATCTGATTGCTAGTAAATTAATTACATGAGTTCAATACACATAAACCATATTATATAAGAGATGGCAAAAGAGTAAGAAAATAAATATTAACCACTCTAGAACTGGGCTTTCCAGGTGGCATTAGTGGTTAAGAACCCACTTATGAATTCAGGAGGCATAGGAGATGTGGGTTCGATCCCTGGGTCAGAAAGTCCCCCTGGAGGAGAGTATGGCAATTCACTCCAGTATTCTTGCCTGGAGAATTCCCATGGACAGAGCAGCCTGGCAAGCTACGGTACAGATGGTCACAAAGAGACACGACTGAAAAGACTTAGCACGCATGCAGTGTAGAATTATTGTTTGCATTTGTTTTTATAAAATAACATCAGGTTGATGAAGGAATTACCAGTGTCTTCTATGTGCTTTTATGAATTATTCTGAATTATCTAATTATCTAACTATTTGATTAGTTTTAGAATCAAAATAAAGCTATTTTAATTTTGTGAGATATGCTACTGAATTCTGCATAATTTTACTATTTCATTTGAATTGAGGCAGTTTCCTTCAACTATCACTAATAATCTAAACATCTAAGCCTTCTCTATGTAAAATTTATTTCATGTGAGCTATCATTTAAAAATTTATATAAATAAATTCATCAAATTTCTACTAAAGACTTTTGACAATACATTTGAAAATTCTATGGAATCACTCTTCTTTTTTGTCCTTTATTATTACTAAGCATAATAATTACAAATTCTACCAGATACATCTGATACAAGAGTATTTATTTACAGAATTATGAACTATTACAGGAGAAATAAACATAATTACTAAGTTATTTCAAATTCTTGAAGTTGCACAGTGAAAATGGTTGCAGGCCTTTTGGGGTCATGGCTGTTCATTACTCATATTTATATTCCCAGACTCCAGCATAGTGCATGATAAATTAAGTATTTAAATAGCATTAGCCAGGAAAGCTCTTATTTTTATAGTTCCATACAGTAAAATAAAGATTTGATGATTTAAAGAAAAAAACATGTTAAAAGTGAAGAAGCAATTTATTCAATTATTGGCACATTTTCATTAAGCCAAAAAATCACTTAGTACATAACTGAAAACAAAACAGGAAACTAAATCTCTATATGCTTCAGTTTGAAAGGTTCACAGTATCAACTGGTTAATATAATGTTCCTTCTGAAGTGTTTAAAAACATCTCCTATACAATGAGGGTTCCATTTCTCCATTAAAAAAAGACAAAATGTAGCACAATTCTAAGTGAATTCATAAATGGATGGAATAACTACAAAACCTGTGACTTTGTTTCTATATGTGACAAGGTCTTTTGAGTTATTAAGAATTCACAACATAGTTTTAAAGTCTTAAACCTCTTGAGAATATACAGAATGATTAAAAAAAAAGGAAGCCTAGTCTCTAGAATGACTACTTCTGTCATGCCAACAAGAGCAAACAAGGTATTTGGCAACTCATAAATGCTGTGGAAGCTCTGTAACTAGCAGTATTGTTTGTTCATGATAAATTCACTCTATCTTTCCTACATGATCTTGGAAACATTATCAAACTCAAAAGGAGCATGGGTGGAAGGATGACTCCTGAGAGCTTTCACCTATTTCCTGTTGCTAAGGAAACGTCTTCCTTTGTACATGTTCAGAATAGCAGGTTCCTTTGAATCCTCCCTTTCAAGCTCTATTTTTTAAAGAAAACATATAGATATATAACCCATGTTTTGAAATGTACACAGACTTACTCTTTGTTTCTACTACCTGGTGAAGAAGTGTCATCCAATTAGAGGTAATATATGCTTTAAGATTAAAACATTGGAGATAGACAACTTCTCTTTGTTGTTTTCAGATTTTGTCAAATCTAGTGTTTCTGAATCCACAAAATAGTCAGTACACCTAAAATATCACTATGACCTGTGAATATATATCTCTCAAAAATTGGCTGAAATAAAGTACAGCTTTTGATAGAATTGATTTGATTTGATAGAATTGGGAACAATTATACTTAATTACTGCATAATAAGTGACAGAGTTATTGTACATTAAAGTAATTACTCGGAGATTTTTATTGAGACAATATGTGTCTGCTTATTTTCATTTAAAAATATTATGGAATTTTTCTCAATTTTCTTGTTTAACATTTGTGGATGGATTAGCTCAAATGCTAGAATTCAATGAATTGGCTTTCAAACATAAAAATGTGAATTGGAGTTTTATTATACCATGGTGATTGCAATATTTATTTGCCAGCTATTAACAATAGCATGTGTGGACATTGGCTATAAATACCAGCTGATTTCATAACTTGGATTGTAATGCTATATTTATATGTTGTAATTCACATTATACAACTGAGAATCATAGCCCAGGCCACAGCTTTATTACAGCATTCTCATTAACATCCTGCTTATTTGAGATGTTTCAAAGAATTCCTTTGAGCATCCATCATGATATTTTTAATTATACTCTTTATATCTTTTCAAAATGTTTTGGACCTGTCCTACATGCATAGTTGTGCATGATTCCCTAAGACTACAGACTGCAAATCCAGATTACATCACTGCAAAGTTAAAATGATTTTGATTATTGTATCCATAGCATAATTTCCTTCACTTGTTTATGTCTATTCAGTGATTACAGCTTCTGTGGAAAAAAATGCTTTCAAGTTCAATTCTAGAGAAAAGTATACTCCTAAGCATTAAATTGACTTATTTAATTGACTTCTATCACAATGTACTATTAGGCTTACTTGTTTGAGTTGTCTATTGCTTTCAGTCTAATAACCATTGATATAATGCCACATTTCCTGCAGAGATGTTGTTTTATACACAAAGAAAATGTTAAGGCATAAACATATTTTAATTTCAAGGAGAATATTTCACTGATCAGAATAAGAATACATAGTTTAATTAACTCACGTTTTTCTTACATTAGGTGTTCAATAAAGATATTTGTTCAGTAGTATCAAGCAGTAATTTTAATGCAGTGACATTATTTATATTTACCTACTACAATTTGGGAGCATATTCAGGGATTCACACTTCCACCTTGTATTAGTTGATTAAAGAATTGATTTAAAATTTCAATATTTGATACTTTTAATTTCTTAGAGACCCAAATTCATTCGTATTTCACCAGTCAGTAGCATATTGACATTTTGATTTTAAAAACAAAACAACTGCTTTGGTTCATCAGTTTTCTATATTGCCTCTGGTAGGATAACGTTTGATGGCCTTTGTTGGCTTATTGCACTTTAATTAGCATGATGCTGTGTGCCTTTAGTAGCATGCTGCTACGCTATTCTTAATTGAAATCTTTCTCTTGTGTCTGTGATCATTATATCACCTTGATGCCTGGAACTGCTGCTCTTATGGAGTATGTGGTAATGTTGCATTAGCCCTTTGAAGCTGGGAGCTTGATTAGCAGGATCAGATGAGCTACTAGAGGGTATCTGACTCTTAGCTTGAGTATCTTCAAATGCATTTTGCAAATTACCTACTTACCTTAATACTATAAATATGCAGATACTTGTATGCCACTTACTGTATAAAGTGAAATTTTACAGTGGGAAATTATTTCCTTGCATACACTTTGACTTAAAGGTCACAGTTTTAGAATGTTTCATAAAGATATTATGCCCATTTTGAGCTCAATGGAAAATAGTTTTAAACAGAAAGGAAAGAATATGAAATCATCTTTCTTTTCTTTAACTCTGGAACACAAAACACATTCTAAGAACTTGTTTCTTCCATTGTGGATTTTCTCCACCTTTCCCTAACATAGCACATATAATTTTTAAAGGTCCTCAGAATGCTTCTGTGATTGGGTTACACATTTTTTATAATTATAGCAAAATGAAAACAATCAAAGGTGGAGAACAAACTATTTTAAAGAACATGCAGGATTTTCTTGTCAAGGCAAAACTTCCACAAAAAAATTAAAATTGTGAAAATGAAAAAAAAAAAAAGCAAACATTATGTACTTTGAAGATGGTATGTACAACAGTAGTCATGAAGCAGAAAGCTTAGAGTATAATCACAGCTGGCCACAATGGAAGGTTGAAGCATTATGAAACAGGGATACTGTTCACATTGACGAGAGAGGATGTTTAAAGATACAGAGTGCTGAAATAACTGCTTCCTTCTTATCGTTTTTTAATGTGTGTAGAAACATATGCAGCAGGGAGGAATACAATATTGTTAAAAATGAAATCGTGCCACTTTTCTCAACAAAGTTTAAAGTGATTAACAAAGAATCTCTCACGTTCTAAAGAATCTAAGTTGGTGAGATAATAGATAGGCCATTCCTGATGGGTCCCAAAGGCCTGGCCATGTAGGACTCTGGACGGTGAATACAGTTGGAGCTTAAAAGCATAAGTGGCAGAAGGAATTCCTGCAGTAAAAAGGCAAGGGATAGATAGATATATAGACAACATGTGTTCTTTGATGATGTGATTGTAGGCGATTTTCTTCTTTGTGATGTGTAGTACACGTGTTATACAACAAAGAGGCATACTTGAATTATCATATTTTTCTTTAAACTATTTGAGTGGTCCCTGGAAGGAACAACCCATGCATTTTCTGAGCAAATCTTTGTAAAGAAGATTTGTCTATTTTATGAACTAGCTAATAATGAACTATTAATTACAAATTGAACATATGTGATATTAGTCAAAATGTGACAAATTAAAATCTTATTTTTCAATTTAATGCTTTATATGTTGTGTGATAAAGAACATTTAATATGTAAATTATTATAAATATACATAAGTGCAGCAAACTATTTGTGAGAGCTTTAACACTTTGTGGTTCATCCTTTGTGGTAGTGATAGTGAAGATATGACAATGCAGATAAATCTAGATCATTTTATCTTGGTGACTGTACACTAAATTTTAGAAAACTTCATACATTTCCCCATTACTTTTATAAAATTAAAGATAGTGTTTTATAATATATGTGTTTGTATATATAATCTCCTAAAATAAATATATAATTAAAATCGTTAAGCAAAAATGCATGTTAGATTGAACAATTGATACATGAAACTGTCATCTTTGTAGGTCAAATGCAGTGACATACTTGCCTACATGTATATATGGCATGTTTGCTATTTAAAGAAAAATTGCTTTCTGCACCTACGAAAGAAAGCAAAACTATGTTATGTTTCTTAGTTTGGCAAATGGGTATCATAATGTATCAAAAATATTTTTTAAAGTTGTATTAGATAGATATGATAACATACTGCAATGAATAATCTTTCAAATTTGAATATACTAATATCAAAATATAGGCCAGATAGAAAGCTTTTAAAAGCAAATAAATTATTACTATCCCTCCAAGTGAAACACTTCCAAATAAGAGAAAATAGATAGTTTAATTTGTTTCCACTTGAATAAACGGGTCTCATCTAATAATTTTAAATTATTATTTAGGATTTTGAAAAATCTTACAGTTTACTTCATGCATCAATCATGAATCTTCAAATTCTAAAGTGCTAAACTTACAACAGAAGAGAATGTGCTATACCTTTCTAAAGCTCTGAAATGTTAGATTGAACAATATGAAACTGCCTATATTTAATCTATTTTGGCATACAAATACAATGTGCTAAACTAATTGATGGAAATGGTAAGAAGCATTTCTAAGTAGAATTAAGAAGCAAGAAGCCCAAGTACATAGGAAAAGCTTGACTATGCCACAGAAATCAAAAATCTCTAAATGAGTATTGATTGAATTATGTGAAAATGACCATTCTTGACCAATTTTGGACTATTAGTGTTGCAACTTTATACGGTTAAGTTCAATATTATTAACAATGGTATACCTTTTAGAACAGAAATAAGGAGCAGATATATTTTCAAGTTTCAGAATTTTCTTTACATTATATCCCCTCGGACACACATCCATGGGACAGATATAGAAAGCCATCTGTGGGAAGAAGTGGCTTTAAAAGTGATGAGAAGACAGAGGGGTGTAATGAACAAAAGCTCTGAGGCTTATGACAACAGACTGAGTTCTAGTTTATGTTCTGAAACAGAGTAACTAGGCAGTCTTATATAAGTGACTTCAATGTCTTTGAACTTCAGACTATCCTTTTAATCTGTAAAAAGTTTATGATAACTTGAGCAAAATTATTAATGTATTTATTTCTTTCATTCTCACTCTACAAGAAAATTTTTTAAAGTAAGAAAATATACCTATTTCATCTCTGCTTCCCAGAACCTTCTTTCTTGGCCTCCTAGGAAAGACAAATCTTTACTTTCCTAATTGGGGGCTTCCTTGTCCCAGAGTTTGCTGATGTTTGCTGTACTTGACAGGAAAAAAAAAAATCAGATTCCTGGAAGTAAGCATTCACTGAAGCTTTCCTTATGAGTCTAATCACTTTTGGGAGTATTATAGTGTTTCTGTCTAAGAAGCTAGTTCACAACCAAGCTAATGAAGCTTAGGCTGAAGGTCCTCTTACATGCGAATTCTTCTAAATTATACCTTTCTTCCTTTAAGTGAACTTTGATAGTCAAGGGGAAGCATAGTCATGTTTTTGAGACCTAGCTGATTTTATTAGGGACCACATTTTATTTTGATTTAGTAGGGCAAGTTTATGCAG
Organism: Giraffa tippelskirchi; assembly: GCF_054371585.1. Taxonomy (NCBI): domain Eukaryota; kingdom Metazoa; phylum Chordata; class Mammalia; order Artiodactyla; family Giraffidae; genus Giraffa; species Giraffa tippelskirchi. The sequence continues at coordinate 37,687,250 of NC_137280.1, read as the reverse complement.
TTTTTAGTCACTTCTGCTAATCTGTTAACAATAATTATCCCAGTATAGGAAAAGTCCCCTACCCACTGCACTAACCTATCTGATGTCATGGCCGAAATATGAAAGAATACATGCTATATGTCAATATGAATGTGTCCTTTGGGCTCTGTTACTGAAAGTATGCTTGGCAATTGTGCAAAAACAGTTTGAAATATAAAGTCAGAATTAATCTGGGGAAATTTCTTCTCATTAGACGTGTAATATTTTAAGTGGCAGATCTGATTCTCTTACAAAACCAATCATTAAGGACGTACTTTCCTGTTAGGAATATACATAATTAAGCAATGTATTCAAGTATAGGTACATCACAAATTTTGCTTTTTAATCAATGGAATCACATGAAAAATAAGTTTCAACATTTCATATTTTAAGGCTTCAAGGCTACAGTAATACTATAAAATATGAATATATTTTCATGTTGAATGTTTTAACATCACAACTATCAATAATGAAAAAAAATTGATCACCATGAATTTCTAAAAACTTGACAGAACACCTTTAAAATGGAATATATTAAGATGTCATTAGTTTCAACATTTAAAAGGCAATAAGGGAAACATTGCCCTTAAAGTATACTCTTGTATTTATTTTGTGCATATATTCAATAAATATATATATATATCCTTTTATTTTTGTGTAGGAAAATAAATTTAAAAGAACAAATAATTGAAAAAGATTGGGGTGGACTTGCAGTTTACAGACCAGCATGTAAGGACCTTAGAAGTTGCTGCTCCCTCCTAACCACAAACAAAAGCTAAACAAACTGAAAATTCAACAACTCTTCTTATATTCCTCAGAGAAGTGAGGTCTCATGGCAAAACACTGCCCCCAAATTGCAAAGACAAGCAGATACGGAGAATCACAACTTACTAAAGAAGTAACTCACAAGCAGGAATTTCCATGGAAACAAAGCCCTGCCTGGGTGGGAAAAACTGAATTGTAAATGATGAATTGCTGGAAGCTCAGGGGAAAGGTCTATAAGTCAAAACACTGGTTCATTCACTGGGCAGGAAGGTGGTGGTGAGGGATGGAGTAAGTACTGGAATTTTTGTGAGTTTTCTGTTCAGAAACTCAGTTGAATATTGGGGAAAGATTTCTCCTTTCTCCTTCCCCTGCTGGATAGGGGAAGGAGAAAGAAACTGGTGTGAAATGCACAACACTCTGTTCTAGAAAACAAGCCTGCCTTCAGGACAAACTATTTCAGCAGAACCTAACCTGCTGGGGTCTTATCAGAGCCAACCTGACCCGGGGGAATATACCCATTTCAAGTTATTCTGTCCATGGAAGGGAGGGCAAGGGGGAATTGAGAACTGATGAACTTCACAATCCAAAGAAAGATCACTAAAAGACTAAGAACTTATCATCAGGTGGCAAGATGCTTCTCCTGGCACCACACCTTACCACGTTATTAAAGGCCTCTTTCCCACAGTTCTTTTTATATACTACATCATGTCCATTTTTAAGAAAAATTATAAGGCATAACAAAAGGCAAAATATACAGTTTGAAGAGATTGAACAAGCATCAGAATCAAAATCATCTACTTTGCTTTATTGATTACACCAAAGCCTTTGACTGTGTGAATCACAACAAACTGTGGAAAATTCATAAAGAGATGGGAATACCAGACCACGTGACCTGCTTCCTGAGAAATCTGTGTGCAGATCAAGAAGCAACAGTTAGAACTGGACATGTAACAAGAACAAACTGGTTCCAAATAGGAAAAGGAGTACATCAAGGCTGTTTATTGTCACCCTGCTTATTTCACTTATGTGCAGAGTACATCATGTGAAATGCTGCGCTGGATGAAGCACAAACTAGAATCAAGATTGCTGGGAGAAATATCAATAACCTCAGATATGCAGATGACATCACCCTTATGGCAGGTGAAGAACTAAAGAGCCTCTTGAAAGTGAAAGAGGAGAGTAAAAAAATTGGCTTAAAACTCAACACTCAGGAAACTAAGATCATGGCATCTGGTCCCATCAAATCATGGCAAATAGATGGGGAAACAATGGAAACAGTGAGAGACTTAATTTTGGGGGGCTCCAAAATCACTGCAGATGGTGACTGCAGCCATGAAGTTAAAAGATGCTTGTTCCTTGGAAGAAAAGTTATGAGCAATCTAGACAGCATATTAAAAAGCAGAGACATTACTTTACTAACAAAGGTCCATCTAGTCAAAGCTATGGTTTTTCCAGTAGTCATGTATGAATGTGAGAGTTGGACTATAAAGAAAGTTGAGTGCCAAAGAACAGATGTTTTGAACTGTGGTGTTGGAGAAGACTCTTGAGAGTCCCTTGGACTGCAAGGAGATCCAACCAGTCCATCCTAAAGGAAATCAGTCCTAAATATTCATTGGAAGGACTAATGCTGACGCTGAAACTCCAATACTTTGGCCACCTGATGCAAAGAACTGACTCATTGGAAAAAGATCCTAATGCTGGGAAAGAATGAAGGTGGGAGGAGAAGGGGAATGACAGAGGATGAGGTGGTTGGATGGCATCACCGACTCAATGGACATGAGTTTGAGCAAGCTCCAGGAGTTGGTGATGGACAGGGAAGCCTGGCATGCTGCAGTCCATGGGGTCACAAAGAGTCGGACACGACTGAGTGACTGAACTGAATTGAATTGAAAACAGTGTGAAGAGATTGGATAGGCATCAGAATCAGAATCAGATATAGCAGTAATGTTAGAATCACCAAACCAGACATTTTTTTTTATTGATTAATAATGTGTTATTCATATTACTTAGTAGAAAAAGTAGACAACATATAAGAACAAAGGGATAATATAGGCATAGAGATGAAGCTTTTTAGAGAATAATCAAAAAGAAAGTCTAGAGAGCACAAACAGTATGTAACAAAAATACAAGAATGCCTTTGATGGGCTCATTAGTAGAATGGATTTAGCTGGTGAAAGAATTTTTGTGTTTGAGGATATGTCAAGTAGAAACTTCCAGAACTGAAAAGCAAAGAAAATAAACAAGCAAAAACAATAGGATACCTAAGAACTGTAAGACAGTTATAGAAGATGTAACATACACATAATGGAAATACCAGAATGAAAAGAAAAGAAGTAATATTTGAAGAAATGATGACTGAAAATTTCCTCAGATTAATATCTGACACCAAACCAGAGATTCAGAAAGATCACAAAAGGTCAAAGAGGATAAATACCAAAAAAACAAACAAGTAAACAAAAAACTACACCTTGGCATATCATGTACAAACTTTAGAAAATCAAAAGAAAAAAATGCACTGAAAAAAGCAGAAGCAAAAAAAAAAAAGAAACAATTTACGCTGCTGCTGCTGCTAAGTTGCTTCAGTCGTGTCCGACTCTGAGACCCCATAGATGGCAGCCCACCAGGCTCCGCCGTCCCTGGGATTCTCCAGGCAAGAACACTGGAGTGGGTTGCCATTTCCTTCTCCAATGCATGAAAGTGAAAAGTGAAAGTGAGTCGCTCAGTCGTGTCCGACTCTTGGCGACCCCATGGACTACAGCCTACTGGGCTCCTCTGTCCATGAGATTTTCCAGGCAAGAGTACTGGGGTGGGTTGCCATTGCCTTCTCCGGAAACAAGTTATACTTCATGGTAAAATTAAGATTTCTCATTCAAAATGAGAAATTTGAATTTACAAAGGGCTTACCCTGGTGGCTCAGACGGTAAAGCGTCTTGCTTGCAATGTGGGAGACCTGGGTTCCATCCCTAGGTCGGGGAGATGCTCTGGAGAAGGAAATGGCAACCCATTCCAGTACTCTTGCCTGGAAAATCCCATGGACGGAGGAGCATGGTAGGCTACAGTCCATGGGGACGCAAAGAGTCGGACAGGACTGAACGACTTCACTTTGTACTTTGTACAGTATATACTGAAAGCAACTTATAAAGGAGAGAAGACTTTAAAATACATTTTAATTGTTTATACATTGGATGTTAAAGGAATGGTTTAATAGGTAAAACTATTAGAAAAAAGACAGATTTGGAGGATCAATACCCATAGGTTTAAATAAATATTAGAGAAGGAAGGAATTAGACTAAGTAAAGAACTAATTTCTTTGTTTGCTACAAAGTGAAGTCGCACAGTCGTGTCCGACTTTTTGCGACCCCATGGACTGTAGCCTACCACGCTTCTCCGTCCAAGGAATTTTTCAGGCAAGAGTACTGGCGTGGGTTGCCGTTTCCTTCTCCAGAGGATCTTCCCAACCTAGTGATGGAACCCAGGTCTCCCACATTGTAAGCAAGACGCTTTACCGTCTGAACCACCAGGGAAGTCCTTTGTTTGCGACAATGAGATTTCAAAGGATTGTGTAGATCTTCACTAAGAAATAAAAAACATCAATTTAGATAATTTAATTACTTCATCTTGAATTCGGAAATTATTTTTTATAATAGAAAATTTTAAATCAGAGAAAACTTGTAAGAAAAGCCCAAAATAGCAACCAAAATTTCATATCAGGAAAAAGAAACAAAATGTGTGTTGAAAGAAGTTGGTTTATAGCCTGCCACTGTGTAGTTTTCGATTTCTGTTCGATTCAGATGCACTTTCACCCACACTAAAGAGAAATCAATGTATTGTATATAATAATGTTGTTTTATAACTTAAATTCCTCTATTAGTATATTATAGACCCTAACTCTAACATAATTTATGTACGTTGAGTTACATTTTCATGTTAATATTAAATCTAATACAGTTTTCACTCAATTTTGAGCAACTGTTTTATATTTTAAAGGAATTTATTATTTGTTAAAAGTATAATTTTTAAAATATTAATTTAACAAATTAATAGAATGCATTCATATGGTTTAAAAATAAAAATAGATTAAAAAAGTATATATTTAAAAAGTTTGTATTAAAAATCCTGAAATCCTTTGCTAATCTTACTCTACCCCCCAAAACATACATTATTAGCTTTTAAGCTTTTAATAGAAAACAATACTAGCTTCTGAAAATATATCAACTTGAACTTCTTTCACAAATGATAGGAGTATAATATGTGAAATTCTGTCTCTTACTTTTTACATTTACAATTATGTCTTTCAAGTTTGATCATGTGTTTCTGTACAGTTTCCTCAATCTGTTTTATAGATGCATGTCTAATTTCAACATGAATATTCAGTCTTAAAAAATAAAATAATTGCATTTTAAAGTAGTTATTCTTTTTCTTTATTTAGTTTTTATTTTTTTAAGAAGGTAGGACTCTATGACCTAAATGTTGTATCTTTATTATCTGTCTGCTTTTGTAATCATTTTCTCTTGTATAATTTATTTTAATAGTTTTATAAACTTGCCATCATTTTTGTTTTATCTGCTACATTTCTTTCCCAAGCTTTTTAGTGTCTATTTTCCCATGAACCTTTCTCTTTTGTGTTTCTATCTGTAGAAGTGTGTTTTTTTTTCCTACTTTTGTTTCTGAAGTTTGATGGCTCCTGTTTCATCTCTTATCCCTTTATATACAGACTTTATACATAGAAATAATATGCAATATTTTGATTTTTTAAAATTCCTAGCAAAATCTTTGGTCATACTTTTTGTTTGCTTCAAAATAACAATTTTTTGCTACCAAAATCTTATTTCCTTATATTTTACTCTTTTTTTTGTTGTTGTTAAATTTTAGTTATCTTTATATAAATGGTATAGAAGATAAAATTCTAAAAAGGCACCCAATAATCATACCCTTGCAAAACTTCTCTTCTGAGTGCAGGCAGAACCTCTATCATACTTTTAATCAATAGTATAGAGTAGAGGTAAGGGAATTTTGGAGATATAACTAGTGGTGGTAGTGGGTTAGTTGCTAAGTAGTGTCTGACTCTTGCAACTCCATGGACTATAGCCCACCAGGTTCCTCTGTCGACGGGATTTCCCAAGCAAGCACACTGGAGTGGGCTGCCAATTCCTTCTCCAGAGGATTTTCCCAACCAAGGATCAAACCCAGGTCTCCTACGTTGCAGGCAGAGTCTTTACCAACTGAGCCACAAGGGAAATCCAGATATGACTGTTTCCTAATAAATTGATCTTGAGTTAGTTAAAAGAGAGGGACAGAGAGGCCTGGCATACTGCAGTCCATGGGGTCGCAAAGAGTTGGACAAGGCTTCGCAAATGCATAGCAACAAAAGGGAGACTAACCTAGGATGATCTGACCTAATTGGGTAGGTCTTTAACAGTTGAACTGGGTCTTTTAAAGGACAGAGACTCTCCTGCAGGCTTTGAAGAAGCATTCTGTGACTCTGTGAGAGACTTGCATGTCTTGGACCTGAGTCTAACCTCCAGAGGTGAGAGAAACTCCTAGTATACTGGTAGCAAGATAGTGGGCAACTGAAGACTATAGCTGCAAGTGAATGGATTCTGTCAAAACCTGAATTCTGCTCAGTCTCTGCATTCATGTCCAACTCTTTGTAAAAGGCGAAAGATTTATTCGATTTGAAGAGAAACCAGAGCATGTCCAACTCTTTGTGACCCAAGGGACTGTAACCTTCCCATCTTCTCTGTCCATAGGAGTCTACAGGCAAGATTATTGAAGTGGATTTCCATGTCCTCTTTCAGGCGATCTTCCCAACGTAGGAATAAGACCTGTGTCTCTGGCATTGCAGGCAGGTTCTTCACTTCTGAGCCACCAGGGAAATCACGAAACCTGAATGGCCCTGTACAAAAGCCCCAATACTCAAATGAGATTGAATCCTAGGCTGATACCTGATTCTAGACTTGCTGATCAGGCTAATTCATATCCAGACTCCTGATCAATGGAAATTGTGAGCTAATAACTTTGTTTGCTTCTAAGTTTTGGAAATCTGTTGTGCAGCAGTTAGAAAACTGATGCAAATGATATGTTCATCATTAATGAACTTGATTTTTCTGAGCTACATTTCTAAGCTCTTCCTGAAGGCCTTTCTTCTTTTTCTGTGATAATATAGCAACTTATGAAAGTGAAAGTGAAGTCTCTCAGTCGTATCCGACTCCTTGAGACTCCATGGACTGTAGCCTACCAGGCTCATCCATCCATGCAATTTTCGAGGCAAGAGTACTGGAGTGGGTTGCCATTTCCTTCTCCAGGGGATCTTCCCAACCCAGGGATCGAATATGGGTCTCCCACATTGTAGGCAGACACTTTTACTGTCTGAGCCACCAGGGAAGTCACTAGCAACTTATAGGTCTCCACAAATATGACTAACCTTCATCATGCCTTTTGTAGTCTAGAATCTTCTGTTTCTCTTTACAAACTAACTTCAGAAAAATCTATTACCATCTGGCATTATCAATTCAGGACTGCACCAATTATCAATGAGCATGCATAATTTGGGGGTCTCCCTGGCAGCTTAGTGGTAAAGAATCTGCTGGCCAACACAGGAGATGCATGTTCTATCCCTGGGAAGATCCCTGGAGAAGAAAATGCCAACCCTCTCCAAAATTCTTGCCTGGGAAATTCCAAATGATAGAGGATCCTGGTGGCTACAGTCTATCGGGTTGCAAGAGTTGGACATGACTTGCTGACTGAACAACAACAACAGCATACATAACTTTTATCCTTCAAGGAGTAGTTTTTTTTCTTAGGAAGTCTAATCCCAGATGTTCAAGCTGGATTTGGAAAAGGGAGAGGAACCAGAGATCAAATTCCAGTATCTATTGGATCATAGAAAAAGCAAGAGAATTAAAAAAAAAAATCTACTTCTAATTCATTGACTACACTAAAGCCTTTGAGTGTGTGGATCACAACAAACTGTGGAAAATTCTTCAAGAGATGGCAATACCAGACCACCTTCCTGCCTCCTAAGAAACCCGTATGCATGTCAAGAAGCAACAGTTTGAACTGGACATGGTGAAACATACTGGTTCAAAATTGGGAAAGAAGTACATCAAGGCTGTATATTGTCACCCTGCTTATTTAACTTCTATGCAGAGTACATCATGTGAAATGCCAGACTGGATGAAGCACAAGCTGGAATCAAGATTGCCGGGAGAAATATAAATAACCTCAGATATGCATGACACCACCTTTAGGGTAGAAAGCAAAGAGAAACTAAAGAGCTTCTTGATAAATGTGAACAAAGAGAGTGAAAAAGCTGCTTTAAAGCTTAACATTGAAAAAACTAAGATCATGGCATCTGGTCCCATCACTTCATGGAAAACAGATGGGGAAACAATGACAGACTTTATTTTCTTGGACTCCAAAATCACTGCAGATGGTGATTGCAGCCATGAAATTAAAAGACACTTGCTCCTTGGAAAAAAAGCTATGACTAACCTAGACAGCATATTAAAAAGCAGAGACATTACTTTTCTGACAAAGGTCCATATAGTCAAAGCTATGGTTTTTCCAGTAGACATGTATGTATGTGAGAGTTGGATCATAAAGACGGCTGAGCATCAGAGAACTTTGCTTTTGAACTATGGTGTTGGAGAAGACTCTTGAGAGTCCCTTGGACCACAAGGAGATCCAACCAGTCCATCCCAAAGGAAATCAGTCCTGAATATTCATTGGAAGGACTGTTGCTGAAGCTGAAATTCCAATACTTTGGCCACCTGATGCAAAGAGCTGGCTCATTAGAAAACACCATGATGCTAGGAAAGATTGAAGGCAGGCGGGGACAATAGAGGATGAGATGATTGGATGTCATCACCGACTCAATGAAGATGAGTTTGAGCAAGCTCTGGGAGATGGTGAAGGACAGGGAAGCCTGGCGTACTACAGCCTATGGGGTCACAAATAGTCGGACACAACTGAGTGACTGAACAACAAAATATTGTCCTCATGTTCTTAGAGATACCATTATGTCAACCATATAGCTATTTATCACCTTCATTTCATCTTGGCCAACTATTTTCTCATCTATACAAATGTCTACTTGGACTTTTCTTAGAGAATATATCATGGACTGTAGTCCACCTAGCTCCTCTGTTGGTGGAATCCTTCAGGCAAGTATACTGGAGGGAGTAGTCAGTCCCTTCTCCAGAAGATCTTCCCAACCCAGGAATTCAACCCAGGTCTCCTACACTGCAGGCAGATTCTTTACCGTGTGAGTCATGAGGGAAGCCCATCTTGTTCTAAACTAATGTAACTTGGAGTTATCAAGGATTTACTCCCATTATTCCTTTTCTTTTTGTTATTTCAAAGAAATAGACTGATTTATACAGTTCATACTGGTGGTAACAATCGATTGTGCATATATTTGTTAATCACCAGGGATAAATAACCATTTTAACAATGATTTTTAGTGAGAACAGCCACTCTAATATGTCTATTTTTGTTTACATCTTCACATATAGCTCATGTTATGATCCAGTCCTAAAACAGTGCTACAACTAAATAAATACCGTTTCAATACCCACCAGCTAATTGCAACATGTTTAAATATCTTCTAAAGTCTTTTAGTTTGAAACACATAGCCATAGTTTCCCCGTTTCATCTCATTTTGCTATCTACAGCTCTGAACTGCCCCTACAAATATCTCTCCTTTCATTTGTCAACCTAGTACACAATCAGTTTTCTAGTTTTCTCTTCATACATATATATATTCTAATTTCCCCTCCTTTTTTAAAATGATAATTTTTATTTTTTTCCTTGCCTCTTTTGCTCTTCCTCACTGCACATTCTCTGATTTTTTTCACAAAAAGAAAAAAAGCTGATAGAATTATCCAGGCTAGTGGTGAGGAAGGACCTAAATACATCTGTCTGCTAATATTTTTACCTGTCAAGCATATATTGAGTTGGTAGAAAATATTTTATTAGGTCTGTGATTTTCCTATGTATATAACAAAGACTTTCTCAATAGCATCTTCTAATGTATATTTCAATACACAGTTAAAGGGACTGTGTGGCTCTACGTATTTTCTTCTTTTTCTCTTTCCTATATTTATTCTCTTTGCCTCCAACTTTTACCCTCATTTCCAGTTTCATAAGTAATTCCTCACAGGTCTTTTGGTTTCTCACCCCTTCACCTAACAGTGCAAAATTACTCTTACTCCCCTCCCAGAAAATTACTTTCTCTTTCATCTTGTACCTTTGGCATTCATTTCCTGTGAGGTTTCATCACAAACAGCAGCAGGTGATGTTAACTGTTTAAAAGCCATGGGAAAAACAAAAATCATAGGCATCTGTTGCCATAGCTGAAATATATACATTTGTTTCAGTTGCAGTAACGTGCCACAGACAGAGCCATATTCATATTCTAACTTGATAATTTGCATTATCTTATAACAGTATATTAAGAAGAGGAGGTAATCTAAAACACACTAACAATTCTCTTTTGTGGGATTCCTAGCTACATTGGCAGGAATCAGAGTAGCCAGGGTGTGACTTTGAAACAGATAATATTTGTATCAAGCAACAAACATTCTAAGTACAATTCAAAATTTCCATTTGACAAGGAAGTCCCTTTCTAAATATCTACTCAGTCTCCAGAATCCTTTTGACTGCTAAAGCAATGTCCTAACACTGCTGGTTTGAGTTTTTATGGGCCATTAAGTTGAGTGCAAAAGTCATAAATTATCTGTAAAAGCTACCCAAATTATAGCTATCTGTGGTTTTTCGATAAAGGCCAAGAATGTGTTTTAAAAACACACCCCATTGCATGGAAAACAGCCAACCATGGAAAATATGTCTACCTTTCTACTTGTTTAAAATTTTCTGAGCCACTTAAGTATATCACCAAACTCCTCTTCAGCAGGAAACTCCTCATCGATTCAGGCTTGTAATAAATATTGCCAATATTCTTATTGCTCATGTTCAAAAGAGTATGCCATCTGAGAAAGAAAAACGTTTGCTTTAAAGTATTTGGGGGACGGTGAGGGATGATCCACAAAAAGCATTTATAAAAGAGTACAATTATTCTTTCAACTTCACAAGATCATAAAAGTCCAATGTACCTGAGCTAAACTAATACAGCTGAATCTCATTAATATGCTTACTCAGAGCATTCAAACATCAAAGACAAAAAACATCTGTATTCTAAATCAGACTTCATTTTATTTAAGAAATAAAAATTATGCAATTCTTTTCATTCTTGAAGTCTAACAAATTTACTAGATCCCAGTGCTTTATGAGTTTCTGACCACAGAACTGTCACGTCTGGAGACAGTAGGGAAAGCTGATGGCAGCCTTTCTTTGCTAATCAGAATAAAGAGAGTAAGCATTTGTGTATACTGAATCCCATTTAAAACTGTTTTCAATATGTACCTTCCCCTACACATGTATTAAAATGTTTCTAGATTAGTATAACATTTAGGATGTGCCCTAAATAGATTTAGATCAAAGAAATATATATAAATGTTAAAGAGATGTTTAAATAAAATGTGCCATATTATTTATCTGCTTTTAAAAATGCTCAGAAAACAAAATCGTTGTTCTATATAACAACTACAGAAAAGTCTGATATGAAAATAAAGAGCGTAGCTCAGTTAGTTGCTTAGTCATGTCGGACTCTGTGACAACATGGACTGGAGCCCACCAGGCTCCTCTGTCCATGGAATTCTCCAGGCAAGAATACCAGATTATGTAGCCATTCCCTACCCCAGGGGATCTTCCCCATCTGGGATGGAACTCGAATCTTCTGTGCTGTAGGCATATTCTTGATCACTGAGCCATCAGGGAAGCCCCATAAGTGTAACTGTAGTTTTCAAACCTGATTTTTCAGCAGAGGAATGTCTTTGTTTTTCACCAGAGGAATGTTGCTAAGGGCCCTGGTCCATGCTTTGGTGAATGTTCCTGCACTCATCTGTTAGGATAGTTGTTAAGTGACTTAATAACATTTATTCATTAACAAATCAATCAACAACAAGAACAATGAGAAGACTTCGTAAATACTAAGTTGAAATCAGGGATTATACACAAGCGATTGTGATTTCTTTACAGGCTCAGCGTCCATGTAATTTCTGTTTTTCATGTGGTGTGCTCACCAGCAAATCACTGTGATGCATCCAAGCAGGTTGTTTCAAACGTTAACACTTCTTTTTAAAACAGCTTACCTTATACCTTCTCTAAATCACCAATCAAACCGATCCAAAAGCTAAAAATGAGTAATGGAATTTTTCAAAAAAATTAATACAAACAAAACACCTTCCTTTGTTTTTGGAAAGTGCTCAGTATTTTGAGTTAAGCATTCAGTACAGTTGCTTTTCCAGAAAGCTGAGAGTTTATTATTGTTGCATACTCACTCTTTATTTCCAAGTAATTAAACACATATCATTTTAAGAGTTGAATTCAAATTATATCATTGCTATATTTGTAAGTGTGTAATATTGATAGTCACCAAATATTGCCAGAGGTAAAGGTGCTAAAAATACAACAAGATCTCATATGGCTTATCCATGTTTTTAAGAGAGGAAGAGAGAGAGATTTTGTTAATGCATTTCTTCATCAATACATCAATATTAACACTGAAATCTATCTATCCATCAAATCTGGTTCTATTTAAACATTTGATATAGCTTCTATTTAAATATTTGAGATAGTAGAAATTTTAATGTAAAATTGTATTTTTATACTTGTTCTTATGATTTCAAATTAAAAAGTTAGAAATTTTATGTTTATAATATTTATTATATATAGCATTATTCAACTTGCTTTATAAAACAAGTATGCTATTTCTCTTTAATAGATAATTTCCTTTTGTATGCTATTTCTCTTTAATAGTTAATTTCCTTTTACAAAATATACAGTGATTATGTGGAAACATTTTAAAAACAGCTCTTTAATAAACCTGGAGGCCTTTGGATTTTTTAACATTCTTCCATATTTTGTTCCGAACTCACATTTCTCCTAATAATACATCCATACAATTATGCCATATACTTAGCACATAGTAAATACTTGGTAAATGCTTCTAAAGGAATTCTGAAAAACAAAATATGCATCATGTATGAAAGTAACTTAAGTACATTTTTTTCCTTTTGTATTGGGGTGTGTGTGTGTTTGGCAAACATTTTATAGAGTGCTATTTAACATTATCGTCACATTTACTTTCATCAGTGTAATAAGGGCAACACGCACATAAAGTCCCAGAAAAGTTGAAAGATTTAAGATAAGTGAAATCTTATGTCAAAATGAGTATATACATATTATAAAACATTGAAAAAATAAAGTCTGATTGGTGAACAGAAAAATGTAAGTATAGCTATCAAACACAATGATACAAAAGTTAAGTCTGGGTTTAATATACTTTCCCACCCAATGTTGTTTTCCCCTCAAATCCAAATTAACTTACTTTGATTGAAATTCATTTTCATACAAAATTTTATCTAATTATAACTAATAAAACTAACCTCTTTCCATTGCAATAAAAGTTCTAAGAAACATTATTTTCCTGGATTTTATGTTCTTTCAAAATAACATTAAAACTTGGCCTGTGCTATAGACCTATTTTGCAAAACCTCACAACATGAAATCCACTCTGAGCTTACATTATAACACATAAATCCCCAAAGTTAATTAGAATCACCCGTTTGCCTTATTTTGTTTTGTTTTCTCTCACTGAATGACCTATGTGAGTGTTTTGACCAACTTGCTCTTCTTTTATATTTTTTCACTGGTTTGGTCAATGTGAATCATTTGGTGGTGGTTACAGTGATATTTCTTTTTTCTTAAACTTGATCTGTCTTGTCACATCTGTATTGGTCTTTCTTAAATTTAAGTTTCTTACTTTAAATTTCTTAAACTGTATCAGTTTCTTAAATTTATTTATAATCAATTGCTCTTTCTGTTTATAATCAATTTACAATCAATTTCTATTTATAATCAATTACTCTTTCTTGGTTTCAATGGTAAGAATTTTACCTCAATAGAAAAGCATTTTAAAGTATATAGGTCAAACAAAAACTCTTGCAATAAAGCAAACATAAACTTATGCAATATATCCACTTCTTGGATTTTCTTATTCAGTAATACTCACTCTGAAAAAAAAAGATGCACCGAGCAGTTGCCCCTAAACTTCATTCTCATTCAATTGAGTCACTATAACTTTTCAAAAATTAAATTACATTTTTACTGAAATTTGATTCAAACTTTTGGGGAATGTCAATAATATTTCAATGCAAACAAAGATACACAAAAACCCTTCCTCAACAAGGCAGCTCAGTGCTGTTTGATGGAAACAAGGGTCCAGGGCTTGATTTCTGCTTGAATTTTAAGAATTTGGACATTTGCCATTTACTGAGCATCATTAGGTACTCTTGAAACTTTATTATAGTTTTTAAAGTAGATTTTATTCTTTCCATTTTACAGATTCAGATGTATTTTGTTATTGCGTAAAATCAAAGTGGTAAAATCAGGATTTTTAATCTGTCTTTCAGACTCCAGGGTCTATGTTCTTTTTTTTCTGCACATTTGAGTTATTTTTCATGCTTATAAAATAAAGCAAATTTTTATGTAATTTTTAAATATTACAGATGTAAAAAATTTAGAATTGTATATTCATAGATATGCAATTAATAATACTATTTTAACAGTGTGAGGTTTAACTACAGATTGCTTTCCAAGATAATTTTTCATGTAATAATGTGAGTTGTTTTAAATAGCTTCATAGTATTTCACCTTGCACTGTATCATGTTTATTTAACAACTTCCATAGTCATAAACTGTACTTCTAATTTTCCATATTGCTCCCAAGTAATACCAGCAAAAGTAAGGAAATTAACATTTATTGTCCATGTGAAATATTTGATGTTTTTAATATTCTTTAAAATATTATCTTTGTTGGAAAGAATTTGTGTCTGTGATATGAGATAGAATCAAAATTTGGATACACATTGTTTTTAAGAAGAGAAGTTTTAAATGTAAAATCGATACAGATTGATAGACAATTTCCTACTTAATATAAAATAGCATATCTGTATAATTCATAGTAATATAGCAAACATACAAATATCTTAAATTCATATTGGTACTATAAACATATTTTAACTACTCCTAATATATTTACTAAGAACATGATATCGATATATACAACCTGCAACACATTACCAGCCACATAGTAAACTTCAATAAATGGGAATATTTTCCTTAAGAATATGGATTTAACTAAGAGAATGCTTTTAAAATTTATATTACTCCCTTGGAAATTTTTCTATGGTGACTCTGAGTATTTAAACATTAGATATGTTAAGGAGGGGAATTTTAGTAGCAGACAAATATAGCTGCTAGTTGTGAACTAAAGACTTAAGTCTTCATTCAGTTTCTTGCTCACATTTGTATCATGCTTTTTTTCTTGCTATCTATGAAACAATACTATCAAATCATTTTTAATTAAATGAACATTAACAGATTTGTTTTATGATAAATAATAGATGTAGCATAAGAGTTTGCTGTCAAAGAGGCTATAATTTACATTGGGAACTCAATTATTTCTTGCTGCCCAGCAAATCTCTCAAAACTTACTGCTTAAAACCACTGTTTATTGGCTCATAATTTTGAAATTGGGCATAGCCTCTCTGACTGAGCCTCCCCTCTCTGTGGTTTGGTTGACATAGCTAAATTAGGAATGGAGGGTCCACATGACTCATTCATACCTCTGAAGTCTCAAGTAAGATGGCTACAACAGCCTAGTTGCCTGGCTTTGCTTTATCCCTCTTTGTAGTCTCTCATTCCTTTCACATGTCTCTCACCCACAAGGTAGTTGAGCTTCTTTCCATGACAGCTATTGTCCAAGACAAAAAACAAAAAGCAAAAACCGTAAGCAGGCAAGCCTCTCAGATCTCGGCCTGCAACTGGCAAAATATCACTTCCACTGTATTCCATTGATCAAAACAAATCATAAGAAAGCCAAGATCTAAGGGGAGGGGACATAGGACCCACAATAAACACACAGGGATGGGAACAACTTTTGGCAGCCATCTTCCACAGGTTCCTTCACAATTTTTTGAGAAATAGGCTCATATTCTTGTTCTGTCACTTGTTAGTTTGGGGCAAATTACTTAACCTTTCTATCCTCCGGAATCTTCAACTGCAGAAAAAGCCTAACATTAATCTTTGTTTTGCAATGTGGCTATAAAAACTAAAAGATTATGCATATACAAATTAAATACATTACCATTCACATTGCACATTTCAATAAATGGGGATTATTATAAAAGCATGATATGCAATTCCAATTAGTTTCAAAAACGACCTTAATATAATACAGATTTATAGCATCCACTGATTTCAAATAGTCTAGACAAGATTTAAGTAAATCAAAAGTTTTTATTTTTAGACCTGAATAAGTCTGTTTACATAATGAATTCTCTTTATATTTTATATAATATCAAGAATAATTGGGTTTAAAATTGCAGCATGGAATTGGCAGAGATATTGCTTCTTAAAAATACTTGCCTACATAGTGCTTGACCAGCATAATTGCTAAGTATTAAATTCAACCACAAAACTTTTTTAGATGGCTAACTATAAATAGAAGAATTAAGACAACTTTTTTTTTTAAGATCTCCAGACACAATTGTAAAATAGCATATTGGAGATTATACTAGCACATTTCCTTAAACCAGTGACTTCTTAATAAATGAATGCATACAAAGGATATGAAATTTTTCTTCTTACTAGATATATATTACATTGGAAGACTGAAGCCCAAAAAAATCAACATGCAAAGATAATCTACTAGAATGCAAATTAATGTTTTAATCTCAGAAGTTCTGCTGCTTTTTCTCCCCCATAATCAAAAAACCAGACCTTTGGTCTTTGCTGCAAGGAAAACCAGATTAAAGGCAAAAACTGTTTAAATAAATCTCTATTTCTGTCAAATGCTACCTTTATTGAGAATTTTAGGCTACATGCTTTCAGTGGGATGAGAGAGAAGAGAATAATAGAGTAAAGTGTGAGAGAGGAAAATTTTAGCCAAAACTAGGAAACAGATAATGTCCGGGTTCTCTTTACTCGTGCACTGAACCCAGGATCAGCTTAAGAGAAGTGAGAAATCAAGATCCTGCCATTGTGTAGGTTTGAGTTTTTGGAACATCTGTGATAGTCTAATATGAGCTACACTATGTTATCTGGATATGAAACAACACCAAGTTCCCTTTAAATGAGAACCGATCATGAAGAAAAGGGGATAGGTTTAGTGACTTGATTACAAATCGAAGACTTAGGTTGTCATGGGGAGACATTGATTTTGGTCCAGCACAGCAGACATTTGACCACCCTCTGAGTATGGGGATGTGTGTTTGAAGATAAAGGCTGTCTGGGTGAACATGGGAGGAAGGATGGGACCCCGGGTTGCAGCATCTTTTCAGCTTGTGCAAGGAAGGATACCAGAAGGACATTGCTGCAGCAGAAGGGAATGCCCTACAAGATTACTATGGGAGTCTTCAGCAGCAATATTCAGTGTCTGATCCAATTCTATTTTACTTTCTATGTAGTGCTTCAGAACAGGTCCTAAATCTTAGCACCAAGAAGCCCGCTAATTTTTAATCTTTTTATTGAAAGTATGTGAATGCTATAAGAAAAAAAATTACAGGATTTGATGTTAATATTGGCAGGTAGGTTGGCAAGCAGGTTCTCATGAAAGACCAAACCAGCTGACTATGATATAATAAAATGAAACTATAATGTTAAAAGTGTAATCTAAGAGAGTATAATCACATGAAATATAAATATGGATTCTGAGTCCTATTGATAAGCATTAATTTTTATTTTCATTTAAAAATTTGAGATGTAGATATTAAAGATGTTATGTTATTTTCTCAAGGGAAAGACACAATGTAGCAAAGTTAAAATTTGAAGCCAAATTTTAAAAACATCATGATCTAGTCACTAAGCCACCTGATAACCTTTATTAAAAATTGCATCTGATAATGCATAGACTTGGGCTTCCCTCAAAGCTCAGTTGGTAAAGAATCCACCTGCAATGCAGGAAACTCTGGTTCAATTCCTGGATTGGGAAGATCCACTGGAGAAGGGATAAGCTACACACTCCAGTATTCTTGGGCTTCCCTGGTGGCTCAGCTGGTAAAGTAGGATAAAGTAGGATGCAGTACGAGAGACCTGGGTTCAAACCCTGGGTTGGGAAGATCCCTTACCGACTCCAGTATTCTGGCCTGGAGAATTCCATGGACTATATAGTCCATGCGATCACAAAGAGTCAGACGTGACTTTCACTTTCACTTTCAGTGCTTAGACTTGTAAAA
The DNA here is from genome assembly GCF_054371585.1 of Giraffa tippelskirchi. Lineage (NCBI taxonomy): Eukaryota > Metazoa > Chordata > Mammalia > Artiodactyla > Giraffidae > Giraffa > Giraffa tippelskirchi. The sequence continues at coordinate 37,669,107 of NC_137280.1, read as the reverse complement.
AATGCTTGATGTCATGTAAAGTAAAAAAAATAAACAAAGTTTTATTTTTTATATTATCTAAAATAAGCAAACATATATATATATATATATATATATATATATATATATATATATATGTATTTGGGTATGCAATAAGAAACCAGATATTTTTCTGTTAGAATCACTGCTTCATCCTTAGGCAATGGTACAAAATTGGCATTCTGTAAATGTTTGAGTTGTTAAATTAATACGTGTATGCAATTGTATGTTACCTATAAATAAGTGTCCTTCTGGCAGACTGTCAGGAAATATGCAAATATGCTCTTACTAGTGTTTATGTTTGGGTTATAAGATTGTGGAAATTCGTTGTTTTTTCTGATTTTTTCAATGTATATACCTTTATTTTATCATAAAAATAAATATCTTAAAATATAAATAACATTATGAATATAACTAACAATAAAATTATCTTACAGGTTAAACAATAAAAATTTGAATGTGAATAAAGTAGATATGGGAAGTAAATATTCCTGTAATGCCACATAGGTGACTGATTGTCATGATGTTTAATGCCAGATTAATTTACAGTGGCTATTAAATTCAATATATCTAGTCTGAAACCCCTATTGAAGCACAGTCTTAATTAAACAATACTAGGTAAGTAATGTAGCTTATCCAAGAAAGATTCACCTGTAAAATGTGAATACCAATGTTGACCATGCAAGATTTAGGGGAGGATTAGGGCTGTTGGTTTAAAAGGCTGGCTGCAGTGTCTAATACAGAGCTGGTACTAAGTGTGGCCAATTACTGTTATTTATAACTAAAGTTGACTTTTATACATATGATGTATATGTGTATATTTGCAACCATAATAGATCTGAAGACTTCCATGAAATGTCCTTGGTCTTAAACAAGAGTTAATTTTTCATTTCTTTAAGTATCGATCCATGTGTTGTTTCTCTTTGGAAATACAGAAATATAGAAATATGCTAACTAGTCATTCATTACTTTTTGTTATAAAATGCCATTAGAAAAATAGATTTCAAGTCAAAAGCCAGAAATAAACATTTACAAGAAGAACATGATCTGCTTGCATCATCACCCATGGAAGTCAATGTCTCCATTTCAATAATTAAAGCGTTGAGTAGCTGCATATTTGAATGTTTAGTGCACTTATCTGTATTATGATTTAAATATGCTCATGTGGTGAAATGGTTTATTTTACAAGTGCTCATTTAATTGAATCTGACATTTCACATTCTTATGCACGTAAGGCATTGACTTGGACTATGTGATTAATAAAAGGTATCTAGTATTTGCTGTATTTCCTATTCTTTTTTTTTTAAGACAGAAAGGAAATTAAATTCTTCAAAACCTTTCACCCTTGTGATTCTGTAACTTATACTTTAGTAAATTTTCTTTTCTTTTTTCTGAAGTTTAACCTTAGTTACAAACTATGCATATCAACTGTAGCTCACATATTTATTAAGGAATAAAATAATGTGTTATAGATTAACCAAATACATATGAAAGGTAACCATTTGGGTAGTCATAAGTTATGCTGCCATTCTCTGACTTTGAACTTCTAAGATTTCAGGCCTCCCAATTACAGGATTGCATTACTCTTCTAGAAGTTCAATCTTCAGAAATAATCAGAGATAATTATATCCTAGAAAATGAAACATTCTCTGTTAACAATATTGCCAGATTTTGAACAGATAGTATGCTTCTTACCTAGATCTACATTCTCAACTCCTTGAATACTTAAATTAAAGGGATGCTAAAGCATTTACCTGCTCTTTTTATATGTTTAGATTTACATAAAGGCTGCTCTAAAGAGTGTCATCTTTTACAAGAAACAAGAAGGATCGGATAAGCTCAGTTGGCAGATGATTGAACTGATGAGCCTCAATTGATTAAGAAGTAAATAAATAGACTACAAGGGAAACAACAATGCATAGCAGCTAAATGCAATTTAGGTGTTAAATACGTGCAGGCAAAATACCAAAACTCTAGTCTCTTTTGGATAGCTGGACCAGTGAAAACTGTATTCTCCAGACCTGATGTACTATTATGAACATCAAAAGACATCCTGGATTTCTGAAAATTAATCCCTGCTGAGGATAGTTTTATTAATTGTGGTTTATAGTTGGGTGATGAAAAATTGATTTCACATGTACCAGAGACAATCCATAAGATGTCAGAATGGCCCAGGCATAGTTACCCAACTTTGCAAGGTGATGAATTCCATCCTACTAGCTCTCCTTGTCAGGATGTTTCATCCTCCTCCTCTCCCACCTTCTTGGTAAAGTTCCAGTACTTCTGTAGGGTTTTCCTCAATTATACTAATATTTGAACACTTAGTCTTGAACTTTTATAACACTTTATTTTTTTTTAATAAATTTATTTAATTTAGTTGGGGGCTAATTACTTTACAATATTGTAGTGGTTTTTGCCATACATTGACATGAATCAGCCATGGGTTTACATGTGTTCCCCCTCCTGGACCCCCCTCCTACCTCCCTCCCCATCCCATCCCTCTGGGTCATCCCATTGCCCCAGCCCTGAGCATTTGTCTCATGCATTGAACATGGAATGGTGTTCTGTTTCACATATGATAATATACATGTTTCAATGCTATTCTCCCAGAACGTCCCACTCTCACCTTCTCCCTCAGAGTCCATAAGACTGTTCTATGCATCTGTGTCTCTCATTCTGTCTCACATATAGGGTTATCGTTACCATCTTTCAAATTCCATATGTATGCATTAGTATACTGTATTGGTGTTTTTCTTTCTGGCTTACTTCACTCTGTATTATGGGCTCCAGTTTCATCCATCTCAATAGAACCGATTCAAATGTATTTTTTTAATGGCTGAGTAATATTCCATTGTGTATATGTACCACAGCTTCCTTATCCATTTGTCTGCTGATGGACATCTAGGTTGCTTCCATGTCCTGGCTATTGTAAACAGTATAACACTTTATTATACACATGCTGCCAGTAACATAATCAGGACTGTATTCAGAACTATGTTTCCTGATGTGAAAATGAATATGCTTTTGGAATATAGGAAGAAAGTCATGGTTTCAAGTGCAAATATGGTCTTTCCCAATAACTATTGCTAATTTTCATGTGTCCCTTGTTCAGCATCACTTTTGTAGCTTTTCTGCCAAAAATGCACAACTAAAATCTAATAATGAAAAATTAACAGACAGAAATTGAGGAACATTCTATAAAATAAATGACTTTACTCTTCAAAAATGTCAGTGACATGAAAGATAAAATTAACAGATTAGTAGAAAAACTTAGAAACTGTATAACATTAAAGAAAGTTAAAGGGACCACTAAATGCATCTAATGCCTCTGGATTAGAGCACAGACCAGGAAAAAAAAGAATTTCTAATGAGAGAAATGATGACTGACATTTGAATAAAATATGTCACATAGTCAATAGCATATGTCAATGTTAACTTCCTGATTTTAGCAATTACATATGGCTGTATAGGACATAGTTTTTATAAGCACACATTGCGGTATTCAGGGGTAAGGGCTCTTCATACAGACAGTTTACTCTGAAATAGTTCAGAAAACAATGTGTCAGTGTGGGGAGTAGAGGGAGAGACAGAATGACAGAGACAAAGATATGAAATAAATGAACAAAATGTTAATGTTGGGATCTGTGTAAAGGATATATAGGAATACTTCAGTTTTTCAATTTTCATTATTTGAAATTAACTGAATATATAAATTGAAACAAACATTGATAAAAGCAAGCTAAGTTTCATATTTCACTTTCCTACTTATTCTATGTGACTAAGAAATTAATTCTTAAGTTATCCTGACCATTGTGATGTCTCTGCCTCCACTGAAACTACCCATAGCGAGTTTAACAATGTGTGATAGCCACACATAGCCAAATTTAAAAATAAAAGATAAAGAAAACATGGGAACTTATTGATTTCACATGAATAAGCCAAAATTTAAATGGGTCAAAGACAATTCCAGCCTTTGGAAGAGAAATAATTAATGAAGGGCATTTGGTAATCTGCTATGGGTTCCCTTTGAACTAGTCAATGCATTCATTCTTTCATTACATTATGATACTCACTGTGCTGTAATTAGTCGCTCAGTCATGTCCAACTCTTTGTGACCCCATAACTGCAGCCCGCCAGGCTCCTCTGTCCAGGGGGATTCTCCAGGCAAGAATACTGAAGTGTGTTGTTATGCCCCCTGCCAGGGGATCTCCCAAACCTGTGGATCAAACCCAGGTCTCCCACAGTGCAGGCAGATTCTTTACCGATAGCTACCAGGGAAACCCGTGATACTCACAGAGGGAGCACTATAGTCTGGGTTTTATGTGTGCCTTTGTATTTGTCAATCTGACATGATTTCATCACTGTTCCCAAGTTGCTAAAATGAGAGGCCTTGCATAAAACATAATATTTAATGCCAAGTGATGACTATTGTTTCTTGGCACAGGTTGGAGATCTTCCAGAAACTTATATTTTAGGATTATTTGCTATCTAAATGATTAAATAATATCTATATTCTAAGCCATTGAAAAGATGGTTTTAAGAAATCTAATTGACTTTTATTTAGATACAGTTCACTGTATATTTGTGAATTATAAAAGCAACATACCTATGAGGAAAAAGCACACAGTTTTTCTGGAAAACTGGAATACTAAAAATTGGAAACAAACATCATAAATTAAGAGCATTCTTTTACTTTAAAAACCTCAGTGGATACAGCCCAGTATATTTTCCAAGACAGAAGCAAGGGAAAAATGCTAAAGTGTCAGAAATTGAATTATAAGTAACAGTATTTTGAAATCATATTGTATCACTAAGAAAAAAATTGTCCCATAGTTTTACTAATGTATATTTTTCTTAGAGTAAGATTTATTTTACTTTGATTTTGTTTAGTAGATCTAGATCAGTACTGATTGTTCTTTTAAAAGTTAATATATATTTGATTTGGGCTTCTCAGGTGGCCCTAGTGGTAAAGAACCTTCCTGCCAAGGTTGGAGACATAAGAGACGTGGATTTGATTCCTGGCTTGCGAAGATCCCATGGAAGAAGGCATGGCAACCTACTCCAGTACTCTTCCCTAAAGAATCCCATGGACAGAAGAATCTGGCAGGCTACAGTTAATGGGGTTGCAAAGAGTCAGACACACCTGAAGTGACTTAGAAGGCACGCATACCTTTGATTTAATATTTGTTTCCAAAAAGTATAGATTTCTATATTTCCTAAAACATGCATACAAATATCATTAAATCATAGAACTTCTTAAGATCTTAAGTGCTAATATTCCATATACATTATACTTTTGGAATGTTTAATGTATATGCTATTCAGACTTTTTAATCCTACATTTTGAACAGCTTTTTATTTTTACATAGATATATTTCTAACAATGGGCTTTTTGTATTAGTTGCCAGTTTATATAAATACATCATTTTTATCTCAAGTTAACTTAATTTTAGTGATAGTAAAGATTTTTCTACACCTGCCCAGTTTTTCTAGATACAATGTGAAACATATAGCAAAATGTTGGCAAAATACACTGCAAAGTCTGTTCTCATTTTATAAAGATCAATTTTTGAAAAAAAAGTTCTCACAACATTTAAAAGAACTAACTGCCAAAGCTATAGTCTTGAAGTAGATAAGATTCAAAGAGAAAGATCATCAAACCCCAAATCTTAATAAAAACTACCATTGATTTTTATTTGAGTAGTACATGTGATTTGATTTTATGAAACTTACATTTCCATAATCATTTTCTTTTAGAATATGAAGCAAATTCTACCTGCTAAATAAGTTCATTCATTTCAAGGGTTAGAATGATGGAGAATATTCAAATATTCCATCCCTAAATTATATAAGAAATAGTTATGGAATACCTACATATATAGCTATTTACATACCAATGAATAAAACAATCAAATACCTTTGCCATCACAAAATTTACATCCCCATGGGAAAAACACTAAATAAAGTGATTATTGATAAATAACCCTGTTGGGTGAAGAACAATAAGGGAGACTGGTTTAGAGGGGGAAATTAGAAGTTCACTTTTGGGCTTTTTAATTTTGAGATAGTTAGATACCCAGATAGTGATGTCACGTAGGCAAATAGCTATAAGTCAAGAACTCAAGAGATGATCACCCTATAGATGTATGCTTGAGAGTTTTCTGGTTTCTGATATTTAACATAATGAGGCAAGAGGAGACAACGAGTTAACTGAGTGCAGATACAATAGAGAAAAAAGGCCAAGGAGTCACATCCTGGAACATTCCAGTAGAGATGAGAAACTAGTCCAGAGGCCTGAGAAGAAAATAAGGGGAAAACCAGAAAACTATGGCTTCCTCCAAACCAACAGAGTAAAACATTTCTGTGTGTATGTGTGTGTGTATGTGCATGCTCGGTCGTGTCTGACTCTTTGCAACCCCATGGACTGTAACCAGTCAGGCTCCTCTGTCCATGGAATTTTCCAGGCAAGAATACTGGAGTGGGTTGCCATTTCTTCCTCCAAGGGATCTTCTCATCCCAGGGATAGAATCCATGTCTCTTTCCTCTTCTGCACTGGCAGCCAGGTTCTTTACCATTAGCACCAAATGGGAAACCCCATAGAAAAAACATATCTTGGAAAGTAATATGATGAACGTTATGAAATATGATAAAAGTAAGACATGAGAGTTGTCCATTTGATTTAATCACATGGAGGTCATGAAGACCATGTCAGAGCAATTTGGGTGCAGGGTGAGGGGAGATATGAGGAATGAGAAGAGAGAATGTAAAAGGAGGAAATGAAGACTAGGGGTCTTTAAGATGTATTTTAAAACATTTATCTATGGCTGGAAACAAATGGTTCTGGACAAATCAGTAGAACTGTATGTGTATATGTATGTGTGTGTAAGTGTGTTTATTAACAGCTAAAACTGCATGTTAGTTTCACAGACCTAAGCCGGAGATATAGTCATATATGACATCACTTGATGAGAGAAAACAATCCCCAAAAGGCAAAGTGAGGAAAATTGGAACTAAGCAGGGAAACAGGGAGTGTGGCTACTAACTCAACAACCTCTTGATATCGGACATGACTCATAGATTTATCTCATGGTACTGTCCTTCCAGAAGCCAAATGAACTACTATTTCTCAGGGTTTCTGCTCAGAGGAGCAAGGAAGATTCTATCTGCTAGTTCCTTTTCCCCATTAGAGAAATTGTGAAATAACACCTTAGGTGTTAGTTCCTCTGCATTTCTGTGTTGAGTACTTAGTGTTTAGAGTATCTTATGGTGTCCCAAACTTCAGCTTAAAAAAGAGACAACCTTGGGTGAGAGGGAAGTAGTGTATGGTGTCATACGGATGATGAAGTTGGTTGGAATCTATGCAGTTGTTGAGCCCAATGACAGCTGAAATACGAATGAGGAGCCAAAACCCTGAGATTGTAGCAGACAACAGTATATGTCTTGGCATGTAAGGCAGTATTAATTTAATTTGTACTGCAACTAATATTCTTATTTGATTTGTATACTGCTAGCAAGGAACCACTAACAAGGAAATATTTGAAGATGCAAAGAAAGTGGGGGAAGGTTGTTGGGGTTATGTACGTGAAGTGACAAAACATTTGCGTGAGTGAAAAGGATCAATTCTGGTGGCCTTAGATGGGAACATAGAAACTCATCCAGAATACATAGGCCAAATGCAGTTAGGTAAATAGACATAATTTTGGGAGTATGTGGCTTTTCCCTTTTGATTGTGTTTTCTTTTTGAAGTAGGAAGCAATGTCATGAATTGAGTGCCATGATGTGTAGGAAGAGGTTGAAGGTTTGAGGACAGAGAAGAAAAGGTAGACATACTGTACTAGATGAAGGTTACTGAACTGTACTATTGCCTTAAGTTTAAAGCAACCACATACATTTAAATTAGAATCCAGTCATGGAATGGGTGGACAATTGGATTGAATTCACTGTCATTTCCTACTTTTCAAATATCATAACTTATTAAATTTTTCTGCTTTTTATACTCCATGGATTTTACAGTTTTTATACAGATATTTTAACCTAATTGATTTACATATTCTCATATCTCTACCCTCATTACATAATATGCCATAAATCTCATTTTTCTGTTTGTTTGCACATTGCTTCATTGGTTCCAGTGATCTCCCACAATGTTATCAGGTTTGGAATAATTTTTGTTTCCACTTGAGTAGAATCTATAACTTTCTTGCTTCTGATTTATCTTGTGTATATACATGTATAGCTTCTGTTATAGCTAAATTAAACATCTTACCTTGTGTAACAGGGAAGACATTTTTAACCATTAAATTGTGATTAAACACATTTTTTTATCTTTCATATTTCATAATCTGGAATAAGATAAAATGTTGCTGGAAATCATATTTATCTTTCTCGTAAATATCTTCATTTTTTAAACGCTGTAGGGTCTTTAGAATATTATAATACACTAGAAAGTAAATCTGTATTTGTTTATATTTAATGGATCTGTGAAACATTTCTAGATGTTCTAACTGCAAAACAATTTAAACTTAATTCTGCCCTATATTTAATACTCAAGCATGGGCTTGGAGAGAAAGAAATAGGCAAATAAAATTAACCTTGGCTATACAATAATTTATGACAATATGACTAGAGAGACATTATTATCTATATGTTTAATATTTCTCTCTGGATTATACCTTTGATAGGTTCTCTGTATTCTCAAATTGGTGACTGATTCAAGCTTCTCTGCTAATAATATATGTTATGCATAAGCTATTCTAATACATAAAATTGAAGTTGAAAATTCAAGCTCTAATCTAGAGTGTTTTGATCAATGTTGTCTAACTTTAAATTATCTAGATAATTGAGGCAAATAATGTCACATCTTCCTGTGTGCTCAGCCACTCAGTTGTGTCTCACTGAGGCCCCAGGGACTGTAGCTCACCAGGCTCCTTTGTCCATAGAATTTTCCAGGCAAGAATACTGGAGCAGGTAATATCATATATATACCATACATATACATAGGCATATGATTGATCTGCAACAAGAGACTTGGTTTTTTATTTAGTTTATAAAATAGCTTTAGATTACAATCTTATTTCCATATTTGAATTGATCCCCTTTCCCTTTTCTTTCCTTCTTAAAAAATGTTACTGTTATTGACATTTTCTCCCCAGTAAAGAATAATCATGACAAATTTTGTTGTCGTATACTTGTCATTCAATCACATATTACCAAAATTATTTTCTAATAATTAAAATAATTTGTATTGTGTTTTTCAGCACTAGATTGTTAAAGTTTTAGTTGCTTCAGTAAAGATACTATTAAGTAAGTACACACGAATTCCAGGGACATTAAACTCATCTAAGCTCATTGATGACCTGTGTCATATACATTTGGCATACTACGTTCTAACATTTTACGTATATCTTTAGCAAAAATATATTGCTGGAAGGAAATTTATAAATTTATTACATTTCTGTCACTGTATATTATATAATCAATCTTTGCATTCCTTTTTTGTCAGTATTCATGAGGAAATAATCCTCTCCTATTGTCTTTCTAAGGCATGACCACATAAATCTTAAAGTAATGTGACAGAACCAGAGAGGCAAGAATTTCCTCTTGATTTTTCATTCGTCAGTTTGAGCTAGTTTTCTCTGTAGTGTTTGAAATTTATATCAACATAGAAATATTTGTTGCTTTTCAATATTTTTTCATATATCAGGATCCCAATTTTTATTGCTTGATGGCCTCAATGGTTTTATGGTTAATGGTTTACATAATTGGAAAAGCAGGGAATTTTTTTTTTTTCTGAGGATGTTTTATACATTTAATGGTGTCCTTTAATCTTCCCTTGTTTGGATAGTATTATAGCTAAAACACTACTTAAAGTTATATGACAGAGTTTCAAATTTTAAAACAAAATTATCTATGAAATTTCAAAGTTTATGGTTCATAGTTAACATTGTTGCATTTCATGTGCCCATTAGGTTGAATATTTTTTAAGTTACTATAAAAATAAAATTATAAAATGTGAATTAATATTAGTTATAACAAAGTTTTTAATAGTATAAACTATGTAGCTACATGGTTCATTTTTTGTTGCTAGATATTATATTTATACTGTGATGTTTAAAACTGGATTTAGATGCATTCATACACAGATAGAGACATTACAGTATACATATGTTGTAAATGAGATGACTTATATTTCTAGACTTGCTGTAAACAAAAGACTGCAACCACTGTATTAAAATTAAACAGAAAGCATATTAAAGCATGTGTAATCTTAGCAAATGTCTATTTTCTTCTTAATACTATGTTCTCTTTTGTAATTTTTTTGTTTTACTGAAAAGAAATTATGGTTTATTCATATTAAAATTCATTGTAAATTTTGCAAGTTTTACCAAAAATAAGTGATGGTTTATTCATATTAAAATAATTCAAAGAACAAAATGGTATTCCTTTCTTCCATTGAAATACCAATTTAATACTAAGACATGGAACAATTTCCTTTGTGAGAAATCTGGAAACCAGTTTACGGGCTCTTGCACCCAACAGGAGCACAAAACCATATACAACAAAGCTGACAGGAAAATTTTTGACACTCTCTCACCATAGTTCTTTCCATTGGCATGCATGAGTGTGTGCTCAGTCGTGTCCATCTTTCTGTGACCCCATGGACCATAGAACACCAGGCTCTTCTGTCCATGGGATTTTCCCAGCAGGAATATTGGAGTAGGTTGCTATGCCCTCCTCCAGGAGTTCTTCTCTACCCAGGAATCGAACCTACATCTCCTGTATCTCCTGTATTGCAAATAGATTATTTACTGCTGAGTCACCATGGAAATTGGCATAGCACCACCTAATTTGGAGGAAACTCCCAGTTCCCAGCTTCTCCCTGGAGAAAAAGAGATCAGATCAAATGTCCAACATTCTGACTTTTCAGTGGGGTTGCCTGAAAGGTTAGTTTCTGTCTCCCCTGTCTCAGAGCACTGATGGGATCTGGTATTCTCCAGATGGCCGGGGGCTACTGAGGAAAAAAGAGCCCTGTGGCATATTGCTGGTCCACAGGATGTGTGATGCAATAGGCAGAGGCTATTACTGCTCAGTGGCCTCTCATTCAGGAAGAAAGAAAAGAGTGGAGCATACATTCAATGATCCAGCTTTCCATGAGTCTGCTAGAGAGACTGGCTTCTGTTTTGCTTGTTTCAGCACAGATAGGATGCTGCATGCTCTAGATGTTTGGGGGCTGATGCTATAGACTGAATATTTGTGCTCCTCTCAAATTCTTCTGTTGAAACCTAATCACCTGTGTGATACTATTTGGGGGTGGGGACTTTGGGAGGTGATTAGATAATGAAGATGGAGCCCTCATGAATAGCATTAGTACCCTTAAACGAAGATCCTCAGAGAGGTGTTTCACACCTTCCTTCATGTGAGGACATAACAAGAAGGTGGCCATCAATGAACCACGATGGTCTTCAGCAGATGCAAAATCTGCTAGTGCCTCTATCTTGAACTTACCAGCCTCCAGACACACAATCAATGGGATTTTTGCTATAGTAGCTTGAGTGGACTAAACAGTGCTAAAAACAAAAACAAGCTATGTGGCATGCTGTCATTTCAGAGAACTTGTGGACAGCACCAAAGGGACAAGAGATTACTAGCTCCTGGAAAAAAGAAAATGACACATCCTTCTAAATAGCAATTTATGGAAAAGACACATCCATAGGAAAAGTTAGAGAGGCCTTCAGAGCATTCCTTGGACTGCAAGGACATCAAACCAGTCAATCCTAAAGGAAATCAACCCTGAATAGTTATTGGAAGGACTGATGTTGAAGCTGAAGCTGCAATGCTTTGGCCACCTGATGCAAAGAGTCGACTCGTTGTAAAAGATCCTGACGCTGGGAAAGATTGAAGACACAAGGAGGAGGGGGCAGCTGAGGACAAGATGACTAGATAGCATCACCAACTCAATGGGCAGGAATTTGAGCAAATTCCAGGATATAGTGGAGGACAGAGGAACCTGGTATGCTGCAATCTATGGACACATAGACTTACCCACTGAGTAAGTCTCAGAGTAGGATACGACTTATCTGCTGAATAACAACAACAGAATCTCTTTGGAGGTCTTTTTCTGTTCAAAGCCAGTCTGTAAAGACTGGAATCGATGATTGCTTCTTTCAAATGCATGAATGGCAGCACAATCTATAAGTAATAGAAACTCAAGAAAAACTGACCCGATCAAAGAAAAAAAAAGTCTGTAGAAACCAACTCAAAAGAAACAGCGATATATGAATTACCTGATCAAGTATTCAAAATAACAGTCAAAAAGATAGTCAACAAGCTTGGGAAATCAATGATTGGATAAAGTAAAAATTACAACCAAGAAATATAAAATATTAAAAAGAATCAAATAGAAATTTTGGAGCTGAGGAATGTAATATTCAAACTGAAAATATCACCAGAAGAATTCAAGAGCACACATTATCAAGTAAAAGAAAGAATCAGTAAATTCGAAGAGAGTCATTTGTATTTATTCAGTGAGAGGAGAAAAAAAAAATGAAAGAGAAGAAAGCCTAAAGGACTTGTGAGATGCCACCAAAAAGAGCATTTATATACATAATGATAGTCACTGAATGAGAAGAGAGATAAAGGAGAGGAAAGTTTATTTAGGAAGGAAAAGGACACCCAGATTCAAGAAGCCTGAAACCTATTAAATAGGAGAAAACCAAATAAGTACTCACTGGTAAATATATATAAAGAAATCAAATTTTCAAAAGCCACAAACAAAAAGAAAATTTTAAAAACAATAAAAGGAAAGTAGTTTATCATACAGAAAAGAACTCCCATAAGTGGAATTCTTAACAGAAATCTTGCAGGCCAAAAAGGAGTGGGGTGATATATTCAAAATGTTGGGAAAAGAAAACAAAAAAAATAACAACTAAGAATGCTATATCCATCAACTCTCCTTCAAAAATGAAGGTGAGATGAAGACTTTTCCAGATAAAAGGATATGAAGAAGTTTATCACTAGACCTGCCTTATAAGAAATGCGAAACAGAGTCTTTTGAATTGAAAAATAAACATGTTTAAACAGCAAAAAAAAAAAAAAAGTCTGTGAAAATAAAGCTTACTTTTGAAGGTAGGTATATAGACAAATACAGAATAATGCACTACTCTTATGGCAGGTGCATAAATATCTTTTCATTCTGATATAGAAATTCAAAGATAAAAGTATAAAAATAACCATAACTGTAAAAATATATTAGTGGATACATGGCATAATTTATGTCAATAACATAAAGTGTGTCAGGGAGAGAAGTAACAGTTTTCATAGGCTGAATAAATTTTAAAAAAAGGTGTCCAGTATTTGCTGTCTACAGAGATTTACTTTAGATTTAAGGACATACATGAACTGAGAGTGAAAAGATATTCTAAACAAATGGTAATCAAAAGAGTAGGGATTGCCTTACTTACATTAGACAAAATCAGTTTTAAGTAAAAACTCTGACAAGACAAAGTACATTACATAATGATAAAAGGGTCAATTCACCAGCAAGATAAAACAATTATATATGCATCCAACATCAGAAACCAGCCAAATATACAAAGGCAATATTAATAGAACTAAAGAGAAAAAGAGATGGCAATAAAATAATGAGAGATTCAATATCTCATTTTCAATAATGGATAGAACATCTAGACCAAAGATCAGTAATTATATAAAAGATTCAAATAACACTGTAGACCTAATGATTTTAACAGATATATACATGATCTTATATCCAACTGCAGCATAATTCTCAAGCACACACAGGATGTTCTCCAGCATAGATCACATGTTTGGTAACAAAACAAGTGTTAACAAATTTAGGATTATTGAGATAATAATAACAAATATCTTCTTAACAACAAGTGAATAAAACTAGAAACCAACAGCATACGTAAAACTGGGTAACTCACAAGTATGCAAAAATAAACAACACATATTTGAATAATCAATCAGACAAAGAAAAAGTCAGAAGAATAATTATAAAATATCTTCAGATGAATAAAAATGAATACACGGCACAGTAAAACTTATAGAGTGTCATAAAAGCAGTACTATGAAGAAGCTTATAGCAATAAATCTCTACATTAATAAAGAAAGATCTCAAATAAACAACCAAAGGAAATACATAAATATACATCTAAAGGAACTAAAAAAAGAGGAAAACAAGCCCAAAGTAATCAGAAGAAAGAAAATAATAAGTACTACACAGAAACCAATGAAACACAGACTAAAAAAAAAAACAATAAAAACAAGTGAAACTAGGAGTTACTCTTTTGAAGTGTTCAACAAAATTGGCAAAATTTTAGCTTGATTAAGAAAAGATATATGAATCAAGTAAACTAAATCATAAAGACTCGGAGGCATTGCAACTAATGATAAAGAAATTTCAAAAAGGTCAAAGATGAGGTGGATGAAACTGGAGACTATTATACAGAGTGAAGGAAGTCAGAAAGAAAAATACCAATACAGTATACTAATACATATTATGGAACTTAGAAAGATGGTAATGATAACCCTATATGTGAGACAGCAAAAGAGACACAGATATATAGAACAGTCTTTTGGACTCTGTGGGAGAAGGTGAGGGTGGGATGATTTGAGAGAATAGCATTGAAACATGTAAATTATCATATGTGAAATAGACCACCAGTCTAGGTTCGATGCATGAGACAGGGTGCTCAGGGCCGGTGCACTGGGATGACCCTGAGGGATGGGATGGGGAGGGAGGTGGGAGGGGGGTTCAGGATGGGGAACACATGTAAACCCATGGCTGATTCATGTGAAAGTATGGCAAAAATGACCACAATATTGTAAAGTAATTAGCCTCCAATTAAAATAAAAAAAAGGTCAAAGTGATGATTATGAACAATTATATACCAAAATATTGCATAACATAGAATAAATGGAAAATTCCTAACAACCTAACAAGATCATATCATGAAGAAACAGAAAATGTGATTGAATGCATAATTAACACCCTACCAAATGTTCTACTGGACATTTTCTATGGGCTTAAAGTTTAAGTTAAACAAGATGAGGAAGTTCTGAAGATCTGCTCTATAGTACTGTGCCTATGATCAACAACAAATAGTATACATTTAAAATTTTGTTGAAAGAAGATCTTATATTAAGTATTCATACCATAAGAAACACTATAAAAAATTAATACCATTTCTTCTCATACTCTTCCAAAAAAGTTAAGTGGAGGGAACATGTTTAAATTCATTTTATGAGGCCAGCATTAACCTGACATCAAAGCTAGAAAAAAGCACGAGAATAAAAAATTCTACAAACCAATATCCATAAAATTGGTGCAAAAATTCTCAACAAAATACCAGAAAAAATAATTTAGCAGAACATTAAAGAATTCTATACCATATTAGATTTATGCAATGAGATTTATCCCTGGGATGCAAAGGTGGTTCAACATATGGAAATCAGTCAATGTGATATGCCACATTAATAGAATGAAGAATATAAAATCACATGATGATCTCAGTAGATGCAAAAAAAACCCCACAACATTTGATAAAATTCAACACCCTTTTATGTTAAAAGCACTCAACAACTTGGAATAAAAGAAAATCACCTCAACATCACAAAGCCCATAAATAAAAAGCCAGCAGCTAACATCACATGAACGGTGAAAAACTGGAAACGTTTCCTCTAAGACAAGGAACTAAGTATGGATGCTGACTCTTTCCACTTCTATTCAACATATTACTAGATGTTCTAGCCAAAACAATTAGGTAAGAAAATAAAATATCCAAAACAGAAAGGATGATATACAGTTATCTCTGTTTGCAGATGACATGATCTTATTTGTATCAAAAGACTCCCAAAACACACACATACATAAACCTATTAGAACCAGTAGGTAAATTCAGTAAAACTTCAGGATAAAAACTACCACCCCCAAACTAGTGGCATTTTTAACACTAACAATGAATAAGCTGAAAAGAAAGTTAAGAAAACAATCACATTTACAATAGTAAAAAAAAATAAAATAAAATACTTAGAATAAGCTAAATAAGAAGTAAAATATTTATAAACTGAAAACTGTAAAATACTTAAAAAATTGAAGAAGACACAAAAAAATGAAAACTTTACCCCATATTCATGAATGGAAGGATTAATATTTTTAAAATATCTATA
This sequence comes from Giraffa tippelskirchi, assembly GCF_054371585.1. NCBI lineage: Eukaryota > Metazoa > Chordata > Mammalia > Artiodactyla > Giraffidae > Giraffa > Giraffa tippelskirchi. The sequence continues at coordinate 37,652,898 of NC_137280.1, read as the reverse complement.
CCACTCAAAGCCATCTATATATTCAATGTAATCCTTATCAAAATCCTATCACAATGACATTTGTTTTTCTGCAGTAATAGATAAAGCAGTCCTAAAAGTCACACGAAAGCACAAAGGAATCCAAATAGCCATGTAATCTTGAGAAAAAAAAGAAAAGAGAGAGATAAAGTATTAGGTGTCACGCTTCCTGATTTAAAGCATATTTTACAGAGCTGCAATAATCAAAACAGTATAGTACCACAATAAAAACAGACATATGAACTAATGGCACAGTACAGGGTGCCCAGAAATAAGTGCAAACGTATATAGTCAATTGAACTTCTACAAAGGCATCAAGTATACATGATGGGGAAAGGATAGTCACTTTAACAAATGGCTTTGGGAAAACTGGATATCCACTTACAAAGAAATGAAAGTGAATTTTTATCTTACACCATATACAAAAATCAATTTTGAAAGGATTAAGGGCTTAAATATACTTTAAACATTGCCTGAAACTGTAAAACTCCTAGAAGAAAAAAAATATAGGTGAAAATTTCATGGTATTAAATCTTGGCGATTACTTCTTAGATAAGACACTAAAACCATAGGCAATAAAAGCAAAAATAAACAAGTGGGACTAAATCAACTTAAAATATTCTCCACACCAAAAGGGGAAATCTAGAGTGAAAAAGCAACCTACAAAATGGAAGGAAATATTTCTAACCATACATCTGATAGGGCTTTCCTGATGGCTCAGATGGTAAAGAATCCACCTGCTATGAGGGATTGCTGGGTTCAATCCCTGGGTTGGAAAGATCCCCTGGAGGAGGGCATGGCAACCCACTCCAGTATACTTGTCTCGAGAATCCCCATGGACAGAGGAACCTGGCGAGCTACAGTGTATGGGGTCACATGCCTAGTTTGGAACCAAATGTATAGGTTTTAGAAAAATTAATCATTTTAACATATCTATGTATAAAATACTTTTGTGGAATAGAACTTTAAAATATTAACTAAGTGCTGAAGGTCTTAGTTCTTTGCTTTAATATATGCACATCCTATCTATTAAAATAAGAACCCAGTTAGAGACTTCTGGGATGGTCCAGTGGCTAAGACTCCATGACCCCAATGCAAGGGCCTAGGTTCGAACCTTGATCAGGGAACTAGATCCCACATGCCACAACTGAGAGTTTGGATGCCACAACTAAAAATCCTGTATGCTGCAACTGAGAACCAGTACAGTCAAATAAGTAAAAATTAAATATTTAAAAAATTGAAAAAATAAGAACTCAATTCAGTTCAGTTCAGTCGCTCAGTCGTTTGCTGCTGCTACTGCTAAGTCGCTTCAGTCGTGTCTGACACTGTGCGACCCCATAGACGACAGCCCACGAGGCTCTGCCATCCCTGGGATTCTCCAGGCAAGAACACTGGAGTGGGTTGCCATTTCCTTCTCCAGTGCATGAAAGTGAAAAGTGAAAGTGAAGTCACTCAGTCGTGTCCGACTCTTTGCGACCCCATGAATTGCAGCACGCCAGGCCTCCCTGTCCATCACCAACTCCCGGAGGCTACCCAAACCCATGTCCATCGAGTCGGTGATTCCATCCAGCCATCTCATCCTCTGTCGTCCCCTTCTCCTCCAGTCCCCAATCCTTCCCATCATTAGGGTCTTTTCTAATGAGTCAACTCTTCGCATGAGCTGGCCAAAGTATTCAGTTAGTATATCAGAAATGCTGTCCCAACGGCCATATATTATCTTTCACCCCTGCTGCTTCTCCTGCTTGGATTTTTTTGTCTTCTCTCCCACTGCATATTCTTCAGAAAAAGGAATAGAAAAGTCCTTGGGCTTATTTTCACCGTCTCTGATGGAGTAAATGATGAACCCAGAGCTTTCCAAACCACATTTCCACTCCCAGTTTGGTAGTCTTGATGGTCAGTCATATTCCAACCTCTTTTCTGTCCCTTTTTTCAGAGACTAGAGCTGTGTAATATTCTTCTGGATAAAGTCATTTTTGACTATGTACTTTAACTTTCCTTCATGCCTTGTTATTGCCAGAGTTACAATTTGCAACAAATTATGACATCTTTTTCCCTCAATCTCCTACAATGCAAGAAATCAGCATTTGATATGCTGTGTGTATGTATGAGTGTGGTACAATGTGGACAATAGGAGAAGTACAGTGGACACAGGTCTTGATAAACTGTAACATGCTTCTCTCAAACTCTTAAAACATCCTACTTTTTCATAGGAATTTGCAATACATTTCTGATGCTGTCAATGAAAATCAAAATATTTTCCATTCAGAATTTATTGCTTAAAGTTTTAAGTAGTAAGAATATACATTGATTTATAGATTTTATTAACAATTAAAAATTTTGGCACAGTTGTAATCAGATGATGCTTTCATCAGAAGTAGGTACAATTTGCAATATTAAAACTGGAGTGAACTTAAAACCCCTTCCTTTCACTACATTCACCAAACGCTGCCAGATCATTCCTTGAGCATATCAAGGAATAGGGAAACAGGAAACATACCACCTCTAGATCCTTGAGAATACAAAAATATAGTAACTGGCTTTGTATTTTTCAGCAGCAGGAGTATGTGATTCAATGCAAGAAATTCCAAATAGCTTTGATTGCAACATCTAAATGAGTTAGTCTGTTGGGAATAACCATCTGCCTGAGTGACACATGGTAAAATCAAGCTGTGAAAAGATAGGGAGCCCTCCTGACAACAAAAGCAGGAGACCTAGACTTTTTAACTTTTTACCTGTTCTGAAACTAGAAAAAGGTTGTCGCTTTGCTTCAAAGGCAGGAGAATACTGTGTGAATATATCCTCTGTCTCAATAATCCAAACAGAAGAAAAATCCTGATTGAAAGATACTGATAGAAAGAAAAATGGGAAGAATCAATCCTGAGTCTATTATCATTAAGTCTAATATGGTCCATACGTTTATACTGAGGATTTCAACCTTACATATTGAAAAATATCTATAGGTATTTAAAGAGACAATCACAAATATGGGAATAAATACTCAATGGTACTTTAAAATTCTTTGATTAAAAGAACATTGTGTTTATTGCTTAAAATTTGGAAATGTTTTATTTCTAACCAACTGGAAAGACCATGTTTATCAGTTGCCACCAGACAGTGCCACAGGCAAAGCAATTCATTGTAAAGAATTTGTTATTACACACACATAGAATTTGTGTACATTGCAGTAATTTGGATAACAACTGTTAGGGACAAACTTTATTTTCTACTGATAAATCACAAAATGCCTAAGCTTGTACATGTTCTAAGGAAAAATACAACTTAATCATCAACAATTTATAGGTATATGCAGATAGCCAATGACTAAATGTACTTGTTAAACACCCTTCTTGATTTTTTTATCTCATATCTCTTTCTTTGAGCCCCATTCTGTTTTCATCCCTCGTAGTTATGATCCATGTTGTAATGACAACTACCTACATACAAGTTTTAATTTCCTTATTAACACATTCTTAGTACATTTTCTGTGCACCATATGCCTATAGGCAGCTCCTATTGTTTTTTTACCATCTGGGCTGCTGAATTTCAGAGTCTTTCTTCTCCTCTCTTTTAAGAAACCTTGAGTTATCTTTTAAAGGCAATGAACTTAGAATATCACTGGATATGCCACCAGCTGCTTTGTTTCCACTTTGGGCTTTTGCCCTACGTGAGACTTGTGCATTATTAAAGCACTGTTTATGACAAAGCGTGGATTAAACATGTTCCGGATGATTTTGAAAAATTGGAATTTTAAAACAGTATTAAAAGTCAAAATACGATTTAAGAATTAAAGCTAGTTACATGGAGCATACGGCTTTGTGAGAAAAAGGGCCTCAAAAATTTTAGATAGTCAATGTGAATTCTACAATTTTTCTTCATCAGCCTCTTTGAATGTCCATCAAAATATTTAGAAGGTGTGGTGAGACAGCCTGCCAAAACCTTCCCTAGGATGAAGCTGAAATTAACCACCCAAATGGTGCTTCTAGTCTAGATCAGGTTTTACAGGTCATTGGCTTCTGGCAGGGTAAACTAATTGAGGGCCCATCATCTCCATCATTTAAAAAACAAATGAGCAAAGAACACAACAAAACACATAAAAAATTGTATTGTCTCAAATCTAGAATAAATAATCATGAATATCGTAATTCTTACATTCTCATGACTTACTTCTAACCAAGTTAAGGCATACTGTGTATCGGAAAGACTGGACTTGTCCAACTCCTATTAGAGGGAGAGATGCATCCAGTGCTCACAGCAGGCAACTGTCCAAGCTATTGTGGTTTAGCAAGGACGTGTAGCAGCCCCACCTCTCTTATTGCTGTTTGAAAAATGTAGGGTGACAACTATACCTTCTCCACCCATTTTGAATCACTTAAAAAACATACTTTGTGAACTTTTACATTTTTTAACATTGCTTCATATAAACCCACACTCCTCACAACTCCCAAGGTAGAGTATTTCTCATTTCTATACTTCTGCATACCTAACTGATACTGTATATCTTTGTTTAGAAGCTATGGCTTCTATTAAATTTAATTACTTACCCCTGTGGCTTTAAATTGAGGGTGGCTATAAAACAAAGACGGCTTCTATTAAATTTAATTACTTTCCCCTGCGGCTTGCACGGGACGGGTGGCTTCTATTAAAAAACTGCATGGTATAGGTGTGGCTGCTAATCAAGGATGCTTCTAAATGAAGATATACAGTCTATGGTAATAATTAATCAAAGGAGGGGATGTTAGGTATAGAAATAGGGTTGCATGATAAATGCCAATTCTGAAATTTATTAAAGTAATCGTAGTTCTAAAAGAATTTTTCATAATTTACGTTTTCTGCTTTTCTTAATAAAAAAATAGGTTACATCTGCACATACTATATAGGATATATTAATGTTCTATGGAGGAAGGTAAATATTTTTTAAACATCGCACCCTATTAGATAAAGAGTGAGACTCTGTGATGTTTTTAACTGATTTTTTTCCCTTTTGATAGTAGCTGAATAAAGAAAATGGCTTACAGATTTAGCTATGTATATAGTTTGAAAGTAACAACTGAAAAATGATGTTCATAATCTGAATTGCAATGAAACCAATTATCTGTACTGTGGTTGTTCACATGGGAATTCTCCTAAAGGTTTAGTATTTCTTAAAAGAAATTAAAAACAGCTGTAAAAATACCATAAAACAAAAATAGCAGCTGCAAAAGAGATTAACATTCCTAAATTTCATTTGAACCTGATATGTTATTTTTCCAACAGCATCATATATATTCTGATTTTTAAATCTATCTTTATGAAATTTTACCTTAAAAAACACAGAACTACTGAATATATTCTTGATATTACCAGTATTTAATATTCAAATGAATTTTATACATTATTCTCCTTTGTTATTGTTTTAATTCTATCATTTTTAGTAATCTTCAAGCATGAGCTATCATTGTTAGTCATTTAAGATTTAAACAATACTGAGTAAACAAATTTGGTGTCTCTCTCTCTTTTATTTTATTTTTTCATTATTTAAAGCTGTCAACTGCCTTTCACACTGAAACTTGAAGACCAAGGGCTTTTTAAAAATTTTATATAGTGTCTACTTTCCAATTAAGAAATCATAAATAAAGTATACCTGATATTTTTCATATGTATAATATACCTACACACATATATGCATATATATTAAAACAAAATGCAATTTATAAAACAAATCTGGGGGTGGTGACAGTATGAAACAGTTAGTTTTGCCATGCTGTTCAAAACATATGGCAGCAACTTTTCTAGTCTTGTGCCAGATGGAGGCCTTTAATCGATCCGGTCTGTTATACCGTATGTTATTTCTCCATTAAAAGGGGTTCCTCCTTGCCAACTTACAAATAAATTGCTAAATGTTTAAGTGTGAGAAGTAGCACTTTGCAACTTAGAAATGATAAACTGAGTATCTTCATTTTTTTCAAAGCAAAAAATTATTAAAAGGATAAAAATCATCTGAAAGTTGTGTTTGTATTCTTTCAGCAAAACTTTTGTCAGCTGTTCAGATTTAAGATATAGTCACCATAGTTTATGTATCATATTGTTTGGGTTTTGTTGGTTTAGTAGCCAAATGCTTTCAGATAAGAATATTACACTTGACAAACTCTCCAGTAAATATTGCCAATATTAACAGAGTTAATTATATCATTCAAGTTGGTAAAACTTCAGTAATTACTTTGAGATTTCAAAGGTAAGAATCACTTTTCAATTGCATTTCATATTAAAATATTTCCAAATTTTCTGTACAACTTAAAAATTATTTTCCCCAAATGAATATTAAAATCAGCCTCATTGTCAATTAAAAAAGTGTGAGGAAACATTAATCTAGGTATAAGGTAAAAACATTTTATGTACATCAATATGTGAAAGGCAAATTTAAAGGAAAGATGCTGTTATTATAACACACAAATAACTGTAGTTTGAATTGTCTTAAACATGTTAGTAAAGCTCATTCACACACACACATTTAATTTAAAAAATATGTGAGGAGCTGAGAAATAAAAATGTAACATTTTGAAACAGTTTGGTGCAATTATTCTTTTGTTATAAATATTATTTGTGACATAGGTTCAGATTTTGAAGTAAACTAAGATGTATGCATAACAAATCAAATGAAAGCAACTAGTCTCTGGAGAAATGTGCAATCCTTTTGTAGAACTCAGCTTTCATGTAGACGAGTACTTAGCATATTCACAGCTTATAACAACTTATGAAATGGGTGAATGTTGAAACAAACTATCAACTAGATCTATTCTCTTTAGGATGTTTATTTATGACTACTTTTTTTTGAAAGAAACCAGGAGTATGATAATGGTTGCGCACAGACTAAATAGGCTGTGTTTCCATGAGCAGTAATCCCATACAAGCACGAGAGAGAAAAGCCGTATTTTTCCAATATAATACTACAAGGGCAAGTGACAACCTTACCTGATGGCTGATATCTTTTATAGTACAACTGTGACATATTTTATGCATCACAAAGAATGATCAAAGATGTCTCTAGAGGCTCTCTGTCATGGAATGTGGCCCCACAGCCCCTGTCTGCCTTTAAATCAGGCAATAATGTAGCTTTAAAATAAGTTGGGCATGCTTTCCAGGGTGATGATTATTTTGGATATATTTGAGCATGATTTTGTGTTCTCTTTCAGTTATGTGATTTCTAAAATTATAGGCATGTTTCATTTGGTTGTGAAATGAAAAGTGACTAAAATAAACATGAGATTGTATATTTTTAAAAGTCCATGCTTAACATATAGTTCTTCTTGTTTTTACTGCTTTTGTAATATAACAGAGTTTAGGAAAGAAAATGAAATTCAGAAACTAACATAACCATTCCCATTTGTTTCCTATTAAAACATATTAATAAAATAGCTTCAGTGTACTTTTGTTCTTATATATAAAAATTTGCATTGCAGCTATTTTTTTAATCAAACTTAAATGACTATTTAGGTTTTCTGTACAAATTGAAAATAAAATGAAAAATTGTGGCAATCACACAGTTAATTTTAGCACACAAACACCAATCTTTTATAATTTCCAAAAGTACTGTCTTCCTAAATACCTTGAAAGGTTTTATCTTGGTACTCAGACTCATCAAGTTAACTAAATTTCTCCTATCTTTGAAGTTTTTCTCTACACATAACCAAAGGCAAAAAAAAAAAAAGAGAGAGAGAGATTTTCATTACATTAAACCCTACTAGATATTCATAATGAGAATTATGCCAAGACTACATAGTTTTAAACAAACAAGTAAGCAAAACCTGGCTATGGTTATTGGTTAAAGGCCTTTGTTAATGGGAGAAGCTGATCAGTTGCATAAATCAGACAACTGAATTTTGTTACATTGGTAGGCTGATATTTGCAAAGAGATATCACTGGCTAGGTGTCAGTATGTTCATTGAAATTTTCATTTAGTGATAGCTCTTGGGTGCTGAAGAACTCTAAGTCTGTGTTCAGTGGCTGTTAAACTTATCTTCAAAACAATGCAGGGACAGTCAAGAGATTATTAACACAGTTAATTAGTCTCATCGGCAAAACTGCTGCAAATGTTTGCCCTGAAGAGGGTGACTACATAAATACTTTTTATTTCTAAGAAACATGCATATCCAATTATAAGTGTGCAGTGATCTATTTTTAGTTAAAAGGACACTTATATTGCCTTTGTAGCCTTTAAGAAGTATTCATAATTATATTAAAATTAAACTTCTGTTTGCTCAGATCAGTTAAATATATAGTTCATATTTAAATGTGTTGTATCATATTTAAATTTGTTTGTATCTTAATGGTCTTAGATAGAGGTAGTGTCTTTAAAATTAATTATTTATGAAATAAATATGAAAATGAACTGTAATTTTCAATATTATATAATTTCTAACTATTCCCCACTGCACCTGAAACCAATAAAATGCCATAAAAAAGGTAGTAGGAAAAATGTATTTTTATAAGAAATGTTATTCCTTTGGTTTTTCAGAGTCATGAAATGTACATTGGTTTCTAATTTTATAAGATTATCAGCTTAAGTGTCCTGACTTTTCTGAGATTTAACTTATTTGAAAGCTAATATTTATAAGTTAATGTTTCATTTTGAACAGATCGGTAATATGCCATTATTTACAGCGTACCTAAAACCACTTTGAAACTATAAAGTATTAAAGACATATATGACTATCATTTGCATTCAGCAATCATTTAGAAAAAAAAAAAATGGGGTTTCCCTGGCGGCTCAGATGGTAAAAAAATCTGCCTGCAATGTGGGAGACCTGAGTTCAACCACTTTGGCACTGTGTAATATCTTTCTACTCATCATCTTTCAAAGTTCTATTAAAAAGAGGAAAGCTCGAAAGTATAATTATATACTTTCATAATTATGTACAATTTGGGCGAGGGGCTACCCAACATAGCTCGAAGGATCTTTGTTCTCCTACCACTGATTGAACTCAGAGCCTTTGGCTTGAGAAAGTTGAGTCCTAACCATCGAACTGTTGGGGAATGCCCTCAAAATGATAATTATCATTTATCTTTCAAGGTGAAAATTTTCAGAATCAATTTATTATATCATGGCTGTTCTGTTTATGAGTCCAGAAGAATATTACGGAAAAAAAGTTAAAATATTTTTAGTAAACAAAATTTTAGACATTAAACTATTTTTAAGGGAGAGGCAAAGAAGACAAAATAATTTACTTTTAGGTCTTCTTGGCTTCCCAGTTAGCTCAAACTGTAGAGAATCTGCCTGCAATGCGAAAGACCTGGGTTTGATCCCTGGATTGAGAAGATCCCTTAGTATTTTTGCCTAGAGAATTTCAGGACAGTTGATCCTGGCAGGCTACAGCCCATGGAGTTGCAAAGAGTCAGACACACCTGAGTGAGTAACACTTTCAGTTGGCCATTTGTTAGTTTTTGTATAATTATATATATATATATTTTCCATAGTTTCACATATCTTTAGTTTCAAAATTTACAAATTTAAATTTGATAAAATATTTACAAAGTCTTTTCAAGCTCTAGAGTTGAGGATCTTAGTTTGAGAAGGAACTCTAGAGTTCATTTAGCCTTTAATATCTCAAACCATGCTTTAGTCCTCTTACCAAAATAGCAAAATATTATATTTATTCACATTCAGATCACAAAATTTTTCCACATGTATTACTCAGATCATTCATATAATAGTTCCTCCCCTCTCCTACAAAACATGTCTCATTATCCTATTATAAGATAACGACAGAATTTTGAGTCGATGTGTCACTTTTTTCTTTAGCATCTCTAGGAAGTGGCCAAGTGCCAAATAGAAGCCAAGTCTGTTTCAAATATAATATTTTGTGCTTGTTGCCTTCTAGAGGATTACTTAAATACTCTTGAAAAGTAACAGTTCAGCTTTTGAGAGACAAGGAGCTCATTAGAGTATGTCAGCCTATTTTTTTGAGGTTGCTTTGTAACACAATGATGTAATTGTTAATAATTACCTTACATGGACCCCTCTACTCCTCTTTATCATATGCAGCCACTATTCTGTTTCTATAACTGAAGATCATACTGTGTTCCTGGTGGAGTAGGGTTTATGGTTTATGTCTCTGAATCTTCAGCAACAAGCACAATGATTGCAACATAGTAGATACCCAGTAAATATGTATTGAATATATTGCTCCAAATTTTTGAAAGTGATCCTATCTAAAACTGTTATAGGTTTGTGAACCTTATATGCTTGCAGGTGAAACCTCTCCAGCCATTTCAGCATGGATTCAAATAGACTTGTTCACAAATGTGTCATCAACACCTAGAACAGTATCTGCATGTAGTTTCCAAGCAACTATATACATGCATTATATAAAGTTGAGGATAAGTAAACCAAAACTAATAAAACTGTTTTCAGAGAAATTTATCACCTAAAGATGAAATAAAATCACTCTTTTTATAAATTTGTTATTATTCAGTTTCTCAGTCATGTCTGACTCTTTGAGACCCCATGAACTGCAGCACTCCGGGCTTCCCTGTCCTTCACCATGTCCAGGAGTTTACTCAAACTCATGCCCATCGAGTCGGTGACATGAGTCCAAAAGGTATTATTTGGACATGATTCTGAAAGCTCTTATAAATAGTGAATTAGAATATCATAGCATTACTAACAAAAGTTCATATTTTTAAGAACATAAAAGGTAGAATTGAAGAATTAATAGCAAGTCTCAAGGTTAAAAAGAAAAATTAAACTTTAAATATTGGATGTACTTGTTGCAAAACTTTAAGTCCCAGTATTTAAATCAAAACCCAGAACTATAGGTCCCTGTGCTGAGAAGAATAGTCTGAATTTAAATTTTCCTTCATGAAACTTTCCTGTGTTTATCCAACGTAAACTGAGAAATGGAGACAAATTGACAAGGCAATTGAATAAAGAGCAAGCAAGTATCAAATGTATATATGTGATGAAACAGTCACAAATTTTAGGAGGAATTTGTTTTATCTTTGTGTTTTAAAAGAGCATGTTGACATACAATAAAATAAAACAAGTAATAGGGAAAGGATTGAATGATAAACAGGTAAAGGAGATAAATTTATAATAAGAAGCACAGACTCACTTTCAACTGTGGTATTGGAGAAGACTCTTGAGAGTCCCTTGGACTGCAAAGAGATCAAACCAGTCAATCCTAAAGGAAATCAACCCTAAATATTCATTGCAAGGACTGATGCTGAAGCTGAAGCTCCAGTATTTTGGCCACCTGATGCGAAGAGCCAACTCATTGGAAAATACCCTGATACTGGGAAAGATTGAAGGCAGGAGAAGGGGACAGCAGGGGACTAGATGGTTGGATGGCATCACCGACTCAGTGGACATGAGTTTGAGCCAGCTCTGGGACATAGAAAAGGACGGGGAAGCCTGACATACTGCAGTCCACGAGGTCACGAACAGTCAGACACGATTGAGTGACTGAACAACAGCACTCCACAAACTATACTCAAATTACTGTTTGAGAATATGTGTTACTCTTTTTAAAGTCATTTTTCAGACATAGTGGTCTAAGTTGAGTGATTAGTTGATTTCTTTATCTTGCTCTGTCCTGACAACCCTTCTAGTACCTTCTCTAGAGAAGTCATGTATGTATTTTGAATAAAATTCAAATGAAAAGAGAACTGTGTTTACTCAGAAAATTTGTTTCTCTGATGTCTTACAGATAACTGTAAACAAATAGAAAAAAAGTTAAATTTGATAAAATGGTCTATTAGTGAGACTTCAGAGAAGTAGGAACTTGCATGTATCACTGATGAGATATAACAACTTCGGTGAATATAACAGATGATACACTATGAGAAAGAAGCCAATTTCAAGAGGTTGAAAGTTAACGTGAAAGCCACTCAATCATGTCAGTCTCTTTGTGACTCCATGGACTGTAACTTGCCAGGCTCCCCTGGCCATGGATTCTCCAGGCAAGGATACTGGAGCGGGTTGCCATGTCCTCCTCCAGGGGATCTTCCCAACCCAGGGACTGAACCCAAGTCTCCCACACTGCAGGCAGATTCTTTACCATCTGAGCTATTATAATTTCATTTATATGGCATTCTTAAAAAATAAAATTATAGTTTGGGTGTACAGAGCACTGACTGTCAGGGATTAGGGATGGACCCTGTTAGAACATCAAGGTAGTATAGAGGGCTTGGGGGCAAGATGTAACTTGTGGAGTATTCTGCTTTTGCAAGTTGTTCCACCAATTTACAGCTCTGTTAAAACTAACAGAACTTCACAGCCTAAAATGGCAAATTATTAGGCTTTTCAATAAGAATATTTTATATATTTTGTATCTAGTCATGTGTTTTTATATTCTTTATTTATACACTGAAAAAACAAGAGACTATATCATAAAACAATTAAATTAATAAACTTTCGTGAGTGGGAAGCTTTGGATCAAGACAGGTGACAAACTGAAATATCTTAATTTCTCTCTTTTAATATTGCTTCGATTTGTCATGTGATTGAATTACCAGTTTGAAAATACAGTTAAATTACAATAAAAAAATCAGATCTTTGACTGTTTGCTTCTATTTATTCCACCTCGGTTAGTTGCTCAGTTGTGTCCAACTATGTGACTCTGCCAGGCTCTCTTGTCCATGAAATTCTCCAGGCAACAATACTGGAGAGGGTAGCTGTTTCCTTCTCCAGTGGACCTTCCCCTCCCAGGGATCACATGCAGTTTTCTGCACTTATAGGCAGATTCTTTACCACTGAGCCACCAGGGTTATCCTTGCAAGAGTAATCACTTGTTTGTTTAATACTTTTTCAGTTCAGTAGGTACAATAAAAGGTAAATGTATACAAATTGCACTGGACTCATTTCTTGAACAATAGTTTTCTTTCTACCCTATGTATAGAAAGGTAGAGCCCCCTCTCCAGTAGGTATTCATGGATCTTTCTTCTAGAAACAATTCCTTTTATGATTGAATTAGTTGCTTTGAAATATAATTTGGAAAAAAAAATGAGAATCTATTTCTTTGTTGAAACACTAACACCCACAACCATATGCTTTGGATTGTTCTATGGCTAAACTTCTATTTACTCTTTTATAAATTCATCTGTGTTTTGTAGTATGTAATGCTAACAGGTTACAGAAAACAATGATAGCAATTAAGCTATCTAGCTTTATCTAGACAATGGGAAATAATTGATTATTTTTCTACTCTCTTGACCTAGCTGATTGCTTTAGCCTTGCCTAAACTGTCCACATGTGAAAGTTACCTAAAAGAATCGATTAATTTCCACTGATATTCATCTTCTGCTGTCTTTGCTGAGAATTAAATAAGCTAACTCAGGACCCAGACTAGTTAAGACCTTAAGTTTCCCCGTATACTTTCATAATTAGCAACACTAAGTGTATATACACTGCTACTTGCTCTGTCAGTTGTTAAAACATGAAAATTTTCATTCTTTTTTTTTTTTTCAATCCAAGGTATTGTTTGAAGAAAACTGCTGTTTTTCCATTGCTAATCATCTTTTTATTTTTGTTGCAATTCCTTCTGGAAGAGGAAAAATATTCTCCCCATTTTGAAAAGAGACTATTCTTTCATTTATCAACGTAAAAGCAAAGGGCATCGAGACTTGAAATACAGTTTCCAGTTTTGAGGACCATGATACACCAAATAAATAACTAATTTAGTTAGGGAAATCAGTAAGTTTAGTCTATAGAGCCAATTGCTTGAGTGGTGCAACTACAGTATTGATTTAGGCTTTTGTCTTCAAGCTTCCCAAAATATTATGAAAAAAAATCCAGTTTGAAGATTCCTGAGTAAGGCTTTTCTCTTGCTTACTACGGATTTGTAAAAATCAAACCACTGATGCACCTGCAGAGAGTGGGGAAGAAAATGGTGTGAATCCTGTTTCGAGTCCCAGTAAGCTACCATTTAAAATCATGGTTTAAAATCAGGATTTAAAAAGGTGGTATATTAATTTATCCTTAATCATCTTAGACAAACTTCTCCCACAATACTCTTCATGACTAGAAAAAGAGAGCTGGGAAGCTTTTGTCATGATTTTGCACTCTTGGCACTGCACTAATTAATAACGCTATCTTCAATATATTATATTAACAAATCAGAATCATCAAGGAGGACATTAAAAGAATGATAGGCAACAAATCATCAGTATTTTATTAGACCAAATCTTGACTCATAAAGCCCAAGCTGTCTCCCTCCCAAGGAAGAAAGATAGTAATGTGCTAGATTGTGTATGTGGTCTTATTACAAAGATGTCAGGTTTAGTTTGAAACATAAACATATTTTTATTCATACATTAGTACTTATAGTGATCAATGATAGTGTATCTAGTATACTAGAATTTGTTTTTGATCAGTAGAAAAGCAATTATTCATAAAACTCAAAATAGAGGCAAAGTTGTGAAAGAAAAGGAAAGAATTATAGGTTTCTTACAGGGAAGGTAATTTTAATATAGACGAGATTGGTCCAAGTTCTGCCATTCGGATTGATAGATGATCTAGCAGAAGTATCATTTCAATAATCTCAATGACAGTATAGCGCTAGATAGTTGGTACAGTATTATAAATTAAATTTATTGCAAATGTTATTACAGACAATATGGAAAGAGATCTATTATTTGTGTTTGTGAAAGTTTAGATAGAAAGAAATTTAAAATTCTTTGAGAAATCATAACAGAAATGATCTATATGATACAGCTATATTGCCAGTTGTCAAAAATTTCACTTTAGCCATTACTTCTTCATCAGCATCCTTGAATTATAGTGGCATGATTCCACTTGTGAGAGAAAATATTGTGTTAGTCAACCAGAATGTTACCCCTGTAAAGTGGTGCTTTGCAGTGTATAGCAATGTTGGATGCAGTTAACTTTTTAGAGAAATGTTTTACTTTCTTTTTAACCTATCTAATATTGAGAAGTTATAGTTGGTACAAAATAAGGTTGTTGGTAATCTCGACTATAGTATAAAACCATAATTATACTGATGGAATTTATTATAAAACTGTAATTATAGCAGATGTGTTTTATTATATTCAGGCTTACCAATTTTAACATGCACACATATCTTTATTAACTTCACCCAATATTATTTTATTCATATCTCAAAAACTATCTGTGATACAGCTAAAATATAATTTTATATCTATCAATCATCATCAATCTATATTCTTGCTTACATAATTATCTTTACCTAAAATAAAAGCAAAATCAATGTGTATATTATAGTTATAGTTTTTGCCATAAAAACATTCATCCTATATCATTATTACTAAATTATATCTAGGTGATCTGTAAGCCTCATAAGAGACAAGCACCCTGAACATTCAACACATTGTTTGAAACACAAGAGAATAAATCAGACACTGTCAAAGTATCGATTTCATCTTCCTTGAACTATCAACTGCATCTCTTATTGGATGTATTGACATGCACCAGACACAAACCATTTTTTCTGCTAGGCAATAAAGCAACAAAAGCCCATTATACATCACGGTGAATGCTAATTTTTATTGAGACGTGCCTGGTCTTTCCAGGTCGCACTAGTAGTAAAGAACCTGCCTGCCAATGCAGGAGACATAGAAGATGTGGGTTCAATCTCTGGGTCAGGAAGATCCCCTGGAGGAGGGCATGGCAGCCCACTCCAGTATTTTTGCCTAGAGAATCCCATGGACAGAGGAGCCTGGTGGGCTATAGTCCACAGGTCACAAAGAGTCGGACACGACTGAAGTGACTTAGCATGCATGCATGGTCCTCTTTCAAGAGATTTAATCTTTCTAACAACCCTATCTACGGACTATCATTACATCTGTGTTAAAATGAGGAAACTAAGGCACAGAAACTAAAAACTATACCCCAGATAACATAAGTAGAATGGAGAGTCAAGATTCAAAAGCTGTATTTCCAAGGGATAAGGTGGGAAAGACAGTTGACACTTAACCCTATGTCTTAGTTTCCAACCATATGAAAGTGTATGCGGGTCAGACCATGATATCCCTAGGACCTCTTCCACATTGACATTTCTGAGAATCACAATGAATGCACATTATAGGTGCCAGAAAATAATTTTCTAGTTTTTGCTAATATATCTGATATATTATCAGATGCTACATACTTCAAGAAATTCTATGGCACACTTCAAAACCTAGGTCTCCTAGCTTACTAAACTTCTTAAATTTTCAGGGCTTTATTTTTGAATTGTAATTCTATACAATTTTCCCTTGGTAACCTGCTTTAATTTCATCACCCATGAGTCAATGTGAGTCTTTCAACTTTGTGATTTTCATGTGTACACTTTCTTCAGGTCAACTTTTAAAAATTACACGTTTGCTAAAAATTACTTTCTTATTCCTTTTACTTCATTTATCATGATTTACACCCTGTCTCATTTTCTGGGATCTAATAAATGGACTCATCCATTGTTCTCATCTTTGAGAATTTTACAGACTTTCATTCTCTTTCTATTTAACCTTGATTTTTTCAGGAAGAAAAGTTATCTTGACCACTATAAAATTAGAGGCCTAGCTACCCTAAATAAAAAAGTGACATTTAGATGAGGCAGTCATATTATTCAAGATGAAATCATGAAAAATGAAATTATTTTTTTTAATTTAAAATTTTGCATGCTTTTTATTCAATTGTTTTATCTCCAGCAGACATTTTAATTATCTTTGATATATCTTATATACTTCTGGTTACAATAAACAATTTTCTAAATTTCAATTTGAATTTAATGTTTATGTAATCATGTGTGTGTGTGTGTGTGTGTGTGTGTATGTGTGTTCTTACCTAAGAGTGTGGAAAAAGCTGAGCATGACTAGAGTGATAAATTTAATAATTTCTGCAGCTTACAACTAATTAGGAATTGAAACATCCCATTTCTTTTAATAACACATTTTGAAGAGGTGAGTGTCTTCTGTTGTTTACCTAAATATGAAAAACATTATTTACTATTCCTACCCTGAATACCTTTCTACTGAGAATTAAAACACTTAGAAATAAAACATAGCATTCACCACTTCAAAGTCATGTACTAGTTTTCAAGTTCCTTTTTCCATAGCTCTCAAGTTGGAATATTATCTTTAATTTTTTATTATATAATTTGTGTAGAACAGAGCTATTTTTCCTTTTCTTTTTCTTCATTTATGGTAAAGAGGTATAGAAAGTGCCTTTAATTGTTAGACTATAAGAGTTGATGCAGGTTTTGGTCCATTCTGTTTTTATTTTGATGTCTTTCCTCTTTCATTAGTTTTTGGGTTTTAACTTTAATTTGGCAAGTTTCAACACAGCTATTCTAGTTCACTTTGCTTCTATTTTTGCTTTAAATGAATTTATTTTGTTTGGTGCAGTTTTGGATTCACAGACAAATTGAGCAGAAACTGCAAAGTACATAGACTCTTGGCTTCCACACATTCTTAGCCTCCCATCTCCCACCAGAGTGGATCATTTGTTACAATTGATGAACCTATACTGACACGTATCAATCACTCCAAATTCATAGTTTGCCTTAAGGTTTGCTCTTAGTTTGATTCACCCTTAGTTTTATACATTTTATGGGTTTGGAAAAATGTATAATATGTCCATCTTTAGAGTATCAAACGAAAGAGTTTCACTGTCCTAAAAGTCCTCTGTGATGCACCTCAGTCAATAGCATTTGATATCAAAGGTTTTGCCCTACACTACCAAGACAGTCTCAGAAGGCACTGTGGAAAGAAAGAGAATGTAATACAGTATCAAAATTTGGTTTTCAGTTAATAGTATCAATTTTAGAAAAATAAATGTCTAGTTATATTCTAGAAACATGTGATTATATAGAGACATCTGAATTAAAAAGTAATTTGTAAAGGAAAATTGAAGGTAAAGGCTTCAGAATATGATGCTAAGATATTTAATTAGGAATGCAGCATTTGCTTGCATTACTGTCTAGTAAATAAGCACTATGGAATTAAATCAATATACTGGATCCTAGAATCTGGCAATGTCTCTATCATGAATATTCCCTTGGTTTGTGTAAACTTAAAAGGAGTAAATTTTGTCTTTGTTTCTTGGTCCTTTGATTCTGCACAGTGGTAAAGCCCCTTTGTTGTTGGCATGGCTTAATTTAAATATGGAGCTGTTCTGTTTCTGTTTTCTCTGCAGGCTCAAATATCTCTTAAATACCAATCTTGTTAGAAATCATGGGGAGCTGTTTCTTCTGTTTAGTCCCCAAAATGGAATCTTTTCAACATTATAAAAAAGTATCTATTCACTCCTCCAATATTTATCTAGCATCTTCTCTGTTAGACATAGTCGTATTGCTTCAGCATGGACTGGTGAAACAAGATATCTACCTATGTCCCTTTAGCACCTTCACCTCACGCAGTGGTCCCTTTTAGCTCCATTGAAAAGTCTTTCACTTCTTTGCATGCCTAGGCACTCAAGTCGTGTCAGACTCCTGCGCCCCCATGGACTGTAGCCTGCCAGGCTCCTAAGTCCATAGGATTCTCTAGGCAACAATACTGGAGTGGCTTGCCATGCCTTCCTCCAGGTGATCTTCCCGACCCAGGAATCGAACCCACATCTCCTGTGTCTCCTACATTGCAGGCAGATTCTTTACCCACTGAGCCATCAGAGAAGCCCCTTCTTTACATAAGCCCTATTGTCGCGTATTGTTCTAGTGTCATTATTATATAAAGTTCTTAGTTCTCAAAATGATCTTGTCTTCCCATCCCACTTTACAACACCTCTTTCAAGTCTTAGTCCCAACATCACTCCTCAAAGAAATCTTTTTTTTTGTCTTCAAATCTCACTGATTCATGCACTTCCTTTTGAGAGTTTTATTTCAGCAGGATATTTGTCATTTTCTGTGTAGGATATTTATCATTTTCTGTGTAAAGATTTAATAACTATCTCCTTCACCAGTTTCTTCATTCCACGATGGCAGGACACCATCTTTTTTGTTCAGTTTCGTATTCCCAGCACTTACCACTATGCCTTTCATTGACCGAGGCTGTGGAGTTGGAAAATTAAATGAAATGGAAGTCACTCAGTTATGTCCGACTCTTTGCGACCCCCCGACTGTTGCCCGCAAGGCTTCTCTGTCCATGGGATTCTCTAGACAAGAACACTGGAGCGGAGTTTGAGCTGATGGTTAAATCAAAAAATTAAAACACTTCTAAGATCAAAAAATAAACATTTATAGGACTTCAAAAAGTTATTCTTAAACTTTTACCTTTGGCAAAATATATTATGAAGACCACTTTTGAATGGGATTTGGGGGGACTATTTTGTACTTTAACAGCCTTTTGTTAAGGAATCAGAGAGACACCTAAAATTATTTTACTGACTTATTGTGAATTAAGGTTATTATCCTCCACTAGAATTTATTCTATTTTAGCCTATTGCTTGGTATTGACAATTTTTTAGCTTTCCACTTTCAACTCTTCCCCGTCTGCACACTATTACTGAATCATTTTATCTATATCTAAAACTATAATGATGACATCTTTACAGAAAACACCGATAGTTAAGATCCCAAAATAATGTTTTTTTTTTTTTTAATTTTAGGAAAATCCTTCAGAATGTTCCACAAATTCTTCAAATGTAAAAATGAACACTGCCCTCAGCATCTCAGGCTTATCTTCAATAGGGAAACTTCTTTCAGTTTTCTCTACGTAGATAAATTGCATTCACTTATTCTTTATCATCAAGTCAAAATTCTCATTTCCATTATTGCTTTTTTAATTACTCTCATTAATATGGTATTAGTCATGAAATCCATCTGATTGTGCAGACCAAATATCTTTAAAATATAATCCCCCTTTTCTGTGTATTTGATACTTACAAGCTATATTCACGTATGGTGCATGAAGCAATGTAAATTGGAGTGGTTGAGTAGGAGCTGGCAAGAGTAAACATTGATGGATGGGAATGGACCAATGGAATTCAAATGACTGTTATATCTACTATTGTGGAAAGAATCTTTTAGAAGAAATAGAGCAGCCCTCACAGTCAACAAGAGTCTGAAATGCAGTACTTGGTGCAATCTCAAAAATGGCAATGAACTTGGTTCTTTTCCAAGGCAAATTATTCAACATCACAGTAATCCAGGTCTATGCCCCAACTACACATGCTGAAGAAGCTGAAGTTCACTGGTTCTAAGAAGGCTTACAAGACCTTCTAGAACTAACACCTAAAGAAGATGTCCTTTTCATCAAAAGGAGTGCAAAAGTAGGAAATCAAGAGATACCTGGCGTAACTGGCAAGTTTGGCCTTGAGTAAAAAATGAAGCAGGGTAAAGGCTAACAGAGTTTTGTTAAGAGAACACACACGTCATAGCAAACACCATTTTTCAGCAACACAAGAGATGACTCTACACATGGACATCACCAAAAGATCAATCTGAAATCGTATTGATTATATTCTTTGCAGCATAAAGAGGACCTTGAACTTACTGTGGCTCAAATCATGAGCTCCTTAGTGCAAAATTCAGGCTTTTATTGAAGAAAGTAAAGAAGATTACTAAGTCATTCAGATATGACCTAAATCAAATCCTTTATGGTTGTAAAGTGGAGGTGACCAATAGATTCAAAAGATTAATTGATATACAGAGTGCCCAGAGAACTATGGATGTAGATTCTTAACGTTGTATAGGAGGCAGTGACCAAAATCATCCCAAAGAAAACGAAATGCAAGAAAACAAAATGGTTGTCTGAGGAGGCTTTACAAATAGCTGAAGAAAGAAGAAAAGCGAAAAGAAAGGGAGAAAGGGAAAGATATACCCGACCGAACGTAGAGTTTCAGAGAATAGCAAGGAGACATAAGAAGGCCTTCTTCAACGAACAATGCAAAGAAATAGAGGAAAACAGCAGAAGGAGAAAGACTAGAGATCTTTTCATGAAAGTGGAGATACCAAGGGAATATTTCATGCAAGAATTGGCACGATTAAGGACAGAAACTATAAGGATCTAACAAAAGCAGAAGAAATTAAGAAGAGGTGGCAAGAATACACAGAAGAACCATGCAAAAAAAAAATAATAATAAGTCTTAATGACTCAGATAACCACGATTGTGTGGTCACTCACCTAGAGCCAGAAATCCTAGAGTGTGAAGTCAAGTGGGCCTTAGGAAGCATTTCTGCATATAAAGCTAGTGGAAGTGCTGGAAGCCCAGGTCAGATATTTCAAATTCTAAAAGATGAAGTTTTAGCGCTGCACTCAACATGCCAGCAAATTTGGAAAACTCAGCAATGGCCACAGGACTGAAAAAGATGTTTTCATTCCAATCCCAAAGAAAGGTAGTGCCAAAGAGAGTTCAAACTACCACACAATTGCACTCATTTCACATGCTAGCAAAGTAATGCTCAAAATCTTCCAAGCTAGTCTTCAGCAATAGATGAACTAAGAATTTTCAAACGTACAAGTTGAATTTAGAAAAGGCAGAGGAACCAGAGATCAAATTTCCAGCATTCCTTGGATCATAGAAAAAGCGTGGGAATTTCAGAAAAGCATCTACTTTTGTTTCATTGGCTATTTTAAAGTCTTTGACTCTGTGGATCACAACAAACTGTAGGAAATTCTTAAAGAGATGGTATTACCAGACCACCTTACTTGTCTCCTGAGAAACTTGTATCCAGGTCAAGAAGCAACAGTTAGAACCAGACATGGAACAACTGATTTTTTCCAAATTGGGAAAGGAATACAACAAGGCTATATATTGTCACTCTGTTTATTTAATATATATGCGGTGTACATCACATGAAATGCTGGGCTGAATGAACCATAAGCTGGAATCAAGACTGCCCAGAGAAAGATCAACAACCTCAGATATGCAGATGATACCACCTCAAAGTCAGAAAGTGTAGAGGAGCTAAATAACCTATGTTGAAGGTGAAAGAGGAGAGAGAATAAGCTGGTTTAGAACTCAACATTCAAAAAACTAAGATCATGGCATCTAGTCCTATCACTTCATGGTAAAAAGATGGAGAAAAAGTAGAAATAGTAACAGATTTTATTTTCTTGGGCTCCAAAGTCACTGCTGATTGTGACTGCAGCCATGAAATGAAAAGACATTTACTCCTTGGAAGAAAAGCTATGACAAACCTAGACAGTGTATTAAAATGCAGAGACATCACTTTGTTGACAAAGGTCCATAATGCCAAAGCTATGGTTTTTCCAGTAGTCATGTTGATATGTGAGAGCTGGACCATAAAGAAGGCTGAGCACCAAAGAATTGATGTTTTCAAACCATGGTGCTGGAGAAGACTCTTGAGAGTCCCTTGGACAGGAAGCAGATCAAAGCAGTTAATCCTAAAGGAAATCAACCCTGAGTATTCACTGGATGGACTGATGATGAAGCTGAAGCACCAATGCTTTGGCCATCTGATGATAAGAGCCAACTCCTTGGTAAAGACCCTTATTCTGGGAAAAACTGAAGGCAAATGAAGAGGAAGGGAGTAGAGGATGAGCTGGCATCACTGACTCGATGGACATGAATTCAAGCAAACTCTAGGAGATAGTGAAGGACATGGAAGCCTGGTGTTCTGCAGTCCATGGGGTTGCAGAGAGTAGCACATGACTTAGTGACTGAACAATAACAGGAAGGTTTCTAGATGGCTCCTCCTAAATACTCTGCTAGAGAAATCTTTCTTATAGAAACTTCTAATCTGTAATTTGCTCTTTACAGGTCTTTATAGCATGCGCTAGAGCTTACTTTTCCAAAGTCCTGTTGAGTGATATTTTTCCATTCAATGGGCTTTTATGTCAGTATTGAATATAGCATTACAGATTTATATGAACTGAGGTAAAAATAGGTTCATGATATCTTAACAACAACTAAAAAAGGAGTCCATGAAATTGTATACAGAACAAGATTCTATATTTAAATACATATCCACAAATACATATGATATGTAAGCTGTGGTATATATATATGTATTTATATGCATATATTTATATATATTTTTTTCTTATTTAGCTCATCTAACTTTCTTTCATGATCTACTCCCCTTACATTTCTGTCTACAGCAGGCTTTCTAACGGATGTGCACATTTTTTGTTTTTCTGACATGTGCTTTTTCAGCCTGAGAACACAAAGAAGTGCATGAATCCTTTTTCCATCCCTACCCACATCAAATTGCTCACCAGGTTCTAGTAATTCTGCATGTTAAATATTTTTAAAATCAGCCTATTCCTTTCTACCCTAATCTCTAACTTTAGATCTTATATGCATTTTACCTTGCCCTCCTGTCTAAACACATTCATGTTTTTCTCTTTGCTCCCATAAATTCCCAGGCTTTGTTATTTCACTTATCACACAGTTTTGTTCTTTTGTTTTCATTTTTTTCTTTACTAGCTGCAAGGAACTTCATGCCATTGGCCACATCTGATATGAGACTAAATTCAACTGGGTGCTTAATACATGAAAATCATCTAATCATCATATTAATAATAACAATGCTGGGCACACAGCAATTGTTTATAGTAATTACACTGACCCAATGTTCTGATAAATGCTTTTAGTTTTAATTAAATTTGTGTTGCATAGTAGTTGCAGTATGTACAAAGCTAAAGTTGAACTTATTTAAAATCCATTGGCAGAAAGAAAAGAAAACACTTGGTACTGTTGATTCATATAGAGGTTAATTTGAACTGTAAGAAAGTGATTGGTTGGGAAGGAGTTTGGCTGCTTCTGCTGAGGATGGGTGTAGAGTACAAAATCTCAAGCATTTGAGTCACCTATAACAAGTGATGCCAGACATGGCATAGCTGGGGAGAGATTAAAAAAAAATACATATTAATGACCCTCAGGGGAGTAACGGTAGATGTAAAAGAATCCACATTTTATCCTGTGAGCATGTCTATTCCCTGTTTCTTTTACTGGCTTCAGCCAATTCATGTCTCTAGTTTCCAAGTTAATATAAATCCTCTTGCTTAGTACTTCAAACAAATAAATTTTCTATCTTTAGGTTGAGTTCTGTAATGAAAAATGTATGCTCATTGCAAAAACCAGATCAAGTAAATTCACCAAAAACTAAAAGAAAGATATGGTCCATAAGACTACTATCTAGATTGAAATAAATAAGGGAAGAAGGTGTAGAAATATGCCCTATGCTGATAGAGACCAAAAAGTGCAGAGGAGATCAGAGTGATACTCAGAGAGAGTGCAGTGTTTAAGTGACTCTAGGACAGGAATACTCATTCATTCATTTATTCACGCAGGGAATCTCTGTTATGTATTGCGCTCTATCTTCCCTTCCCAGGTGGCACTAGTGGTAAAGAATCTGCCTGCCAATTCAGGAGACGCAAGAGAAGTAGGTTCAATCCCTGGGTGGGAAAGATCCTCTGGAAGAGGAAATGGCAACCTGCGCCAGTATTCTTGTCTGGAAAATTTCATGGACAGAGGAGTCTGGCGGGCTACAGTTCATGGGGTCACAAAAAGTCAGACTCGACTGAGCACCAGCACAACAAGCACGAAGCCTGGGGAAGCTAGCAGTGAATCAGTGAGGTAAGATCTCTACCCCTGTGGGTCTATAGGAATAATGAACTGAAATTTGTGTGACAGGAGGCATTGTGGTCATTTAGAAATTTACAAGCTCTATAAGTAAGAACTTCAAAATTTGCCTATACCCATTAAAAATATAGGCAAAATTAAAACCATAAATGTATCTAGCCAGTTTGAACCAGATAATGATGATATATAAATTATGTTGTTGGCATATAGATATTTTAAAAGAAAGTAAACAAATTGAGAGAGAACTTCAGATTAGAAAATAAGTTATATCGTATGATCAAATTCTGAGAAAATTACAAAATCTATGCATAAAATCGGAGAAGGAAATGGCAACCCACTCCAGTATTCTTGCTTGATGAATCCCATGGACAGAGGAGCCTGGTGGGTTGCTGTCTATGGGGTCGCACAGAGCCGGACATGACTGAAGTGACTTAACAGCAGCAGCAGCAACATGCATAAAATCTACATGTATATAAATATATATATACTAGGTATGTGTAACATGAATTAAAATAAATAATATATGATCTAGATTATGGCTTATGTGTTATAAATAGTATCTGTGTAATTTTATTTAGGAAAAAGTGTGGAAGATTGCACCTCAAAATGTTGCTGGAGATGTTATTTCTGATTTTCTTCATGGTTTATTTGGAATCTGATTCTTCAAAAAAAAATGAACCCAGCTTCTTTGTACAGTAAAGTCATTACAAAAATAAATCCAGAGATGACCAAAAAGTTTTCGTTAGATACTGAGGGTAAAATTATATTAATAGAAATGATGTTGCCTTCAGTATAGATAGAAACTTCGGTAATCAATTCACAATATCAATCTACAGTATTTATATCTCATGATGTTGCTCAGGATTATGTTTTTTCTTTTTTTTATAAAATAGAATTTGGTTAATGCAGATTCACTGGTTTTCGCTTAAGTTCTAAAACTCAGCTCTTCCTTGTTTACCAAGTAGATGATTTTTAAACTTTTTCCCCATAATTACACTTGTAAAGTAAAAATTGCAATGTCATATCTAAAATTTGTTTACAAGTCTACTATAAGGAAGAAATGAGGAAATTCCAAAAGTACTGAGTTACTGCGAAGGAACTGGCTATATAAGTTCAAAGTGTTTCTTTGTATATTAGGTGGATTTAAAGAAGGAAAATATGGGTTTGGCATGCTCTCTTGAACAATTGTTCAAATGTCTTGGGTTTGGCAAAGTTAAAACTACATTTTCCCATTCCCTTTTTTCTCGTAATTTACAAAAACCATGTATACTTCAAGGGAAATTTAATCCATATGTTCTGATTCATTTGCACTTAACTTGTCATAATATTGTTCATGAAAGTCGTGTCGTGTCCAAGAAAGTTTGTGAGATTATTTTTAATAATTCCCCATCTCCCACTGTTCTAAGAAGCTGCATTTTGGCATTAGGTAGCCAAATGGGAATCACAAAAAGTTGAAACTCAAAATGTACGTTTTTCAAATTAATTCGTACTTGGGCAAAATTTTATCCCTTATTTATTTGTGTGTTGTAACAAGAAAGCTAATAGTATTGAGCTAAAGACCAAGTTGCAAGTCTATATAGCTTTTGTTGTTTTAAAATCAGTTCTTAGAATAATCTTAAAATACTTTAGTATTTAATAAATATGTTCTCCCAAATAAGAAGTGTGATGTCTCCATGGAGAAAATATTATATTTCTACAAAGACAAATTATAAAGCAGATGCTAGATTTATGAGAACCTTTGTCAGCTATCATTCTTTTGAGCTAAAGGCAGCCATCAATAATGAGTCTAACACAAAGGAGAAAGAGAAGCAAGACTCAAAGAATAACACCTTCTAAAAGTCCTAATTGCTTATCCTGTATAGGATTGGTTTCTATGCCTCTCAGATGAAATAAAACCATAAGGCAAAGAGAATCTTAAAAGACTTAAAATCACATTGCATGCAAGCATTTGAATATACTTATGTCAGAACATTTCAGATATATTATTTTTAAATTTAAAGAAATTGTAAAGAACCATTTATTGTCATTTTTATTACCAGAGCTTCTAAGTATTCTTCCAGCTATATAATACAAGACTTGTGCATTGTGGTTGAACAATCCACAGCACCCCAGGTATTTCAAGGACACATTAGAAATGGTAATGAAAAAAGCAGAATGCACTGCACACTGTTTAGGAGATTGGGATGCCATTAAAAACTCCCCAGGAAGAATGAACTAAGGTCCAGTGTAAGGCTAAGATTGTGAAAGCTCAGGTTTTAAACCAAACCTAAAATCTCAGCCCACATCTATTTAAATTGATGTCAGATCACCTATCCCCAGGGAGAATGGATGCCTATCTGCAGTGCTGTGAACTATTTTAGAGCAGAAACATTGCATATTCTCCAATGAATGTTTCTGTGCACATCTGGATATATGCAGAAAACAAATGTAATTAATGGACTATGTAAAATAAATTACTGTATTTGAAATATCACTCTTTGATTCTGGATGAGTGGGTTTGTGGTTATAAAATTAGGGTCTCAATAACACATACATAAGTTCACAAACACACACACACACACCATTCCACAAACCACCAACTCCAGGAATAAGTGAGGAATTTAGCCCTTGGACCAGCTTGAGGCTTTTGATTAATTTCATCTGTCTTGTCATACATAGTTCTAAAAGGAGAAACCCGTCATGTAGTCTTTGAACATATTTTTAAAATATTGTAGTAATTAATAGTTACAAGAAAGATAACATTTTACATTCTAGTTATTTTATGTAAACAAATCAGTTTTATGGA
Source organism: Giraffa tippelskirchi (assembly GCF_054371585.1). Lineage (NCBI taxonomy): Eukaryota > Metazoa > Chordata > Mammalia > Artiodactyla > Giraffidae > Giraffa > Giraffa tippelskirchi. The sequence continues at coordinate 37,625,620 of NC_137280.1, read as the reverse complement.
TAAAATGGTCTCTCATCTTGCAATTAATCTTCAGAAAATTTTGTATGACAATTATTCTTTCAACTTTACCTATCTATCTATCTATCTATTTATCTTTCTAACATCGTTTGCTGGGGGACACTGACATTATCCCAAGAATAATATTAGACTAGACTTTGGGTGAGAAAGGTACTGGATTCATTTATAGACCAAGCAAACCAAATCTTGGGATTGTGTTGGTAACTTGTTTCTGAAAGCTCCAGTAGAGTTATGTTTGGAGCTTTGAATGTCTGGACAAATGAAGAACTAACTTTATCTTGGAATAGAGTTCCTGTTGCCTAGACTAAACATTGTTTTTGTTTTCTAAAAGCCCATTCATTACTTTCATTCAAAATATACCATATTAACATTAGACATTATTTTCATGGTTTCATACCAGTAAACAGTATTGAAAAAAGTGTTATCCTGGGCTTAAATTATTTTTGCCAAATGATACATTCTTCCATGTGTTTCAAAATATTCTTTCCAAAGCTTGATGTTTAATGGAAATATGTCTATACTTTCTGAACAATCTGAAAACTCCTTATTCAAGGCTGAATTTTAGAGAGTTTGGACTAAAATATGATGATGAGAATTTGTAGATTGGTGAATTAACATGTATTAACACATTTTTAGTATCTATAATATTATAGAATGTGTACAACCATGTTCATCCAAAACTAGTATTTTATATCAATGAAATTACTAGTCTAAACTGCACGTGAAAAATCCTTTCAGTAATCACTGCCTCTTCTGAACCCCTACTTTATATATATTTCTTTTATGGTAATCATTACACTGCACTATTAGTCTTTTCAGTACTTTTTTTAGGGCTTCCCTCATGGCTCAGTTGGTAAGAATCTGCCTGCAATTCAGAAGACCCAGCTTCAATCCCTGGGTCAGGAAGATCCCATGGAGAAGGAAATGGCTAGCTATCCTGTGAGGACAAGTGTCTGATTCATAGAGCATGATACATCATTGAAAATGAAGTGAAAATGTTAGTCGCTCAGTCGTGTCTGACTCTTTGTGACCCCTTGGACTGTAGCCCACAAGACTCCTCTGTGCATGGAATTCTCAAAGCAAGAATACCAGAGTAGATTAACTTACCCTTCTCCAGAGGATCTTCCCGACACAGGAATCGAACCCTGGTCTCCTTCATTGCAGGCAGATTCTTTACCATCTGAGCTACCAGGGACACAAGATTCGGCTCACTAAATATTTGTGGAACTAGTCCATTGACACGTGTCCTGGATTTCAACTGAAACAGACATTAACACTTTCTTGAACACCTGCTCATCATACTACCCTGAAAGTAAAAATGCACATTCAAAATTAGTGACATCCTGGAAAAAGGTCTATGGTTTCCACATTTTGTTTTAACAGTTTAAAATTTAAGTCCCTATTTGCTCAATGTTTGAAATCAGTTTGAACATGCACGTAGTAAAACTCCATCAATAAATTCCAAAAACTCTACTTCCAGTCTTTGCACAGTGGGTGAATGGTTTCCATACTCTTCTGTTATACATTAGTGGATGGGCTAAAGATAGAGTCATGCTATTAACTTTGACTAGCCAGACTTATGGTAACTTAAACACACAGTTAAAAAGCATTTGTACTTTGTGCATGGGTGTGTATATATGTGTGCACATGCAAAGGAATTGTGCCCACTTACAATTGCACAAGCAATTCAAGTTCTGTGACTTCAATATGAGTTATAGGAGTATGACACTATAAGAATATTTATGGCTAACAGCTTTGGATGATTTTTTTTTTTTTATGCCAAGATGTGTTTGCTAGTTCAAATTCCTTTCCAGTGAAGAATAAGATTATAGACGTAAAGGCAGGGAAATGGAACTCATGATGAAATAAGGTTAGAGAAAAAGAGACTTAGAGAAAAATTGGCATTAGTTCTTTCTGAAGCTAGAGTTGTGTGTTTGTTTAATCATTAATATAGAAAAAGAAGAAGCAAAGATTTTAGACAATAATTGGATCAATTTGGAATTCTATAAAATTACTGAAGACAATTATCAGCTATTTTATCTGTTTTTATATTTATGCCTAATTTATCAGATTTGACATTCATTATTTACCATAATTTTAAAATTTAAGATCTGGCCTATTTATTGTATCTCTTGCCTCAGAGAGAGCCTGCACCTATATGCTAAAAAGAAATGATCAAAAATGGATAACTTTAGAAGCAAAATAAATAATTCTAGAGACTCTATTTTGAAAAAGGACTTATATTAAACCCAGATGTCATCAAAATATCTCATTTACTAATAGTTCATACTAAATGTGGTTTTCTTAGTGGCTCAGCTGTAAAGAATCTGCCTGCAATGCAGGAGCCATAGGAGACCCTGGTTTGGTCCCTAGGTCTGGAAAATCACCTAGAGGAGGGCATGGCAACACACTCTGCTATTTTTGCCTGAAGATCCCATGGGCAGAGGAGCCCAAGTCCATAGGGTCGCAAAGAGATGGACATGACTGAAGCGACTTAGCATATAATTGTATTAAAAGTATAAATAATATCTACAAAGGGTAGTGAAACTAAACATATTTGCTAAAATGTGGGGTTGATATCAAGTAATTATAGAAAGCTACTAAAGCAAAATCTGAATGCTGAGTCCTTGAATGCAGGGATTTTTATCTGTTCATTCATGTATTCCGAGAATCTAGAACAATGTCTGGTTCAAAATAGTACTCAGTAAAGGATTATTGTGCGAGTTCCACACAGAATTAGCGTTAAAGGGTACCTGATCATTAGAGATGTGAGCAATATTGCAATATTGAAGCAATATTGAAATTGCTAGTGGCTCTTGCAGCAATATTGAAAATCTATATAGTCTTATTTTTTTCTATAAGTAGAATCATCTTTTTAATTCCCTTAAGCTGACAATAAAATTTATGAAGCAATGATTTGCTTCTCTCCTCTTCTTGCTTCCATAATTTCCACTGCATATAAAAAATACTTCATTAACATGAAAAGGCTGTAGAAATTTTAGCAGATATTCCTCAGAACAACACTTCCCAACTGTAATTCTGTACTGATGGAAATATTCTATAAGCTATTTTGTCCAAGACTATGGTCACCCGCCATATGATTGCCTAGTACTTGAAATATGCTAGTGCAACTGAGAAAGTGTATTGTTAGCATCACTAAATTAAAAAGAAAATTGGAGTATATTTGCTTTGCAATGCTGTGTTTGTTTCTATTGCATAGCAAAGTGAATCAGCCATACATATACATACAGATCCTGTTTTCTGGATTTCCTTACCATTTGGGTCATCACAGTGTACTCAGTAAAGTTCCCTGTGCTATGCAGTAGGTTCTCATTAATTATCTATTTTATACACAGGATTGGTAGTATATATATGGCAATCCCAATCTCCCAACTCAACCTGCCCCTCCCCTTTGGTATCTACACATTTGTTCTCCACACTGTGTCTCTGTTTCTGCTTTGTAAATAAGATCATTTATACCAATTTTTTCAGATTCCATATATATATGCATTAATGTACAATATTTGCTTTTCTCTTTCTGACTTGCTTCACTTTATGTGACAGACTCTACATCCATTCACATCTCTACAAATGACCCAATCTCATTCCTTTTTATGGCTTCCTCTATGATGAACAGTATGAAGGCTCCTTTAAAAACTAAAAACAGAACTACCACATGACCCTGCAATTCCACTACTAGTCCCATACACAGAGAAAACCATAATTCAATAAGACTCATATACCCAGATGTTCATTGCAGTGCTATTTAAAGTAGCCAGGACAAGGAAACATCCTAAATGGATAAAGAAAATGCAGTACATAATATAATTAAATTTAAATTAATTTTAATTTAAATAATGTGTCTGAGTTTATACTATCAGATAGCTCAGCTGTAAAAAATACCCTGAGAAAGATTAGTTGACTTCACTGCTTGTATTTTTGAAATCCAGTAAATGTGTTGCATGCATGCTAAGTCTCTTCAGTTGTGCCTGATTCTTTGCAACCCTATGGACTGTAGTCCACCAGGCTCCTCTGTCCGTGCAATTCTCCAGGCAAGAATACTGGAGTGGGTAGTCATGTCCTCCTCAGTAAAGGTGTTATCTTTCTCTTATCTTTTCATTCTTCCTAGATAGATACAAAGAAGATAATTTGTACAAAATATTTTTATACAATGTTTCAGGAAGGTAAAGTTTTCTTCATAACACTTCACTCTACTGATATCCTGCAAAAGTATGCTAATTAAATTAATTGAGATTTAAATATTTAGCCAGAAGTACTAATGGACTCATAACAGCTAGGAATACCATTGTATGTATTATAATTTTTCAAATAGATTTTGTTATTGAAAACACCAGCAGTCCTGTTATTTTTCATTCTCTAAAATCCTCGATTCTTCAATAATAGCCATAATAAGTAAGTACTTCAGTAACTTATATACCAGCCTTTTTCTTTTTTAATGGAAAGTTTGGCTCTAGAAAAGAGAATCACAAAAGGTTTAAAAAGAAGGAAAGACCTGCTTTTATTTTTAATGTTCTGTCAATCCTGTTATGTCATACTTATCACTCTGTTCTTATGAGGAACTTTATGACAGTCATTGCCACAGACGAGCACAGTTTTAGAGCAAAGGAAAACTGTAGTAAGAAAATAGTACTTGTTACAAACAAATTGCCAGTTTTCCTTGGACAGATTTAATTATTAGCAGTCACAATAAACAGAATGCATTGTTGAATATTATTGGCTAGTTTCTCCTAGAATTTCATTCACTGGATGGCAAGAATATCATTTTGGACAGAGAAGCTTAAACACTTTTACCTCTATAAGCACAATGCACTGCCAAGAACACTAGGGTAACTTTCTGTTTTTATTAGCCTGGCTTCTCTAACAAGTCCCCATAAATTCTGTGCCTTTCCAGGGCCACAAAGAACTGGGAAACAGATTACTTTCCGAGTTACTGTATCTTTATGCAGACTTTCATGGAGCAGTTAGATGATGATTCCTGAACTGAGCCCACAGTGTAACAACAGCAGAGATGATATTATAGTCAATTTACTATCCAGTTTATAGCCATCAGTAAATTGGACCTATTTTCTGGGGATAAAACTGATTACTTTGAAAGGCAAATAAGAATTTTTCTCCCTCATGTGTGGGATTTCTTTGTATTTTGAAGAGATTTGCGGTTGCTTCTAGTGTAAGCAATATTTCTTACATATACATTCAAATGGTTTTTCTGTATTTTTTTGAACATGACATGTTAACAACCGCTACAGAAGAAGTAAAGAACCACAGTTCCAGACAGCTTGTTCACTTACTGTTTTGTACTATTTGATTAATGTAATAAAGACTATAAATAATTCTAATATATAAGGCCAGACTTAATGACATTCCTTCCAATTTTCTTTTAGAAAAACCCTTTGCAAGTGTCCCTAAATTACATTTTTAGATATTTTCGGGGTGGTGGTTGTTTTTCATGTTGTTAAGTAGAAGTCAGAAGATTTCTTTTCCTTATCAAATTTGGTCCTTACATTGTTTCTTGGCTTTTGAAGAACCAAACAAATTCTAAATTGAAGATACTAAAGTCCTTTGGGACTGAGGATGGAATGAGAAACTTGAAGGGAAAGAAAAGGAAAGGAAGAGGAGAGAAAGGAAAAAATGTCGGATGGGTGTATTGTGTATGCTTCATAGTTAGAATAATTCTGAGTTACTTTAAAAATATAATTGCATTCATCAGAAACATGGCATTATTAGCTCAAAGATCTAGATGACTTGATTTATTTTGTGACTTACATTTCAGTGGTTAGTAAAAAAAGAAGTATTATCAGTGAATTGAGAATACAAAACCATCTATAACCTTATATCAGAAATATAGATATAAGAAAGTCATACTCACCATTTTTTTTCTCTTCTGATTCCCACAAGACTTATCAGGAATGTAATATATCACCTATTGTGCCACAAAAATAAGTTTCTAACATGGTCCATATTTTTTCCTCCCTATCTGCTAAGAATGTTCTCTCTCTCCCTCTTTCTGTTATGGAGTTAATCTCAATATTACAACAAAAAGGTAAAGAGAACTCAGGCTGCAATTCTACTGCTGGTTTATACAACAAATAGGCATTTTCTTAGTGTTGTCAGAAGATTCCTGATTTGATTTTCTACTCTGGGAAACATGACACTGTTGAGACTAAGAAGAAACTTTTATGGAAAACAAAGATTCCTAAAAAAATAAGTATTTGAAAATTTGTTTTCTGTATATATCATTTTACGGTCCTTTCCCATCCCATCAAAGATCCAAAAGAGTCTTTCCTGTAAACAGAAGAAGAATAGGCTGTGGTGTTAGGTACTGAACATTTTAGATTTGGAACAATAATATAGACAGATAGTAAGGAAAACAGGGAAAAGTTTTGTTTCCTGATGACATATAAACAGTAAAAAATAGGAAAAAGAAACACACGATGTCTTTCTATATACCTTGAGTGAAGGATGAGTATTTGTCCTGGTAGAGCTGAAATGGTGATTCGGCAGCTGAATCAACAGCATTAGGAAAGAACGAAAAAGAAAATTCAGGTGATGGAATTTCAACGTGAAAACAGGACACAAGCACAATGATGATTGTTAAGTATCAAGAATCCTCTGTGTTTTGTTTTTTTTTTGAACATCATTTCCTGTATCTTTGACAACAACCTTACTCTCTTAGTCCCCACTTACTTTCTTGCACTCCCTTTTTATTAAAAAAAAATTATTGCTGATGTATAATTGCCTTACAATATTGGGTTAGTTTCTACTGTATAATGAAGTGAGCCAGTTATAACATCTCGCTCTGAAGCCTCCCTCCTCCCTTCCCAGTCCCACCCTCTAGGTCATCACAGAGCAGGGAGCTGAGCTCCCCCGGGTATATAGTAGCTTCCTGCCAGCTATCTGTTTCACACATGATGGTGGATGTATGTCAGCACTACTCTCCAACTCATCGCAACCTCCCCTTCCCCCAGCCCCGTGCTCACATATAGGTTCTCTGCATCTTTCTTCTTGCCTTGCAGACAGGTTTGTCTGTACCATTTTTCTAGATTCCATACATATGTGTTAATATATAATATTTGTTTTCTCTTGCACCTTCTTCTTCCTTCTCTTTTTTCTGGCTCTGCTTTTTTTCTTCTAGGTCTCCTGGTGGCTATAAATCATACCAATTTCAGATATTTCTGTAATCATTCTTCATGTTGGAACTTCTGACTGAACTGGATGAAACTTTATTGGACCTGCGCCACTTAGGATCTTTCTCCTTCTTCTGTCTCTTATCCCCCTCTCCTTCCACAGTTGTAGTGCTGGTGTCCTGGTGTGAAGAGGTTCCCTGAACACCTGCTCCCCTTTCTCTTTCAGAGATGTTTCCCTTGTTAATATCTTGCCCTTGTTGGTATCCACTCCCCACAGATCCCAAATAGATAATCAGAAAGTTTTGGTTTTTACTCCTTTTTCAAGAATGTTTATTAATTTATATTATCATTAAGTAAATTTGGTAGCTTTCCGTCTTCCTTATGCTTTAAAATAATTTATATAGCATGAGAAACAAATACTTTAAAACCTTTGGGCTTTGTGAATTTTGTTGATTTTCTTTTGAGCATCCATTTTCCTTCCTTCTATTGTTACATGGGTTTGAAAATTTCACATTTTTGAATCAATTTTGAAGGTTTATATTTAGCTAGAAAAATCACTCATTTCTTCAAGATTGTTCACACTTTTTATTTCACAATTTATTACTTTCAAAAATCTACAGTTACATGATCCTTCTTGCATATCTTGCATTTGTGTATGTTGGTTTTTGAATTTAAGTTGTAATACACTTTATTTTTAATGCTTAAAAATTTAATTTTCACTTCTTTTTTATTTTAATTTTAATTTTTAGTTGGAGGGTAATAGCTTTATAATGTGTTAGTTTCTGCTGTACAACAACTTGAATCAGAGTATAAATATATCTCTCCCTCTTGAGCCTCCCTCCCACTCCCCCATTCCACCCCTCTAGGTCATCAGAGGACACCAGACTGAGGTAACTGTGTTTTATACAGCAACTTTTCACTACCTGTCTAATTTACACATGATGATGTATGTATTTCAATGCTATTCTCTCAATTCATCCCACCCTTCTCTTCCCCTGCTGTGTCCACAAGTCTGTTCTTTGCATCTGCGTTCCTATTTCTTCCCTGCAAATTGGTTCATCAGTACTATTTTTCTACAGTCCATATATATGCATTAAACGCAAAATTTGTTTTTCTCTTTCTGACTTACGTCACTCTGTATAACAGGTTCTAAGTTCATCCACCTCACTTCTAAATTTACTTTTCTCTTTCTGCATTTTTTCATTTATTTACTTTTTTTAATTCTTTCACAGCATATATATTGTTTTATTTGTATGATTTACATATATTAAATACAGACTGCACATCTTCAATTAGCTATTTAACAATGTCCAAGTAAGATTTATTTCAAGGGTGCACGATTGGTTCAATTTTTTTTTTCTATTTATATTTTTTTGATATTTTTTTAAGAAAAACTGCTTTACAATGTTGTGTTGGTTTCTATGTACTCTGAGAAAGCCACAATTATAAAAGACACATATATCCAAATGTGCATTGTAGAATTATTTACAAAAGCTAGGACACGGAAACAATCTAGATGTGCACTGACAGATGAATGGATAGAGTATGCAGTACATATATACTATGGAATATTGCTCAGCAATAAAAAAAAAAATGTGAATTTCAGTCAGTTCTAGTGAGGTGGATGAACCTAGAACCTGTTATACAGAGTGAAGTAAGTCAGAAAAAGTTATTGTATATTTTCTTAGTTTTTAAACATTTTATTTTATATTAGAGTATAGATGACAAACAATGTTGACATAGCAAAAGACTCAGCCATGCATGTACATGTATTCATTTTTCCCCAAACTCCCTTCCCATCAAGGTTGCCACATAACACTGAGCAAAGTTCCCTGTGCTATATAGTAGGACCTTGTTGGTTATCCCTTTTAAATATAACAGTGGGGATGAATGGGGGAAAGAATAGTTAGGGAGTTTAGGATCAACAGGTACACACATTATCTTTCTGTGTTTTTTTTAATATTGCCTTTATTTCTGTATTTGCCTTTATTTCTGTATTTGCCTTTATTTCTGTAGTATTATTTCTGTAGTAGTATGTAAAACGGTGGCGCTTCCCTGGTGGCTCAGCAGTAAAGAATCTACCCGCAATGCAGGAGCCACAGGAGCCACGGGTTTGATCCCTGAGTCAGGAAGATCCCCTGGAGGAGGGCATGGCACCTCACTCCAGTATTCTTGTCTGGAAAATCCCATGGACAGAGGAGACTGACAGGCTACAGTCCACAGGGTCACAAAGAGTCAGACATGACTGAAGTGACTTACCGCAGCACAGCATGTATAAAGCTAAAGCTATGAGACAATATGAATTATGATTTCTGCCTCAGAACAAAAGAGAGCAGATGATTCCCACCCTAAATATTGGAAAAGCAAAATTAGAGGAATGAATTCATCCTAGGAGGAATTTTAGGTCCAAATTCAAGGGAAAATACAAAGAATGGGGACAAAGTTTTAAGAGATAAAACCAGAATTCAGAAAGTTGACCAAAACACATCAGCTTTTGATCACTTATATTGAACAACAGCTACTATTTCACAAGATTTTGTGCTCAAGCCAACCAGGCTCCTCTGGCCATGGGATTTTTCAGGCAAAAAATAGTGGAGTGGGTTTCCATTTCCTCCTTCAGGGGTTCTTTCCAACCCGGGCTTGGAACCTAGGTCTCTTGCACTGGAAGGCAACTTCTTTACCACTGAGAAACACATCTCACAAAATTTATGTAATAGTATATTGAGATGTATGAATCCTGTTTAAAAACTTGAATTCTTGTTAGTTCATGTAACTAATAACATCATTTAACATGTCTTAAATTCATTATCATGATCTAAAATTTATTTAGTTCATTTAACCAGTCTTAGAAAACAACATTCTTTCACTTATTCATGGGATCTAATGGTGAATTGTTATTTTATTTGTCCTGTGCTTTTGCAAGTAAAATCTATATGACTTATATGGGAAGATTTGAGAAAAGTAAATGAACTGGAAAATGTATTGTGCTTATCTGCTAGTATTTTATAATCCAACAGAATGCATATTTAATGCTACAATAATTTTATTATAAAGGCATTTATTTCCTTGGTGTTTGTTCCACAAATAGGCTTATTTTTGAAATACAATTTCTGTAACAATGTAAGGAGGCTAACGCTGACATTCATTTGATAAAGACAGAGACATCCTATCACTATTTTGGTTTCTGTATCAAAAAAGTAGGAATGGAAATAATTATTCAAGAGCAACAGCTCACCCTTAGCTGGCCTGTGTATTCAAGCTGACTGAAACTTTTGAAGCTATTTCAGACTGAGTCACACTGGGAGATTCTTTGAATTTCCTTGTCCTCCTGGATGCTGCTTTCCTTTCCTTTCATTTTGGTTCTTTATCTGTGCATTTTAATCCATTTGTGAATATTCCCATGTTCCCTTTGTGTAAGCTAGCTGCTCCCTCTGTCTCTCTCTTTAAGCAAATAAATGAGTTGGCTCATAATTTTCATTCTTGGTTAGCACATATTTTCATCAGTCCCACTGCACAAAATGTATATTAAGGACGATTTACATTTTGAAATTTTGTTCAGCAATTTTATTGTTTCAGGTATGATTTATCAAGTGGACAAGGATGTGCTGGGTGTGACAATGCTGTGAGGCAGGAGGTTTTTGAGTAAACAGATTCTATTTTGAGTAAATAGTTAAGGGCTGGATTCTCTGCTCTCTCACCTTCTAGTTTTGCACCCTACAGCAAGTCCTTCAAAGTATTTAAACTTCACTTTCTAAATATGAGAAAGAGAGATATTAATGACACATTATTTATGGATTTGCTTTGAGAATTAAGACAGAATACAGGTAAAGCACTAGCACATTTTGCCTAAAACAGACAGTTCTCAATTAATTGCAGTTATTATTGCTATTAATACTCATATTTTTCAAATGAAATAACAGGTTAATACATGTCAAGTGATTTATCAAAGTTTACACAACCGATTTGAGAGTTTTAACAAGTATGAATCTCTCTCAGTCTTGGGGAAATAGGTCCCCACCCTCTCCCGGGAGAAAGGAACAGCAACCCACTTCAGTATTCTTGCCTGGAGAACGCCATGGACAGAGGAGCCTGGTGGACTACAGTCTATGGAGTAACAAAGAGTCAGACACGACTGAGCAACTAACACCTTCACTTTTTCCCTAAAACCTCACAGTAATCTCTGGATGAGCAGCATAAAGAAAGTGGCATATACAGAGATTGGCGTATAGTGCAGTCATGATGTGAGTTCTACAAACATGGGTTTCTATGAAGAAAACATTTATTAATGTTTACACTTGCATTTATACATTTGGAGACAGGAATTAGACATGTCATAGTTCTGAAAAAAATATATAAGAATTATTACAAATACTGGATAGATATGTAAGGTAAGATCTAAAAAATACTCAGTGAATTTGTGAATTGCAAGCTTATGGGTAACCTTAGTGAAAGCATCTTCAGTATAATAGCACACAAGGACATTGAAGTAAGTTCAGTTATCAATGAGAGGTGAAGAAGTAAGGGCTGGCAGTATTCAAAACAAGCTCCATGGTGATTAGAAGGAGAGATTAATTTGAGAAAAGTAAATGTACTATTCATAATAGTGGTATGTGTGGATTTTTCCTCTTCAGAAAACACAGTGGACTAGTTAAGTGTGTCTATTGCTATGGAAAAGTGATTCTTTACAGAAACAACGCCGATTCTTCCTGACAGCTACCCATAAGGCTTGCCAAATTAAGGATAAAAATTAGAGAGAGATCCCATCTTTATTTTGGTATTTAGAATGTCTACCTGTCAGCACACACTCTTAATTCTGAAGATGAGACTCAAAAGAGGGCTTAGCCAGTGCAAAGCTTCTGCAAATGTGCACCCCCCCCCCATTTTTTTTGTTGTTGTTGTTTCTCAATTTCTTTTTCACCACTATCAGTGAAATATTTTAGGGCTCCCCAGGTGGCGCTAGTGATAAAATACCCGCCTGCCATACCAGGAGACATAAGAGACACAAGTTTGATCCCTGGGTCAGAAGATTCCATGAAGGAGGAAACGGCAACCCATTCCAGTATCCTTGCCTGAGGAACCCCATGGACAGAGGAACCTGGGGGCTACAGTCCATAGGGTCACACCACAGCCAGACACAACTGAAGTGACTTAGCATAAGAAAATATTTTAACATATGCTTTTAATATAGTTTTTTTTTGTCTTTTTTAAAAATTTATTTTTAATTGGAGGATATATGTTTTAGAATGTTGTGGCTGATTCACATTGTGCCATTTTAAGAAAAATACATTTTTGGAATTTCACTGGTGGTCCAGTGGCTGAAATTCCTAATACAAGGGGCCTAGGTTCAATTCTTGAACAGAGAACTAGATCCTTCATGACATGCCTAAGAGCTCACATGCCACAACTAAAGATTCCATGTACCACAACTAAAAAAGATCCCATTTGTCACAACTAAAAAAAAAAAAAAATTCTGCATGCTACAGCAAAGATTCCACACATGTGGCAGCAAAGATCCTTTGTGCCACAGCTAAGACCTGGTGCAGTCAAATAAATAAATAAATCTTAAAGTAAAAATCAATTTTATAATTAATTGTGTCATAGCAATAAGAAATTAAGATACTTGTCTATACAATGTATGAGTTGCATACAAATTTATAACTTAAAAAAAATTTAATTGGAAGGTAATTGCTTTACTATATTGTGTTGGTTTCTGCCACACAACAGTATGAAAAAATTTATAATTTGTGACTTAAATGAATTATGCTTTCCTTTTCCATTGAAACATTATGATACTTCAGTGATTTAGTTAAAATATTTTGAACTACATAGCCAGTAGTTTTTTTTTAATAAATGAAATAAAGTGTTTATGTTAACTCTGTTTTCTTTAACCATTTGTTCTTTTACAAAGTCTGCATTTTACTCCTGCTGAAAGTGATATATTTAGCTAGGATGCCCAGGCAACTGAGGAACACTGGGAAGAGTCTAGCACTGAGAACCAGAAAAAGGAAACTTGATCAAATAACTTACACAGAAACTGCTTATATTACTGAAAAATATGTCTTGATGTTGTGGGAGAAATGAATTAGTTGATATCCTACTTTTTTATTGCTATGACTCCAAACTTCTTTTGAATTTTTTATTAACCTGATTTGGTTTCGTATCTGGTAGAAGAGCCATTTACTACACAAGATGACATTAGAAAAAGGTGTTATTTTCTCCCATCTTACCGCTAGTGATTACAACTTCTACTTATATCCTTATCAGTTTGTATGGGGATAGTCCCCCTGGGGCCTTGGAATGCACTATAAATCTCTCTAAAGTATAATTTCACTCTTGGTATCAATGGTTTCACTCAAATCACTCTGAATGAGATACTGGACCAAACCCCAAGTAACTAGCAGTAAGTCGATACAGAAAAATGGGAGGGAAAAAAAAACAATATTGTTATTCTTATTACCAACTCTTTGATAATGCTAAATTATTTCTTGAGTAAATAGTTCTAATTGAATTAGGACTCCATGCACCCTCTATTGGGCTTTCTTGTGGTTCAGATGGTAAAGAATCTGCCTGCAATGCAGGATAACCTGGTTTGCTCCCTCGGTCAATAAGATCCCCTGGAGAGGGAAATGGCAACCCACTCCAGTATTTTTGCATGGAGAATCCCATGAATTGAGGAGCCAGACGGGCTACAGTCCATGGAGTTGCAAAGAGTCTGCACTCTTTATTGAAAATTCTGTTAAAAAATGTTAACAATTTCCAAAATTTTCAACATATCTGATCAACTTTCAGGGTTCTGTTCTTCCCGGTAGAGAAAAATATTCCAATTTTCAAAGAACTCTGTTTCCATTTTTGCCTAGTTTAAAATAGTCTCTTCTGGTGATCATTCAAGGGTTTTCCTCTTGCACTTTTACTTTGTCAGAGGATGTTGCATACAAGGAAAAGCATCGTATCCTCCAGGTGTAGTGGTCTGGTACGGTAGTCATGCTGTGCCTCAAGTCCTTATGGCAGCTTCCAGCGACCTACAAGCTTGCCTCGGTCAACTGGATCCTCTTTGCTTAATGAGACCTTAATTTGTCTCTCCCTCACTCTCCCAGTCCTTTGAGAATGACTCTGACATCAAGTCTTTTTAATTTTCTTTTTGTTTCTCTCCGTGGCCCTCCTCACAATGAAGCAGCACTTGCTGTTGCAGAATTTAGCACTTATGGATTTCTGATGTTGTGCTAGTAGGCGTAGAAAATCAGCAACTCTTACAGATGCAAAAAAACAAACTTATGGTTACCAAGGGGGAAAGTGAGGGGTAGAGAGGGATAAACAGGGATATTGGGATTCACATATACCCACTACCATATATAAAATAGATAACTAATAAGGACCTACTGAATAGCACAGGGAGCTCAGAATTCTGTAATGACTTACATGGGAAAAGAACCTTAAAAAAAGTGGATATATGTGTTGTATAACTGACTCACTTTGCTGTATACCTGAAACTAACAGCACTGTAAATCAACTGTACTTCAATAAAAATTTTTTAAAAGATAAAAATTGTATAGAACATCAAAATAACTGTTTAAAAATAAACAGCATGGCAGTGCACAGAAAGACAGTTGAGTGGGTCTGCCTGGCTGTCACATAAATGTCAACACTTACTTTGGGTCCTAAAATAAGTATTTTTAATATTGTCACAAAAAATGGAAAACTGACTCAACCTACATATTTAGTTATCTCTTTCTGTCATTTCTGCAGCTTCCGAGTTAGCACTAATGGTAAAGAACTCACCTGCCAATGCAGGAGACATAAGAGATGCTGGTTTGATCCTTGGATGGGGAAGATCCCCTGGAGGAGGGCATGGCAAGCAACTCCAGTATTCTTGCCTGGGAAATCCCGTGGGCAAAAGAACCTGGCAGTCTACAATCCACTGAATGGGCTTAGCACACACAGATGCTTGGCCATTTCTACTCCTTAGCAATGGTTCTATGGTGGACACAAAGGAGTTCTCTAAAGTGTTTATGATTCTTTCGGTTGACTCTAGGATTCCCATGTTTGGATAATTTTACCATCACTCCTATTAATATCAATCTAAGGTTGAGAAGTAGGGTCCACAGGAATGAAGATCCCTACATCCCATCTCTTCTTCTCGACTTCTTTTTTCTCCTTCCCTGCTCCTTTACTCCATGATCTGTTCTACTATCTTTTCTTGTTATGTTGATATATAATAATTCCCCCCCTCCTCCATCTTGAATATTCTTCCCCAATACTTCCTATCTCTTTAAAGACTGGCTTTCATCACTATGATTCTCAAATTAAGTAAGTTTAGCTATGTTGGTACATGATGACAAAAGGAAATGATTTGGTTTCGTTGGTACTGAGTTTAAAGTAGTATTTTTCTTGGGGATGAAAGAATTGTTCTATTTCTGAAATTGACTAGAGGCTATAAAAGTAGAGAGTTTTTGGAACTTACTTTTCTTTCATTCAGGTTCTTTTTTTTTAATAAAAATCTGTTTTTATCGTTATCGCTATCAACTCATGAACTATTTATATTATTTCAATCATTTCTTGAGAACTTTATTTTCATGTTCAATTGAAAAAGTTCATAAAGAAATTTAAATGTCTTTAAAACTAAAGAGTTATTTTGCATTTAGATAATTCCACTTGTTTTCTATCATAAGCTGTCTTATTTTCTAATATTTGTATTTTATATTTCTTTCTGGAGATTATTGGTGAATTTCTAGTTTCAAACATGCCATTTTATTTTTACTCAAAATAGGGCCAAGTCTTTTTGCAAATCGTCCACAAAGTGTCTTCTATGTTGCAAAATTATTCCTTTGATTCTAACTACATCACAATCTCATTTATTGTTTACATTTCTTGAATTTATAACTTTAATTTCCCAGGGCTCAGTTCTTGAACCTATTATTATCTTCCCTGCTCAAGCACATGCTCTTGGTGATCTCACCCTACTTATGCTTAAATACTATTAAGCATAAATTCCATATTATTCTATATTATTTATTTATTTATTATATCAGTATAATTTGTTGCACTCATAATAAATTCTATATTATTGACTTCTCTCCTAAACTTCTCTCCTGTAGCTCTTTAACACTTATAATTAATAATTATTAAAAATAATTTAAGCCCAGGATAACACTTTTTTCAATACTGTTTACTGGTATGAAACCATGAAAATAATGTCTGATGTTAATATGGTATATTTTGCATGAAAATAATGAATGAGCTTTTAGAAAACAAAAACAATGTTTAGTCTAGGCAACAGGAACTCTATTCCAAAACTGACCTTTGCCCTTTCCCTCCTTCTAAAGTGTTCTGCACTTCAATAAGTAGCAACCTCATTCTCCCAATTGCTTTTGCCCCAAACCGTGAAATGATCCTCTTCTTTTTTTTTTTCTTTTTTCCTCATGTGCTATCGTGCATCAGCAAACACTGTGATATGTAAACTTCAAAATATATTCAGAATCTAATCTCTCCTTACCTACTCCTTTGCTAATGCCCGAGGCTGAGTCTTCAGTCTTGGCTGAACATCTAGATTATTTTTAATAACTTTGTAACTGTCCCTTCTACTTTCTTTCATTTTTCCCAGTTATCTGTTTCTAACAGGACAGCTAGAATCATCTTACTCTATAATGTGTCACTTCTCTATTCAAAATTCTTCAGTCATTACAATGGTTCATAAGAGATACAGCACTGCTTTCCTTACTTCTCTGACTTATTTTTTAAAACCCTCTTTCAATCTGCTCTGACCATGCTGCTCTCTTTGCTGCGTGTGCCTGTCACAAGTTAGACATACCAACAGCTTGTAAGCTAACTCACTCCTGCATTCTTTAAGTCCTTAATTAAATGTGACCTTTTCAGTGAAAAATTCCAAGACAATCCTATTTTCAAGTGCAAATAGATCTCCACATCCTTATCCTCCATGTCTACTTTACTTTTTTCTTCATGGCACCAAGCATTATCTAACTTTATGGATAGATTATAGATAGATAGATCATAGATAGATAGATACATAGAGAATAAGGATATTTATTTTATTGCATTTCTCTCCTTTTCAAACTGTAAAGTCCTTCAGGGCAGGGATTTTTGCCTATATTTTTCCACTGCCAAATCCCCAATATTGTAAGCAGTGTTTATAATATGCATCCAGTAAGTGTTGCTGAGTGAATAATTTAGTAAATGAATGAATACTTGGTATATAAAAAAAGTAATGTTTCTTTTGCATTTTCTTCTCATTATTTTGAACTTACCATATTTTGCTATTTCTTAAAATTATTTCCTTGAGCAGTTTTTAGAAACTCTATTGCACATAGATTTTTCTGTTCATTTGTTCTTTACATGAGCTATTTAGATATTATTTTCTAAAGGAATTAAAATGACTTTAATTATTAAATCATATTAAATGATTGTGAGGTCCTTGTTTATATGATTTTCTTTCAATAAAATTCAGTTTAGTTAGATCTACTAAACTCATGGATCAAATGAGTCAAGATGAATCAAGTTTTAAACATAAGCACACAGAAATTGTGCTTCATAGTTTATAGATGTATTATTGAAAACTTCAGTTTATGTTGAATAGCCCCAAGAGAGAAAAAAAAAAGAAAAAAAACCTGACTCACCTAAATGGTAAATTTTTGTGTTGTTTGGATCTGTTCTTCCTGTGTAGATATAAACATTGAGTCACTTTTTCCATATTTTGTTTTTATCACCATCACTTTACACTCCACTAATGACAAGCAAGTCAGCAAATAACTGATCTGCGGCAAGATTGCAGATTTTTCACACAATGTCCTTACCACTGGGTTGAATTCAGGATTTATTGCTATCTCCACAGAAACTGTGAAGCATAATACTTGTCAATTTTCTTAAATGTTTGTAAGCATCCCACAGGCTTGCCAATCCTCATCTTTTAGCAGATCTTTCTTGATTAGATATTGTTAGTGCTAGCAAAGGGAATGAAGGCAGCCAAGATACTAATTCATGTGCTTCATCTTCCTTTTATGATTTCTTACCTAATCTTTTCCTGAAGGACAAAAGAATTTTAAAAGTTAGAAATTCATAATGAAGAGTAATTTTTTAAACAAAAGATGCTATTCAGTTAATTTATAAAATTATTTTTCTTAAAACTTTTGTTGTGTTAGACATCATTCCAATATTAGTTTTCTCAGCATTAGGGAGATCTGAAGCTATAAGTTTTACTGTATGAAAACTAGGTGAAGGGTATTCTAGTTGACCTTAATAAGCATTATATGCAAATAATGCATCCAGTAAGCTTGCTTTTTTTCATCCTTTGTGAAAAATGAAATGCTTATCTAAAAGCATTTTAACTAAGCCTGCACTTCTACTGAGACACTAGTACATCATTTAATTTCAAATTTTTATATTGATTTACAAACTATTTCTGAGCTAGCAATACTAATGAAAAGTAGCATGTATTCAATACAGGTGTTTTTAATACAAGGTGTTTTTGAAGGAAATGTCCCAAACCACAATATTCTTGACCACCCAAGATGACTATACAACTAGTTATTCATACCTGACCCCTTACCATACTGCATAGCAGGTTTCCCATAACACTGTTTTTGAATGAGCAACTAGAGAATTATATTGAGACTAAATAAAAAATGAATAGACGACCAGCAACAATTAGTCTAGCATGGCGGAAATATATTTTTCCTTTGCTCATTGTTGGGCCACATCCTAAAAGTGTGCTAAGCCTAGTGAAATTGAAATATGCCCTAAGAGACCACAGAACACTTGATGAGAGGCAGTGGAGTTACCCATGTGTGAAATTTTGAGAAATTTTTCAGATTTTATAGTTTCCCATAGAAAACAATAAAGTTCTTATTAAAGACCAAATGTTTAGACGGAACGCAGGCAAGAGTTGTCTCTTCTATTCCCAAGATAGCTGTGCTGAGTGCAAGGTATTAAAGAAGTTCTTTGGGTCCTTGGTAATCCCTTAAGAATACGGGCTCCTGTGAGGGTGTCTCTCACAAGTTACCTTATCTTTCCAACCCCGGTGCATAACAGAGGAGTATGCAGTACACATGATGGTAATTCCTCCTTTCTGGAGATCCTTCTTATTGAGTTTGTATTCCTATTAGAAGCATTTAGTAAAAGAGAATAAAGCCACCCTGTCTGAACACTTTGGTATTTAGCTGTTCCATTTCCTTGAACAAGATTTGACCAAGGCACATGAAATCAAAGCAACAAAGCAGAATAGGACCACAAGTAAAACAAAGTTTATATAAGTAATGTAAGCTAATATCACTATCTTTGAAACAAAATAAAATAAAAATGTACATTTCTCAATTTCAATTTTATGCACTAATGTCACGTGCTGTATTACTTGGGATTTTATGGAGAGATTTGTATATATCCATGTACATTTGAATATCTGGTCTCTTTCCTCTAAGAATTTACAATGTAAGCTGGAGCAGGAGAGAGAGAGAGTTAAAGAGAAATATTAAAGAAAGAGAGAGAGACAGGGAGAGAGTGCCATATATCACATACACAACCAGTGGAGCAAATGAAAAAAAGACAGTGAGAGAGATCAAAATGTTGTTTTATCTTAAAAAAAAAAGTGTCTAGTAAGATGTGAAGCCCCGAAATGCTAATTTGCATTATTAAATTAAAATCGTCTTCTATTACTTTCTCTCTCTTTTCTTTTTCTCTCCCTCTTGCTTCTTTCTTACTCTCTGTTTCATATGGACACAGAGCAGTGGATTAGTGTTTTCTTCCCAATATTTACAGAAAGAAAATAAAAATTTGAAAAGTATTCAAATTATCAAATTGGAATTTAAAAGTTATCAAAATTTTGGAAAACATGCCTATGTAGGAAAGTTTAAAGATCAGATACTTATCATAGAAATGTAGGAAAGATGAGGAGTAATTTCACAATTTCCTGACTAGTTCATTTTAGGTGCACGCCAGGCCTCCTTGTCCATCACCAACTCCCAAAGTCTACTCAAACTCATGTCCATTGAGTCAGTGATGCCATCCAACCATCTCATCCTCTGTCGTCCCCTTCTCCTCCCACCTTCAGTCTTTCCCAGCATCAGAGTCTTTTCAAATGAATCAGTTCTTCACATCAGGTGGCCAAAGTATCGGAGTTTCAGCTTTAGCATCAGTCCTTCCAAAGAATATTCAGGACTGATTTCCTTTAGGATGGACTGGTTGGATCTCCTTGCACTCCAAGGGACTCTCAAAAGTCTTCTCCAACACCTCAGTTCAAAAGCATCAATTCTTTAGTTCTCAGCTTTCTTTATAGTCCAACTCTCACATCCATACATGACTATTGGAAAAACCATAGCCTTGACTAGATGGACATTTGTTGGTAAAGTAATGTCTCTGCCTTTTAATATGCTGTCTAGGTTGGTCATAAGTTTTCTCTCAAGGAGCAAGTGTCTTTTAATTTCATGGCTGCAGTCACCATCTGCATTGATTTTGGAGCCCAAAAAAATAATCTGCCACTGTGTCCAATGTTTCCCTGTCTATTTGCCATGAAGTGATGGGACCGGATGCCATAATATTAGTTTTCTGATTGTTGAAATTTAAGCCAACTTTTTCACTCTCCTCTTTCACTTTTATCAAGAGACTCTTTAGTTCTTGTTCACTTTCTGCCATAAGGGTGGTGTCATCTGCATATCTGAGGTTATTGATATTTTTCCTGGCAATCTTGATTCCAGCTTGTCCTTCATCCAGCCCAGTGTTTCTCATGATGTACTCTGCATATAAGTTAAATAAGCAGGGTGACAATACATGGCTTTGATGTACTCCTTTTCCTATTTGGAACCAGTCTGTTGTTCCATGTCCAGTTCTAACTGTGCCATTCCCTTCTCCAGGGGATTTTCCCAACCCAGGGATGGAACCCAGGTGTCTCCCACATTGCAGGGAGATTCTTTACCAGCTGAGCCACCAGGGAAGCCAAAGAATACTGGAGTGGGTCGTCTATCCCTTGTTAGTGGTTAAGTTATCATTTTTTTCTATTTTGGTGTATCATAACAAAGGAAAACATCTAAATACTTTGATAGTTCTGGGGAGGAAGATGAGACATTCATCTTTTTTTAAACATAAAAACTCACTGTGACTATCGTTCTTTTGTCTTTTGCAGGAAAAGACATATACAAGAGTTCTTCCTTTTTATTCCTCTGTAATTCTCCCTGTTATAGTGTTCTTTCTCTATTTTCCTCCTTTGCATTCTAGGAATTGGCTATTTGGCATATTTATGAAAAATCTCATGGACAGAGGAGTCTAGCAGGCTACAGTCCAAAAGGTCACAAATAGTCAGACACAACTCTATATATATATATATTGCTTGCTCATATTGCTTGCTGGCTCAGTTGTGTCTGACTCTTTGCAACCCTTTGGGCTGTAGGCAGCCAGGTTCCTCTGTCTATAAGATTTTCCAGGCAAGAATACTGGAACAGATTGCTATTTCCTCCTCCAGAGGATCTTCCTGACCCAAAGATCAAACCCACATCTTTGTTGTCTCCTTCATTGCAGGCAGATTCTTTATCTGTTGAGCCATCAGGGAAATCCTATATATGCTGTGCTTAGTCACTCAGTTGGACTTAGTTGCTCAGTAATGTCCAACTCTTTGTGACTCTATGGACTGTACTCCACCAGGCTCCTCTCTCCATAGGGATTCTCCAGGTAAGAATACTGGAGTGGGTCACCATGCTCTCTTCCAGGGGATCTTCCCAACCCAGGGATTGAACCCAGGTTTCCCTCACTGTGGACAGATTCTTTACTGTCTAAGTCACCAGGGAAGCCAAAGAATACTGAAGTAGGTTGCCATGCCCTCCTCCAGGAGATCTTCCCAATGCAGGAATCAAACTGGGGTCTCCTGCATTGAAGGCAGATTCTTTACCAGCTGAGCTACCAGGGAAGCCTATGTATATATGTGTGTGTGTGTGTGTGTGTGTGTGTATGTGTGTGTGTGTGTGTAAGTATGTGTGTGTGCTGTGCTTAGTTGCTCAGTCATGTCCAACTCTTTGTGACTCCATGGACTGTAGCCCGCCAGGCTCCTCTGTTCATGGGGATTCTCCAGGCATGAATGCTGGAGTGGGTTGCCGTGCCCTCCTCTAGGGATTGATCTACCTAGCCGTTTATCTATTTCTATATAAATTATCCATGGTAATCCAGCTTTTGACAAAAGAACAATTTTTCCATCAATAATAATAGCCCACCAACAAACAGATGAGTCTTTAATGAGTAGGGTCACAGGATGCAGCTAGAAATGAGAAGCCGAGGTGCAGGGGGCAGAAGGAGTTGGTCCTGAATCAAGACTTGGTCCCTGAGGGGAAGGCATTTCTCATATGTGCACAATGATTAGACAAGGAGAACTCCTTACAGGCCTGGTAGCCTATTTGATCACAATAGTCACCAACCAAAAGCCCTTTGGTGAGTGGAACAGGACTTCATCCTCTCCTAGAGATTTCAAAGAAGCTTTCATTGTTTTAAAGATTTTTCTCTGGTCTCTATTGATTTTTAGGGAGATCTTTGCCTTTCCTGTGCCATCTTCTTTTTACCACCCTACACTGAGCAACTGAGGTGAGGTCTGCAGTGCTTATCAGAACAACAGCAATATTATATTGGGCAGGTTAGAAATCTCAGAGTTCACTGTGAAGAAATGGAAAGCACCATGTGAATATTCACATACTAAGACAAACTACTAAGGAACCCCCAACGACAGCTCCTCTTATGCAAATTTTTCATGTAAAAAATCAAACTTGTACATGGAAGTATAAATTTAATACATTTCAACTTTCCTTCAACTCTGTGAAATTTTATGGAAATGAATTCTCAACAAGGACCATGCATTAGAAATAGTCAATGTCGTCAAAGTCATCTAAAATGAAGAATTTGTCTATGATAATAAAGAAAAACTTGTTTCTCTAAATCTACTAAAGGAAAACTCTGTTTCCTCTATTTAAAGCACTTTTGGTGCCAGATGTTGGATTTTCCACATCAAATATACATCCAGTTTTCAGTAGACACAGCTAGATGCAATTCTGAGATAATTAATGGAGTTAGCACAGACACAGCATGTTCAGGGTTCAGTCCCTCAAGACTGCTATGTCCCCCCATTTCAGATGTCAAACTCAAGATCCACCCTCTCATCTATATTTCTGACCAACCAACGGGCTGTAAATTGTGATTCCCCCCTCCTCAGGTTTGATAATTTGCTAGAACAGCTCACAAAACTCAAGAAAGTACTTTACTTGCTGTTATCTTAGTGGCTCAGTTGGTAAAGAATCTGCCTGCAATGCAGGAAACCTGGGTTTGATCCCTGGGTTGGGAAGATCCCCTGGATAAGGGCATGGCAACCCACTCCATTACTCTTGCCTGGAGAATTCCATGGAAAGAAGAGCTGGCCAGGCAACAGTCCATGGGGTCGCAGAGTCAGACACAACTTTGCGACTTTCACTTTTTCCAATTTTTTTTTGCCCATTTATTATAATATACACAACTCAGGAGAAGCCAGGTTGAACAGATGCATAGGGCAAAGTATGAGAGAAAGGGGACGAGGCTTCCATTCCCTTGCCAGAGTTGGAAATCTCCCAGTACCACCACGTATTCACCAACCTAGAGACTTGAGTATGTAGACATGATTGACTCCATCGAAGAGGGCATGGAAACCCACTCCAGTATTCTTGCTTTGAGAATCCCTGGTGGCCTGCATTTCATAGGATCATAAAGAGTTGGACATGACTGAAACGACTTAGCGCATGTGCCTGCATCTTAGATATGTATGAAATATGTGAGACAGTCAGATTGACTGCTTTGGCAAGTAACTGCAAAACATTTCCTTAGGCCACTAAACTTTGAAAGAATTATAATGTCTCTACTCCCTCATTTTCCCACCAAACTCTTTGGATACTCTCTTTGTCCTCTTATATTTGTAATATGCAATCATGGATTCAGATAGAGAGGGCAGCATGGGAAATGTAAGCAGATCTAAAAAGTCAATTATAAACCATGGGGATATGTCTCAATAGTTAAAACAAGCCTGGGAATAAGGCTATTTGCATTTTCATCACAACGCTGTCACCAATTATACAGATGTATACAAGTTGAAGACACTTTCCCTAATAGTGAAATAAAGAGATACAGCACATTCTGTTCTTTGCAAATGTTTTTATGATAATACTTAAGTATTAACTATATATGTTTTTTATTTATTCCTGAAATATAAGAATTATATTCATTACATTTTTTACTGATGATGAAACTGAGATTCTCAGAGTGAGGTTAATTACTCTTGTGGGCTGAGTTGTATCCCCAAGGTATATGTTAAAGTGTTAATCTCTGATATTTGTGAATGTATACTGATAATTGTGTCTTTGCTGATGTAATTGAGTTAAGATGAGATCATATTGTATTAAGGTGGCTTCAGATTCAATATGAGGGTGTCTTTATAAGCAAAGGAAACATACATATACACACAAACAGAATGCCATGTTAAGGTGGAGGCAGGAGGTAGAGTGGTGAGTCTACATGTAAAAGAACATTGAGGAATTTTTGGCAATCATCAAAAGCTAGGAGAGAGACTTGAACAGCCTCTTTATCAGAGACTCCAGAAGGAATCAACACTGCTGACACCTGATTTCAGACTTCTATCTTCCAGCACTGTGACAGAATAAATTTCTGTTGTTATAAGCTACCATTTGGGCTTCCTAGGTAGCACAGTGGTAAAGAGCTCACTTGCCATTGAAGAAGATGCAAGAAACACAGGTTTGATCCTTGGGTCAGAAAGATCCCCTGCAGTAGGAAATGGCAACCCACTCCAGTATTCTTGCCAGGAGAATCCCATGGACGAGGATCCTGGCAGGCTATAGTCCATGGGGTCGCAGAGTCGGACACCATTTAGTGACTAAACAATAACAAAGGTACCAGTTCACAGTACTTTGTTATCAGCTCTAGGAAACTAATAGTTATCAGATTAACTGCAAATCTAAAGTTTCAGTTTTCCATGGTGTACTGCCTTGCTGACTACCAGAGTGATGATGAAGTGAAAATGAGTAAAACAGTTTTGAATGCTAGCTTTGTAAATAATTCTAGTGTTGAACATAAAGAAGGTCCTTAGTTCTCCTTGGGCTTCCCTTGTGGCTCAGCTGGTAAAGAATACTCCTGCAATGAGGGAGACCTGGGTTCAATCCCTAGGTTGGGAAGATCCCCTGGAGAAGGGAAAGTCTACCCGCTCCAGTATTCTGGCCTAGAGAATTGCATGGACTATATGGTCTATGGGGTAGCAAAGAGTTGGACACGACTGAGCAACTTTCACTTTCAGGTATACTTAAGCCACAAAACTTCAAAAGAATTTTAATGTTTCCACTCCCTCATTTAGATTAAATGACTTTCTATACTACATATTAAGTTGAAAAGAAGAAACTTCTGAGTCACTGTTGTATTAGTCTATTTGGTAGATAATTTAAGGATTTAGAGTTTTTAAATAAAATCACCTTGACTTTGCTCTTTTTAGCTTACGAGATACTATCAATTATGATTTCATATCTTACAAAATTAATATTTCTGCCTTTGGGGTGTTCACTTGAGCTCTACTCTTAGATTTGTAGAACTTTGGAGAGATGTGTAATGGAAGAATGTAGAATCAAGTGCCAAGTCCAAGGTTTTTTCAGATGAGGAAACTGAAACTCCCAAGATAACAAATTAGTAAAGAAATGTAATACTAATCCAAGCTGCCGTGATTCCCACTGTCTGAACTATATTGAATTATTTTGATTGAATTTTATATCTAGAAGACCGAAGCCTCTCAAGTTGTGCATTAATTTGTTAGTGTTGATGAATGCAATTTTAATGTGAGATTTGAATTATCAATAGTTTCTTCTTAGGGTAAGTATTAGTCAAAAATTTAGAGAAGAATGAGATGCTTTAATAAAAATGTTTTTGTATTGTTTTGTGGGTATGCTTTTGTTTTAGGGTCTATTTCCTTCTCCCACAAATCAAAGTTTTATTAAATGAGGGGAAAATCCTCTCCTTTGCTTTGTTGGTTCTAGAAAATATGCATGAATATATCATTTGAATCTTTTAAATTTATAATGCATTTTCAACCATTGCTGTACCTAAAGGGAATGCAGATATTATGAGAAGAATGAAAACATTTAATCAAGGACTCTGAGACTTTCACAACTTAGGACAGAATCAAGAGAACCATAGGGACCACATTCCTCATTAAAGTTTATTGTTGAAAATAAAATTGTTTTCAAGTGTTAAAAAAAAAACAAACCTCAGAATATCCTTAATATATATGAGAAATTGACTTCTATCCATATTACTTTAACAAAGACACAGAATTCACATAAGGTCATTCACTTTGTTTTCACCAGACATTAACCAGGGACAAACCAAGCCACAAAGCTGACAGCTAAAGAAATTCAACCTATCAGTTATAAAATCAATAAGGAAACAATTCACATTTTTAACATGAGGAAGAAAAGTACACAAAACCCCAACACATAAAGATATTTTATAATATTAATGACTGTATCTGAGTTTTTGGAATGTTATGAATTGTAAAGAAAACTTACGATGTTGGTGCAATGTTCAATTCCCTAGAAACTGTTTGAGAAAGAATCAAGTGATTCAACAACAAACTTATGATTTTACCTACAAAGCGCTCTTTGTATATTGGTATTGCTATGGATTTCAAGATTCATAGTGAATGTCATCAAGATGTTATCATTTTTCCTTACTTACTTTTAAATACCCTATTCCTAAGGGGCAGGATCAGAAGAACATCTTGCATTTCTAATCTTAATATTTCATATAAAAGAAACCACTCTAATTCCCCTCAGAGCACTTAACAGAATAACAAAGAGTATCCTGTGTCATCTTTTACTATTGCAGTTTTATGCAATTTATATACAGATGTGTGGGACAAGGCTTTAAAAAAAATCGAGGAAATGTGCCAGAATTCTAAAATATGTAGACAAAACACAGTTTGTATTGTATAGAGCCACAACATTTCTTTGTCTAAAAGCAGATTATAGAAGCAACCCTTGATAGTGACTGATCATGAAAAGAAACCCCAGGAGCACAGAAACACTATAAAAAGATCTAGAAGGAAGTCATTATGCTGTTGAGGGAATAAGAAATTTAAGTCCTAGAGTTGTGAAATGTTCTCATTATAGGTCATCTTGGTGATTATCTGACATCTACAGACAGAGTCACTTCTTAATCAAAAGAATGAATCATTATGATATTGATTCAGACCAAGATGTTTGAAATAATGAGTCCAGTAATTCATATATAAATTTGGAGATAATTCCAACAACTTCTTTGCTAACATTTTACACCAAATGAAAATATGTTTTCATATTTTTGTTGATTTATATTAAAGTATAGCCATAGCCACACTGAGAATGAAATTACAGTTGTATAATATGCTAGATAAGACCTAAAAGATAATGGAGGTTGCTAATATCATGATGCCATCACCATGGATTAATTATTTTCAAACTGGATATAGAATTACTCTCTCCTAAGAATAATGTAGAAATGTACATAGAATTTTACTGGAAAGAAGAGTTATTTAATATTTTAAAACTATTTTCAGAACTAAGTAGTTTGATGATTGTAAATGACTAGCCAGTTTGGCAAAAGAAAAGCAACTGTATCCAAATTATACTAAACTCAATTTAAGATCAGTTAACCCTTGACAGAATCCAAAGCTATTATGGACATAATCTGTAGGCAGTGCACATTTAGTTGAAACAGATATTCAATTAAAGACAGAGGAGAGGAGCTATGGATACAACATATTTTCAAGAGAATGACTTTTTATTAAACTTAGAAAACTGTAACCAGTAGACAGTTGTTCTAGGCATGGATCTAACTACACCAATGGTCTTTCTTTCCATTATTTCATTATTGTTGGTGGTGACAAAGAAGAAACAGAAGAGGGAGGGACTTTGAGAAAGCAGGATCACATTTTTCCAATCCCTTAGAATTATGTGAGGAATTAAAACAAAATGACTTAAAGGAGTATTTAATAGTATAAGCAGCAAAAGGGGTAACAAAAGAAAACGAGAGAAAAAAAGTAATGATGTCACACTCTTGAAGCAGTGAAACTACCTGGAGTTTCACGATGTTCAGGGTTCACATTCAACCTAATACTATTTATTTTATTCTTATTAAAAGAGATTGTCATACAGTCTACCTCCGTCCAATATCAGAGTAGTAAAGACCTTGCTTGGGTTCTTGGCATCCAAATATCTGTGTTGGACTCCTGCCCTCAGAACAATTATTACATGTGTGATTGGGGAAATTATCTGTCTTAATCATGACCTTAGTAAAACAGATGTAACGATTGTATTAATACTTATTGTTTAGCTTTTTTGAGAACAAATAAATTAGAAGCTCAGAAACGTCAAATCATCATCACCAGAGATTATTCACCACTTGTTCTTCTGAGAAGTACCTAGTATGTGAATTTTCTCAAATTACAGATGACAGAGTAAACCCCATTTGATTTTTTGATAATTCTTATAGGAAGATGGGCTTCCCAGGTGGCGCTAGTGGTAAAGAACTCACCTGACAATGCAGGAGAAGCAAGAGACACAAGTTTGATCCCTGGATTGGGAAGATCTCCTAGAGGAAGACATGGTAACTCACTGCACTATTCTTGCCTGGAGAGTCCCATGGACAGATGAACCTAGGGGGCTACAGTCCATAGGGTCACAAAGAGATGTACATGACTGAAGCGACTTAGCACACATGCATAGGAAGATAGTAATGAACACTGTATAAAATGAATTAAATTTGTTATTTAAAAGAGAAAGAAGTGCCTTATGGTCTACTTAGTTCATTAATTTAAGCATTCTTTGTGATCGTTTGTGTATGGAATGTGATTTTTGTTTTTCACAAACTGATGCTGATATAGTATCCAAAAGGGCTTTGGAAAACTTTTGTGAAAAAAGTATTTATAATAAGACTTGAATTAGATACCAGTTTTCCAAAGAAAACTGCTATGATCTATTAAGTAAACAGTGCATATTTAGTGCTGAAACTTTTTGTAAATCATGCCATTCCTTAAAGGCTTTTATTTATTACACCATAAAGCATATTTTCTTACTTGTCTTTACTTTCCTTTTCATATTGCTTTTTTCTATCTGGGCTTTTCCAAACCAAAACTACATACCAGGATGAAATTCACAAGTTCAACTTAATTAACTTTAGAAAGATCTTTAATTAACTCTAGAAAAATCTTTATATTTCCCAAAATTGCACATGTTCATTGTCTTTTAGGTAAAACACTGAAAATACAGCGACCTATTATTTTTATTAAGATATACATGGGTAGAAACCATCTGTAAATTAGAAAAATTAAGAAAACTAAAAGATTTTTAAGGGTTAATTATCATTTGGAGGCAAGGCTTGCAATCTTTCCTTGAATTTGTAGGAGATGTAAAGTAACATGACATACTCATAGAAACCTGAAAAGCTAAGAACTTGAAGCTAACTTTGAAATGGCATATTTCACAGGTGGAATAATAAGAATTTAAAGTGAGACTAGATGGTCTAACTTTCAAATTACACTGCTGCACTTTTAGGGCAAAAGAAGAGAGGGTTTAAGACTGTAAACAAATGAGGCTTTTTTTTTTCCTCTTCCTACTTAAGTTTATGCTAGTCACAGAAATCTATGTCCAAAATTTTATCTTAAATTATTTATAGGAGGCTGAGCTTCTATCTACTTATACCAAATGCAGTTAGAGCTCAAAGATGGCTCTTTAACCTAAATTCTGTGTAGAATATTATATTCTCTGACTTTGTCATCATGTTTAAACTTCTATTTTCACTTGGAATATATGGAGTTGTATTTTTGCCATCGCCATAGATGGTGACTGCAGCCATGAAATCAAAAGACTCTTGCTCCTTGGAAGGAAAGATATGACAAACCTAGAGAGCATATTAAAAAAACAGAGACATCACTTTTCTGTCAAAGATCCACATAGTCAAAGCTATGGTTTTTCCAGTAGTTGTGTGTGGATGTCATAGTTGAGCTATAAAGAAGTCTGAGGGCTAAAGAATTGATGTTTTCAAACTGTGGTGCTGAGGAAAACTGTGGAGAGTCCCTTGGACTGCAAAGATATCAAACCAGTCAATCCTGAAGAAAATCAACTCTGAATATTCATTGAAAGGACTGTTGCTGAAGCTGAAGCCCCATTACTTTGGCCACCTGATGCTAAGAGCTGACTCTTTAGAAAAGACCCTGATGCTGGGAAAGATTGAAGGCAAAAAGAGAAGAGGGCTGCAGAGACTGAGATGGTTAGATAGCATCACCACCTCAATGGACATGAATTTGAGTGAACTCCAGGTAATAGTGGAGGACAGAGGAGACTGACATGCTACAGTCCATGGGGTTGCAAATAGTTAGACAAGACTTAGAGTGAACAACAGCAGCAAGTTTTGCCATCTTTCTAATCTTACCAAAAGAAGCACAGTAGGATGTTGTTAAGGAGCAGTCTTTGTAGTCAACATAGCTGGACTCTGATCCAAACATTGCTACCTTCATACTGTGAAAATCTTATTGGATAATTTAATCTCTCTTTGCAGCAGCTTCATATCCTAAAATGGGGATGCTAATTTGCTAGTTATAGGGTTTTTAGAAGTTTCAAATGAGCTTCTAGATTTCTGATTTTGAGTCCAATATGTAGTTGATGAGCTGCCAGAAGCTCAACATAGACTAGCTTGAGAGTTAGAAACTCTGAGGGGGGTTCAAGCTTAGTGTGATCCTCCACAATTTTGTGAATTTTCCTCTGACAGCCCTACCAGTAAAGATCAGAGAAAATTCTCTTATGTTTCCAGGGAAGGGAGAGAAAATATATCTTGTCAAAATAAATTCAGAGCATTCTGTTTCCCTTAACAGTAAGGCCTGTCCTCCACAGAAACTGAGACTGAGACTTAATCATGGGACTAGAGAATGTTTTTCTTCCCTCCATGTCAGAGGGACTTCTGCGTTACAACAGGGATTGCAGGTAAAAGAACTGCAAGCTTCCTACTCTCAGGAGTCACTAGGAAAACTCAAAAACAATAACGGAGATGGAAATCAAAAAATTAGAGGAAATTTTAACCTATAGCACTATAGATAATAGTGATCATTGCTTATTAGGCAAATGAACATGAAACCTCACATTATTATGCCTATCTACCTCAGTTATTTATTATTCAATACATCATGTCCAGCATTCAACAAAAAATTAAAATTCATGCTACAAGCCAAAAATAGCACTTCAAAGAGATAAAGTAAGCATTCTGAGTCAAAATCAGGCTCAAATATAAGGCATTTTGGTATTATCAAACATAAAATCTAACATAACTATGACTAATATTCTAAGGGCTCTAATGGAAAAAGTGGACAACATGTAAGAACAGATGGGTAAAGAGAGAGGTAGAAACACTAAAATATAATTAAAATGAGGTTCTATGCATTAAAAATATAGTGACTGACATGAAGAAGTCTTTTGAGAATCTCATCAGTATACTGGATGTGGCCGAGGAAACAATAAGTGAGCTTGCTGCTGCTGCTGCTGCTAAGTTACTTAAGTCATATCCAACTCTGGGCGACCCCAGAGACGGCAGCCCACCTGGATCCCCCGTCCCTGGGATTCTCCAGGCAAGAACACTGGAGTGGGTTGCCATTTCCTTCTCCAATGCATGAAAGTGAAAAGTGAAAGTGAAGTCGCTCAGCCGTCTCTGACTCTTCACAACCCCATGGACTGAAGCCTACCAGGCCCCTCCATCCATGGGATTTTCCAAGCAAGAGGACTGGAGTGGGGTGCCATTGTCTTCTCTGTAAGTGAGCTTAAATATATGTTAATATAAATTTCCAAAACTAAGATGCAAAGAAAATAGAAAATGTAAAGCATGGAACAAATATCCAGGAACTGTAGGATTATTACAAAGTATATAAACTACAAATAATGGGAATACTAGAAGTGGAAGAAAGAAAAAGAAACAGAAAAAATATTCATAGTAGTGATAACTGAGAATTTTCCAAAGTTTATGACAGACACCAAACTGTAGATCCAGGAATCTGAGAGACCACCAAACAGGATATATGCATATATATATATATATATATATGTGTGTGTGTGTGTGTGTGTGTGTGTGTGTGTGTGTGTGTATAATTATTATATATAATTACATAATAGATAAAAAGATAAAATATGTATAAAATAATATATACAATTACATAATATATGTAAAATGCAGAACACTAAAAATAAAGAGAAAATATTGAAAGAAGCCACGGAAGGAATAGGGATAAAAATTATATTTAAATTGTCTTTATAAGCCACACAAGCAAAGGGTAGAGGATTTATTGATTTGAAAATGTAAGGAAATTTCTGGCCAGTCATTAGCTGACCATTAAGTTAGCTGAGTTAGCTGAGCTGAGACTTTAGTCACCACAAAATAAATATAAATTTATAGAATTAGTCTAGGGAAGTTATTAAAAATTAAGAAACAATCAGTAAAAATAAACCCTGAGTAAGGAAGAATGTGATTTTTGAAGTTTCCATGTTATATTTGCTAAAATGTCTGAATTTCCACACACAAAACAAGTGAGTTAGGAAAAGACACAAAAATGTATAATTAACACATGGTGAAGTGTGTGGAGCAACTGATATAAACTAAAGCTTAGAGGGCACAGGTGTTAGACTTACTATATAACAAATATAAATGAGCTATTAAAAATATGTTCAAAGAACTAAAGGAAGTCATCACTAAAGAATTAAAGGAGAGTATGATAATGACATGTCATCGAATTAAGAATATCAGTACAAAGATAGACGTTTTATGATAGCAAAATAGAAACTCTGAAGTTGCAAGAACAATAACTGGAATCAAAATTTAGAGGAGTTTCCGTATCAAATTTGGCTTAGCAGAAGAAAGAATCAATAAACCTAATGATAGGTTAAATGAGATTATCCAATATGAGTAGAAAAAAATATAAAAAATGAAGAGATGTCGAGATCTGTAGGATACCATCAAACTTTTGATTGTCTGAAGGAAGGGAAAAAGAAAAAAGAGGAAAAATAATATTTGACATACAATAGCCAAAAACTTCTCAAATTTGAAGAAAACAAACCTACACAGAAAGAAACATGGCAAACTCAAAGTCATTAAAAGACTCAACGAAATCAATGTCTGGGATAATATATTCAAGCTTTCAAATGCCAATTAAAGAGATGATTTAGAAAGCACTAAGAGAAAACTAATTCATTATGCACAGAGAACCTCAAAATGATTAACTGTTGACTTCTCATCAGTAAGCTTGGAGGCCAGAAGGCAGTGGGACAATATATTAAAGTGCCAAAAGAAAGTCTCTAAATTATGAATTCTGTATCAAGCAAAACTAGTTTTAAAAAATCAAATGTGAAATTAATACATTCCCAGATAAACAAAAAGTGACAGAATTTGTTGCTAAGATCTACCATGGATACCAAAATCCAAAGAAGTTCAAATCCCACAGTTGGCCATCTGTATCTATTGTTCCATATTCAACAATTCAACTAAACACAGGGTTGATGTAGTGTTGTATGTATTTACTGAAAAACTGTTTTATTATAAGTTGGCCTGTGAAGTTTAAATTCATGTTGTTCAAGTGTTGTACTCAATCTGCAAGCAAATTTGGAAAACCTAGCAGTGGTTACAGGACTGGAAAAGGTCAGTATTCATTCCAATCCCAAACAAAGGCAATACCAAAGAATGATCAAACTACCACACAATTGCACTCATCTCACACACTAGCAAAGTAATGGTCAAAATTTTCCAAGCCAGGTTTCAACGGTACATGAACCGTGAAATTCCAGATGTTCAAGCTGGTTTTAGAAAAGGCAGAGGAACCAGAGATCAAATTGCCAACATCCATTAGATCATCGAAAAAGCAAGAGTTCCAGAAAAACATCTACTTCTGTTTTATTGCCTATGCCCAAACCTTTGACTGTGTGGATCACAACAAACTGTGGAAAATTCTTCAAGTGATGGGAATATCAGACCACCTGACCTGCCTCTTCAGAAATCTGTATGCAGGTCAAGAAGTAACAGTTAGAATTGGACATGGAACAACAGACTGGTTCCAAATAGGAAAAGGAGTACGTCAAGGCTGTATATTGTCTCACCCTGCTTATTTGACTTATATGCAGAGTACATCATAAGAAATGCTGGACTGGATGAAGCACAAGCTGGAATCAAGATTGCCAAGAGAAATATCAATAACCTCAGATATGCAGATGACACCACCCTTATGGCAGAAAGTGAAGAAGAACTAAAGACCCTCTTGATGAAAGTGAAAGAGGAGAGTGAAAAAGTTGGCTAAAAACTCAACATTCAGAAAACTAAGATCAAGGCATCTGGTCCCATCACTCCATACCAAATAGATGGGGAAACAATGGAAACAGTGATAGACTTTATTTTGAGGGGCTCCAAAATCACTGCAGATGGTGATTGCAGCCATGAAATTAAAAGACGCTTACTCCTTGGAAGAAAAGTTATGACCAACCTACGAAGCAAGTGAAGTCGCTCAGTCATGGCCCCGTGTACTGTAGCCTACTAGGCTCCACCGTCCATGGAATTTTCCAGGCAAGAGTCCTGGAGTGGGTTGCCATTTCCTTTTCCAGAGGATCTTCCCAACCCAGGGATTAAACCTGGGTCTCCTGCATTGCAGGCAGACACTTTACCATCTGAGCTACCAGGGAACCAACCTAGACAGCATATTAAAAACAGAGACATTACTTTGCCAACAAAGGTCCATCTAGTCAAAGCTATGGTTTTTCCAGTAGTCATGTATGGATGTGAGAGTTGGACTATAAAGATAGCTGAGTGCCAAAGAATTTATGCTTTTGAATTGTGGTGTTGGAGAAGACTCTTGAGTCCCTTGGACAGTAAGAGCCAACCAGTCCATCCTAAAGGAAATCAGTCCTGAATATTCATTGCGAGGACTGATGCTGATGATAAAGCTGCAACTCCAATACTTTGGCCACCTGATGTGAAGAATTGACTCATTTGAAAAGACCTTGATGCTGGGAAAGACTGAAGGTGGGAGGAGGAGGAAACGACAGAGGATGAGATGGTTGGATGACATCACCGACTCAATGGACATGAGTTTGAGTAAACTCCAGGAGTTGGTGATGGACAGGGAGGACTGGCATGCTGCAGTCCATGGGGTCACAAAGAGTTGGACACGACTGAGTGACTGAACTGAACTGTTCAAGGGTCAACTGTAACTTGAATTCAGATGATAAAAAATAAAGAGCACCAGTGCAGGCATGCATCCTAAGTTGCTTCAGTCATGTCCGACTCTTTGTGACGCCAAGGACTGTAACCCTCTAGGCTCCTCTGCCCATGGGATTCTCCAGGCAAGAATACTGGAGTAGAGTGCCATACCCTGCCTCCAGGGGATCTTCCCAACCCATGGATCAAACCCAAGTCTCTTGGGTCTCCAGAATTACAGGTCAATTCTTCACCTGCTGAGCCACCTGGGAAGCCCAAAGAGCACCAGAAAGATAGTTAAATGTAAAAGAGTATAAATACATTTTTGCAACTGTTTTCTTCTCCTACCTGATTTGAAAAATAACTGCAGAAAACAATAATTATATAATGGTGTTGATAGTTTTGTAATGTAGGGATTTGTAATCTGTATGGCAATAATAAAAAATGAAATGTGTATATCTGTGTTTCTACAATTCAATTTACCAGTACCATCAAAGTTGTACTTTGGTAGGAACAATTTTATGTTCAAGAAAAATTTGAGGCTTTTCCTAGCCAAATTGTTTTCTTATAAACAGGAAGCTACATTAAAAAAAAAAAAACAAACCCAACCTATAACCATAACATATTGGAATTAATAAGAGACTCAGACTTCACAAGCCTTGAATAGATTTTTTTGGAAAAGTACATTTTCCAAACTTTAGTTTCTTGATGACTTCCTTCAAATAATTACTTTAAAAAAATCCCTAATCATTCTATCTATAAGCTAGTGCCTCATCTGATGAGAATGAAACTATTTTCTTGATATTTAGTCATTGAGAGGGATGTTTGATAATGTATTTGCTATGTTTACTTTAAAGGCCTATTTGCCTTTTTATTTATCAATCAGAAATCTTTAGTAGGAATTGTTTGACCTATCTTTATACATTCTAAATTTATATCTTTCTTATAAAATTTTAAACATTCATTTGGAAAACATTTACTAAATATTATGTGCTTCTCCTCCTATTCTAAGAGCTTGTGATATGAACATGCTGAAGATGTTGAACATGCTTACAGAAAATAACATGCATGTGTGTGGTGTTTACAATAAAATTGGAACCCTTTGAAAATCTTCTGATTCTACCGGAAGGATCCAGGAAATACAAATCTAGCAAATTTTGAGTTATAAGTAGGAATTTTGTCCTTGAGGAGTGCTATATTAAGCCAGGTAAAACATTAGAAATGAAACCAACTTTTTTATACATGACTGATATAGATACGGGCTTCCCAGGCCGGCTCAGTGGTAAAAATATACCTTTACCATGTCATTTTGATCCCTGGGTCAGGAAGATCCCCTGGATAAGGAAATGGCAATCCACTCTACTGTTCTAGCCTGGGAAAACCCATGTGGAGCCTGCTAGGCTCCACAGTCCATGGGGTCCTGAAAGAGTCAGACATGACTTAGTGACTAAACAACAACAGCAAAGATAGATAGCTGTGCGATACTTTTGATACCTTTCATGCTTTAAAATTTGAGTAATAATTATTAGCAAAGTGGTCAGCAAAGTTTATTGAGCAATTGCTATATGCTAGTTTATTCAATACATTTCCAAATAATAAGCAAATAGTACCATTTTATTTAACTTGTGAAAGAAATATTATCAACTCCAAATCCAGTTCTTTTTCCATTAAATAAAAGGCTGAATCACATAGGGTTGTAGAAAGACATATTCTATCAAGAGTAGTAAATAAATTTACTGTTTTCATGAAGCAGTGTCTAGACTGTTTAGAAGAATAGGGTGGAGGGACAGAGGCAGTATAATCAGGTTTCTTGCGAGTAAACTTGGACTTATCTTATGTAGCTATGTTTTTAAGCTGTGTAACACATTGCCACACATATAGTGGCTTAAAGCAACATGCATCAGTTAGTTCTTAGTTCTGTAAATCAGACCAGGCTTAGCATGGCATGATTCTTCATTCTGCTGCTTTCCAGCCTGAAATCAAGGTGTTCACTGTACTTAGGTTTTGTCTGAAGCCATTTAGGATGAATTTACTTTCAAGTTCTTTCAGGTTTTTGGCAAACTTCAGTTCCTTGTGGTTGTAGGGCTGAAGTCCCCATATGCTTGCTGGATGTCTGCTTGAGGGCTACTCTCAATTCATTGAAACCCGCTAAAAATGTAGCTACATGACCCTCTCTATCTTCAAAGCCAAAAAACAATTTTCTCTACTGTAAAATCTCCACGATGCTTTCAGTCTCTCTGACTGAGTCATTGGCCTCAGTAAGACATCAGTTGATTTTCAAGGAGCACCTGATTAGGTCAGCCCCACTGAAGATAATCTCCTTTTATTAAAATGAACTGTGCCAAATAACAACCTAATCCCAGGAGCGAAATCCATCATGTTCACAGATCCAGGGATTATACAGTTTATGTACTCCAAGGGATGGGGATCTTGGAGGTCATATTAAAATTCTGCTGACCACATCCTGTGACTTTGAGTAAGTCATTCAAGCTCATAAAACTAATTTCCCTGTAAATATAATGGGAATGCTTACTTCATAAGATGACTTGGAGGGCTCCCAAGAGGAAATATGTGAAAGTATTTAGCATATTATCTGAAAAATAATAAGCATTCAATAAATGTTAATAATTAATTATATTAGTTTAAGTGTTCTTTTAATTTCCAAATTAATATTGGAATGTTTTGTTATTTTTTTATTATATAACAATGTTATTATACAGCAATGAGAGTTTATCTAAACTTTTAGCATGTATTTTGCAAGTCAAAGAGAATGAACAAGTTGATACAGTTGGCAACTTCAGTTTAAAAGTAGCATGCAAGATTTAATCATTCTTATATTTTTATAAAAATGAACCATTTTGATTGGAAAGCAAAATAAATTTAAAAAAATTAAAATGTCCACACCTAGTTTAATCACTCTATTAATGCTCATGAGACTCTAGTCTAAATCTAATTCCATTCATTTTAAATTCTCATTAAACCAAATAGTGTTCTATCTGTGGCATAATTGAATATATTCTTAATGGGAAAATAGTAATCACTGAATTCACCATTTACACAATGAATATGAATTGGATATTATACTTCACTTTGCCTGCTAAATCCAGCTATCGAGTGGCTACTATTGAGAAATTTTGTGGTTGATTTCTAACAACCTAGTGAAAAAATATGACATTATAATGTCCATATGATTGTTAATAGTGGGAGGAGGTGTTATAAATTCTACTTATTAAGAAAAATATAATTATTTTTAAGTGAATATGATATATAAGTTCAGCTTTAGAAGATTTGAACACAGTAACATGTTTCAACATTAAAATATATTCCTAGTGCTAAAATGTTTATAATTTAATGATGTAGAATAAAGAGAAAGAGTACTAAAAATGTTAATAGAGGAATGATCATTTCCATACAACATTAAATATTGAAAACAAAATACAAAGTAATTTGGGATTCTGTAACTTTTTCACACTTTAGGTAATCAGTCTGTTATTTTTTGAAATGGGAACAATATATGCATCTTTCTACTTTATTTTTTATGAGGAAGTTGTTTTTCAGGCTTATAAAGATATAAGGATTCTGAAATCCATAGGGATTCTGAAAGTGATTAGAATAAAATTATTTGTAAGCAAATATTCTATAGTATACACATTCTTATGACAAATCAAATGTTTATTTGATATTTATCTGTTATTTTAAAATTTGATTTCCAAATATTGAAAGCAAAGTACAGCCTCAAGGCTTAAGATCTCTCTTCTATGGAAGTGTTGCCAGATGGCAACTGTAGCCATTTGACTAGTCCCTTAGTTTCTTGGTGTTTCATTTTTTGCATTTACAAATTAGTAGTATATTATTTTTATACTTCCTTATAAATATATGTAAGTAGCACACTGGAATCATAACTACGGGAATATTTTAAAGACTGTATTTTAAAATGAAATTATTAGTATGAAGATATTATTAATGCAAAACTAATATTTCTTATAGATAGGCTAGATATGACCCATGGATGATAAGAATAAGAAGTAATTTGACTGCATTTCATCTTCAAAAGCTTTAACATAATATAATTATAATGTATATGTCATACATACTGAGTTTCCCTTTTTCTTTTTTCTGTTAGCCTCCTACTTCCTACTGGAGTCAAATTGTAAGAGGTTTAGATGGTTTAAATTTTTCTCATTTGTTTCCAAAAGCTATGTTTAAGAGAAAATAACCCCCAATGGAAACTTTCATTGTTATAGAGAACATGGTTCAAATATCTTTCAGAGAATTGAAAGAAAGAAAGGAAAAAATAAAGAAACCCAATGCCAAGCGAATTAGCACTCTTTAGCTTCATCTTGCCCTATTCTTAACAAAACTTTCCATGCCTCATATCCTTATTGAAAATTCAGAATATGTAATTTCTTAAATTGGTACTAGAACAAATGTGGCTGATGGAATAAAGTAAACGGAAGCACTAGATATTATGTAATGGTAGCATTTGTTTTTATACCATAAAAACATTTTTTTTTTTTTTGTCAGTGGTGATGGAGATATTTTAAATGGGTTAAAATGCAATTTTTAAGATCAGGAAAGACAGATATGTAAGTTTAGAATAAGAAATTGATGATACCTTAATCATAACCCAACCCCCAAATGATTAAAGATTATTTTCAAGTACGCAAGAGATAGCTTTGATTTCAAGAACCTGCCATGTAAACATATTGACTTAAACAAGAATCTTTTTTATTTGATGATCAAAATAGGTTTCTATATGATAGTTCTTAATTAAATGACCTGTGGAACAGATTTGTACTGTCACCAGGTTGTCAGACTTTTGGTTAAAAGAAGAGATGGTATTTCATTAAATACCCAAGATTAATTTTGCCATCGTGTTGTATCTCATGTTGAAGCTCTTACGCTAATTATTTCATTTAAGTTGACATGCTTATAGGATTGCTTTGAATGTATGTGTAAGGAAAAAGAGGTTAGTGTTTCATGATGGATTTTTCTTCTCCTCACAAATTGCCTCCATTCTTTTTTCCTAATAGGACCTATTAGACTTGAAATTTTACCATGTCCCTGAAAAAAAAAAAAGTGTCCAGGAAACAAAATTTGTCTTTAGCTCTCTCCTCTCTAGTGCTGGTTCTTGTATCTCCTAGAAGACACATCAAGAGCTACCCAAAGATTACTTGAACTCAGTATAAGGAACTTAACCACTGTGCTCAAATGTGCCTCACCCAGTATCCTTGTGCTCTAATCTTGGCAAGTTACTTAAGCCCTTGGAACCTCAGTTTCCTCATCTATTAAATGATATAATTTGTGAAATTATTAAGAGGATTAAGTAAGACACTATATGCATTTGAGACACAGTAAATGGTCATCAGATGACAGCTACTATAAGAAATCATCTTAAGCTGCTCCTGTATTCTCTTGTCTTTCTGTGTTTCCCTGCTACTCAGAGAAGTTTATTGTAATGATTTTCTTCTAGTCCTCATAATTTTCATGAATTTATGCCAAAAGGACTCTGTTATTCTGCTTCAAATTTATCAATTAATGGGAAATGGCAAGAAAATGTTTACCAGGTAGTCCAAATGAAATTCATTAGCTTCTCTCTGAAGATAATTTTCCACTTTGTTAGAAAACTCAAATATAACACAAGCATCTACATTTTATAGTTTGATTAATGTGTGCCAAGGATCATGCCTAAGGCTTGTAATACATGTTTTCATTCAATCCTAAAAACAGCTCTGAAAGGTAAATATCATTTTCGTACTTCCACAGGACAAAATGGAGACCCACAGAGGCTAAGTAGTTTGCCTCAAGTCACAGAGCTTGTGAGAAGTATATCCAATATTTAGTTCTTAATGACTAGTACTCCTTGAATAAAAGATCAAAAAGATCAAAATGATCAAAATTGCAGTCTTTATAGGATAAACTACATTTACCTACATTTGTGGACAAGTGGAGACTTTTGTTGACTTACAGACACTACTTAGAGACACCACCATTTCCCACACTGTGGTCTGAGTTACAAAGTGTGGGAGATTATTTATACTTGTGTTGTCGATAGCATTTTAATGTACATTATTATATATATTATATATATATGCAAATATCACATCAAATTTATAATCTCACGGTTAGTATTGCTTCACTGCTTCATACTAGGCTAAGTGAGGTGAAGTGAAAGTCATTCAGTCATGTCTGAATGTTTGTGACCCCATGGACTATACAGTCCATGGAATAATCCAGTCCAGAATACTGTAGTGGGTAGCCATTTCCTTCTCCAGGGGATCTTCCCAACCCAGGGATCGAACCAAGGTCACCAGCATTGCAGGCAGATTCTTTAACAGCTGGGCCATGAGGCAAACTCAAGAATACTGGAGTGGGTAACCTATCCTTTCTACAGAGTATCTTCCTGATCAAGGAATAGAACCAAGGTCTCCTGTATGGTGGATTCTTTACCAACTGACCTACCAGGGAAGCCTTAGGCTAAGTGAAAAGGCATATGACTTACAATATTCCACAAATTATACTATAGGAGATCAGCAAATATTCAAATACTACAAAGTTTTGAAGGTATTCAGAAGTTGCTAAAATACAAACATACTTCCCCAGTCCACTGTACTGCATAGTACCGAAGTAAGCATAAGCAGAAATGTTTAGTTGCAGATTTAGTTTTAAATTATGTTTCCGCTTTTCTAATTGTGTAGTAAAGAAACTGTATTCAAGGTCAGAGTAGTGACAAACAATATTTCTCCATAGTATCTTGTAAAATATTAGTCTCCTATTTTTGTCAGCCTGATCAGTTCAGTTCAGAGGCTCAGTCATGTCTGATCCTTTGCGATGCCATGGACTGCAGCAAGCCATCAGCAACTCCTGGAGCCTACTCAAACTCATGTCCATCGCATCGGTGATGCCAACCAGCTATCTCATCCTCTGTTGTCTCCTTCTCCTTCTGCCTTCAATCTTTCCCATAATCAGGGTCTTTTCTTCACATCAGGTGGCCAAAGTATTGGAGTTTCAGCTTCAGCATCAGTCCTTCCAATGAATATTCAGGACTGATTTCTTTTAGGATGAACTGGTTGGATCTCCTTACAGTCCAAGGGACTCTCAAGAGGCTTCTCCAACACTACAGTTCAAAAGCATCAATTCTTTGGCACTCAGCTTTCTTTATAGTCCAACTCTCACATCCATACATGAATACTGGAACAAACCATAGCTTTGACTAGATGGACCTTTTGTTGGCAAAGTAATGTCTCTGTTTTTAATATGCTGTCTAGGTTGGTCATAAATTTTCTTCCAAGGAGCAAGCGTCTTTTAATTTCATGGCTGCAGTCACCATCTGCAGTGATCTTAGAGCCCCTCAAAATAAAGTCTGTCACTGTTTCCATTGTTGCCCCATCTATTTGCCATGAAGTGATGAGACCAGAAGACTTGATCTTAGTTTTCTGAGTTTTAAGCCAACTTTTTCACTCTCCTCTTTCACTTTCATCAAGAGGCTCTTTAGTTCTTCACTTTTTGCCAAAGGGTGGTGTCATCTACACATCTGAGGTTATTGATATTTCTCCTGGCAATCTTGATTCCAGCTTGTGCTTCTACTAGCCTGGCATTTTGCATAATGTACTCTGCATATAAGTTAAATAAGCAGGGTAACAAAATACAGTCTTGACTTATTCCTTTCCAGATTTGGAATTAGTTTGTTATTCCATGTCCAGTTCTACCTGTTGCTTCTTGACCTGCATACAGATTTCTCAGGAAGCAGGTCAGGTGGTCTGATATTCCCATCACTTGAAGAATTTTCCACAGTTTGTTGTTATCCACGTAGTCAAAGGCTTTGGCATAGTCAATAAAGCAGAAGTAGATGCTACTCTGGAACTCTCATGCTTTTTTGATGATCCAGCAGATGTTGATCTTAGGTCCGTCTGCCTTTTCTAAATTCAGCATGAACATCTGGAAGTTCACAGTTCACATACTGTTGAAGCCTGGCTTGGAGAATTTTGAGCATTACTTTGCTAGGGTGTGAGATGAGTGCAATTGTGCAGTAGTTTGAACATCCTTTGGAATTACCTCTTTGGGATTAGAATGAAAACTGACCTTTTCCAGTCCTTTGGTCACTGCGGAGTTTTCCAGATTTGCTGGTATATTGATGCAGCACTTTCACAGCATCATCTTTTAGCATTTGAAATAGCTCAACTGGAATTCCATAACCTCCACTAGCTTTGTTCCTAGTGATGCTTCTTAAGGTCCATTGACTTTGCATTACAGTATGCCTTGCTCTACGTACGATCACACTCTCATGGTTATCTGTGTCATGAAGATCTTTTTTGTATAGTTCTTCTGTGTATTCTTGCCACCTCTTCTTAATATCTTCTGCTTCTGCTAGGTCCATTCCATTTCTGTCCTTTATTGTGCTCATCTTTAGGTGAAATTTTCCCTTGGTATCTCTAATTTTCTTGAAGAGATGTCTAGTCTTTCTCATTCTATTGTTTTCCTTTATTTCTTAGCATTGACCGCCGAGGAAGACTTTCTTATCTCTCCTTGCTATTCTTTGGATCTCTGCATTCAAATGGGTATATCTTTCCTCTTCTCCTTTTCCTTTAACTTCTCTTCTTTTTTCAGCTATTTGTAAGGCCTCCTCAGAAAACCATTTTGCCTTTTTGCATTTCTTTTTCTTAAGGATGGGCTTGATCCCTGCCTCTTGTACAATGTCACAAACCTCCGTCCATAGTTCCTCCATCTCTCTATCAGATCTAATCCCTTGAATCTATTTGTCACTTCCATTGTATAATCATAAGGGATTTGATTTAGATCATACCTGAATGGTCTAGTGGTTTCCCTACTTTCTTCAACTAAAGTCTGAATTTGACAATGAGTTCA
This sequence comes from Giraffa tippelskirchi, assembly GCF_054371585.1. Taxonomy (NCBI): domain Eukaryota; kingdom Metazoa; phylum Chordata; class Mammalia; order Artiodactyla; family Giraffidae; genus Giraffa; species Giraffa tippelskirchi. Next base: position 37,581,344 of record NC_137280.1, on the reverse strand, counting down.
TGATTTGAGTCACAGTCTGCTCCCACGTCTTGTTTTTGCTGACTGTATAGAACTTCTCCATCTTTGGCTACAAAGGGTATAATCTGATTTCGGTATTGACCGTCTGTTGATGCCCATGTGTAGAGTCATCTCTTGTGTTGTTGGAAGAGGGTGTTTGCTATGACCTGTGTGTTCTCTTGGCAAAACTCTTGTAGCCTTTGACCTGCTTCATTTTGTAATCCAAGGCCAAATTTGTCTGTTACTCCAGGTAGCTCTTGACTTACTATTTTTGCATTCTAGTCCCCTGAAATGAAGAGGACACGTTTTGGGTGTTAGTTCTAGAAGGTCTTGTAGGTATTCAAAGAAACAGTCAACTTCAGCTTCTTCAGCATTACTGGTCGGGGCATTAACTTGGATTACTTTGATACTGAATGGTTTGCTTTGAAAACGAACAGAGATCATTCTGTCATTTTTGAGATTGCATCCAAGTACTGCATTTCAGAATCTTTTGCTGACTATGATGGCTACTCCATTTCTTCTAAGGGATTCTTGCCCACGGTAGGAGATATAATGGTCATCTTAGTTAAATTCACCCATTTCAGTCCATTTTAGTTCACTGACTCTTAAAATGTTGATGTTCACTCTTGCCATCTCCTGTTTGACCACTTCCAATTTGCCTTCATTGATGGACCTAATATTCCAGTTCCTATACAATATTGCTCTTTAGAGCATCGGACTTTACTCCCATCACTGGTCACATCTCCAACTGGATGTTGTTTTTGCTTTGGCTCTGTCTCTTCATTCTTTCTGGAGTTATTTCTCCACTCTTTTCCAGTAGTATATTGGACACCTACCAACCTGGGGAGTTCATCTTTCAGTGTCATACCTTTTTGCCTCTTCATGCTGTTCATATAAGCCAGATACAATGATGTTAATCCTTTAAAACATCTTAATCTAAATTAAGTCATGGGACCCCCTTATATATTGTTCAAACATTTTCAGCTTATATATCTAACTTTTCACCTATTAAACAAAATTGATATTTCTCCTTCTTTTCTCATAGGTCTCAGAAAACCCTACTATTTTATTTTTATAATTCCCTACATTATGTTAGAATTACATATTCTCAGGTCTCTCCTGCAATTATGTGTTCACTATTGAAAGCCCCTAGAAAGCCAAAATTATCTTTCTAATACTTTAATCTTTAATCTCAGTACAGTGACTGACAGAAGTTTCTTGTCAGAAGAAGTGGCATGGAAGATTCTAGCTCAGCTTTAGTGTCCCTTATATTTGCCTCTTGGATGGTGTAGAACTAGTCTTTTGGCATAAAAATCATGGTCAAGAGGAGAAAGATACAAGAAGTAAATCATAGAGTAATTCAATATCAAAACCAAGCAGACTATCTCCATAGAGAAGTTTGGAAAATGGTGAAATATAAAGCAATGGGAAGATGAATGGGGAAAATAGACCACAAGAAGGTCTGGAGTGGGGGAGAGCAAGAGAGGGAAGAGCTGGAAATATGACACCAAAAGTTTCTTGTTGGGAATTTGCCTCTTCACATTATATCAGTGATGGAGTTGTTAAGTGCTCCAATAATATGACATTATGGATGTTTCCTGATGTGAATTTGCTGGCATACTCAATTTCACTAATGTGTACACCATAGAGGAGACAGTCTTGATTGATGATTTATGGGCTGGCAGAAGAGGTGTGAGCACCAGTATAAACTTTTAGTTATATGCTAAAGATTGTGTTATTTATTCCATTCATAAGATGTAAGAAAGATACAAGGAAAAGCATATATCATTCTAATTATTTCCAGGCAGATTTCCTGTTGAGTCTACTCTTTATTGGAGAAAATGAATAAAAAAGCAGTCAAATGGAATCATAAGATAGGATGTCTAAACCAGGAATTGAGAGCTATAGTCCTAGTATTTAGTAAAAATAAATCTCTGGTTTATTGGCCGTGGCATTGTGGGGATAAAACAAGCATGAGATTTTCCCAGTGGTAAAAAGTTACTGTTTCACTTATGCTATTGTAGTCAAGATAAAAGTAATACCCAAACAAGTTTGCCGTACACAGAAGCTTCCTAGTGTTTTTCATTTTTATTTTTTCTGTTTCTTACAACACCTTTTTTAACACATGTGATACATTAGATTGTTTTTTATATTCTTTTCTATTATGATTTATCATAGCACCAAAGTCCGTCTAGTCAAGGCTATGGTTTTTCCAGTGGTCATGTATGGATGTGAGAGTTGGATGGTGAAGAAACCTGAGGGCCAAAGAATTGATGCTTTTGAACTGTGGTGTTGGAGAAGACTCTTGAGAGTCCCTTGGACTGTGAGGAGATCCAACCAGTCCATCCTAAAGGAGGTCAGCCCTGGGTGTTCATGAGACTGTTGTTGAAGCTGAAACTCCAATACTTTGGCCACCTCATGCAAAGAATTGACTCATTGGAAAAGACCCTGATGCTGGGAAGGATTTGCAGCAGGAGGAGAAGGGGATGACAGAGGTTGAGATGGCTGAATGGCATCACCGACTTGATGGACATGAGTTTGTGTAGACTCTGGGAGTTGGCGATGGACAGGGAGCCCTGGTGTGCTGTGATTCATGGGATCACAAAGAGTCGGACACAACTGAGCGACTGAACTGAACTGAATGGACATGAGTTTGAGCAAACTCCGGGAGATAGTGAAGGACAGGGAAATCTGGTGCTGGAGTCCATGGGGTTGCAAAGAGTTAGGCATAACTTAGCATTGAACAACAATTTATTTTTTAATGGCAATAAGAAAAATAATTTTCCAATAGCAATTTTATAGTGTGTAGATTAGTGGGCAATGCTTTGTTGCAGAAAGCAAACTGTGAACTGAGCTAATGAGCAGCTTTTTACTTTCCTGCAAGAATTTTAATGTTAGCAACAATTCAGATTTTCTTTTGCTAAATGTGACTTACAGGGCATGCTGATGAAATAACTTAAGAAGCCAGTGAGAAAACCATGACAGAGGTAACCACAAAGCTAAAAATAAACTTGGGCATCAATGTTTAAGCATAGTTTAAAGCTTGACGATAGTTGAAACCAGTTAGCCCACCTTATAAAGAACATGCTTATATACATTGTTCATTTGTTTTTATTTTACTTTCATTGTTTGAAATAATGCAGTTTATGGAAGTATTTGCTGTTCCTTTGAGGAAAGTCTTTCACCACTTTTAGGGTTTTTCTACTTAGACTTCAAACTTTTGGGCTCTATTAACCTTTAAACATTGACTGTGCAGATTTCTTTTGCAGTCATGATGGGAAGTTTCCAAAGCCCTTAATCCCTTGCTCTTATCTGCATAGCATCTTTCAGTTTTCAACAGGGTTTCAAATTCACTGTTTCATGTTGCCTTCATCAAAATCTGTGTTGTAAGCAAAAGAGTTATGATAATCTTCATTTTATTAGTGAGGAAGCTGATATTCCATGGGGTTAATCAACTGGTCATTATCAAATGTAACTTTTGAACCAAAACAATTTCACTTCTTGTCCATTTCTCATACCTTTTGTCCTCTGTGTACAATTAGAAATAAGAAATTAATAGAAAACAGACAAGAACAAATCTGACTCCATACTGGATCTGTTCCTTCAGCTCTAAACTTTCTGCTCTGTTGATTTTTGCAGAAGACTGGGGTTATAGCCTGAAATATACATAATAGCCTTTTCTCAAGTCTCTGTCTTCCATGCTTGACCTTCAAAGATATCACTCTTTTCATTCAAATAGAAATAAAAAGTAGCAGAACATAAATTAAACTTTGTCTTGTTGGAGGTTTACAGGAACATCCTGACAAGACCTATGTGGACAGCTACTTTGTTGTTATTGTTCAGTTGCTAATTTGTGTACAACTCTTTTTGACCCCATGGAATAAAGCACACCAGGTTTCCCTAATCCTTCACTATCTCCCAGAGTTTGCTCAAACTCATGTCCATTGAGTCTTTGATGCCATCCAACCATCTGATGAGATGATCTGTCCCTCCCTTCTCCTCCTGCTTTCAATCTTTCCCAGCATCAGGGTCTTTTCCAGTGACTCAGCTCTTCAAATCAAGTGGCCAAAGTATTGGAGTTTCAGCTTCAGCATCAGTCCTTCCAGTCAATATTCAGGATTGATTTCCTTTAGGATTGACTTGTTTGATCTCCTTGCTCTCCAAGGGACTCTCAAGAGTTTTCTCCAGCACCACAGCTCAAAAGCATCATTCTTTATTGCTCAGCCTTCTTTATCATCCAATTCTCACATCCACACATGATTACTGGAAAAACCATAGCTTTGACTATGTGGACGTTTGTCAGCAAAGTGATGTCTCTGCATTTTAATACACTGTCTAGGTTTGTCATAACTTTTCTTCTTAAGAGCAAGTGTCTGTTCATTTCACACCTGAGGTCAATGTCAGCAGTAATTTTGGAGCCCAAGAAAATAAAACCTGCCACTGTTTCCACTTTTCCCCACCTATTTGCCATGAAGTTATGGAACTGGATGCCATGATCTTAGTTTTTTGAATGTTAAGGGAAGCCCCAGACAGCTGCTAGAACACAGGATTTAATCATCCCCTCCAGGGTCTGGCTGGCTCCAAGAAGTATGCAACAACTAGTCAGACACTCTACCCTTTCCCACCTTTTTAGTATAAAAGAAACCTGAATTGTAAGTCAAGTAAAATGGTTCTTTGGGATACTATTCCACGAATGGCATCACTGTCCCAATGGACGTGAGTTTGAACAGGCTCTGGAAGATAGAGAAAGACGGGGTGTCCTGTTGTGCTGCAGTCCATGGGGTTGCAAAGAGTTGGACACAACTGAGTGACTAAAAAACAACAACCATACATAGTAGAGTCAGTGCTAATAATTTTGAATATAACATATTTAAAATTTTAATCTATCAGGATAACATATTTTGATATGTTACAAAACTCAAAATATTAATTGTGAACCTCCACTTTTAGCTACTATATGTAAGGAGCTTGGAAGTCGTAACTAATATCTTTACAATAAGACAAAGTGAACTAACCAAAAAGTAATAAATTTTCTCATACCCATTAGAAAACTGAGAATGTAGGATAAATGGCCACTGCCAAACTTAGAATGACATGAGAATCCACAGTGACAACTGAACTCTATGTACCTAGAATTGAAGTCACTGGAGTCATAAACTAATAACACTTTAAATTTGACAAATGGGTGGGAACTTAGTGTGAACTATCATTACAGTCAGAAAGGAGGTTGCAATCAATTAGGGATCCTTGCACTTTTGTGGGATTAATCTTATCAAGTTCTTATAGTAATGATTCATGTAATAATTCCTCATGGGGCTAGTCAGGAGCAAGTATTAGTCATTATGAAATACAAACAGAGCATTCTCCATAAGAAAAGTCAACTCTTCAGGAAAAATACTGCTTCAAAGTCATTTTATTCTAGCTTGCAGAAGGATGCTGCTGCTACTCCAGCTACTTGCCTCTCTGTCCTTAGCAAAAAGTGGTGAAAATGTAATACTACTAGAGATACATTTGTGAATGTCAATGTCTAGAAACACAAGCTGGCTAAAAGATTGAAATTTAACTCTCATATTATAGATAATTCCCTCACATGCACCTTACTACCGCCCAAATAGGACTCATATAAAAGAGTAGATATCAAGATAAAGATGATATAAAGAAGAGCTCAGTTTCTTACTGTATGCCACGTGGGTTTCTACTTACGGACTTGTCCAGGCATTAAAAGTCCAGATATAGACATGTCTTGCCATACAACTTCCTTGAGTTATTTTGACATCAACTCACTCATCCCTCTAGATGTGAAGTTCCTCCTCATATCTGGTATCTTCAAATTTCATCTCTTTGTTTTCAGACAAAAAATACATTTTTATTTTTATCTTTTTATCATATCCTATTAAAATCAAACTCAAAGGAAACAGAAGCAAGGAAACTAAAGGAAATTAAAGCCTGGTATCTGTAGCTACAGAAAGCATTAAATACAAAAAATTTCCTAGCCAAGTTACCATGGAAAAATAATGGATTAAAAAAGAAACAGAACAGGACATCCAATGATTGTGTGATAATTCTGAAAAAATACAACATGTGCCCAAAAAGTTTCTAAAATTAATCACAGACACAAAACCACAGATCCAGGAAAGTGAGAGGACACCATTAAAGATAAATACCCAAAACAACCTCAGTTAGCATATAAAACAACCTTCAGAAAACCAAAGGACAAAGAGATGATCTTAAAAGAATCTGAGGAAAGAATCTTACATACAGAGAAACAGGGATAAGAATTAGAGTAGACATATTATAGTTAAACATGGGAGCAAGGATAGAGTGGATTAGAATAGTTGATGTGTTGAAATATGGAAACAACCTAGATTTCTATGCCAAGTGAAAGCATTCGTTGAAAGTAAAGGAGAAATACAGACTTTCTCACACAAAAATAGGAACTCCACTGGCAGCAGACTCGCCTTGCAAGAAATGTGAAAAGTTCATCAGGGAGAAGAAAATTGAAGTAGGTCAAAACTCAGATCTACATAGAGAAAGAAGACTACTGGAGAATAAATGATGAAACTAAAGCATAATTATGCTTTTTTCTTTTAATTCATCTAAAAGATAATGTTTGAATAAGTTAAATAACAGTAATGTCATAAAGGATAGAAGCAAATAAGTTAGAATACTCTATTTCCTACATAACACATGAAGAGGTATAGTATTATCTGAAGATGAACTTACAGTACTCAAAAATGCATATTGAAACTCTAAGGAAAACACTGAAACATTTTTTGATATACTAGGAGAGTAGTTAAAAAGAAGTCATTTGCAATGCAATACTAAAATCAGAGAAGAAGAAAAAACAAAAAACAACACAATGAAGAGGAAACAGTTACAAACATGAGACATCGATTCAAATATAATGATAATCAGTTTAAATGTGAACTATCTAAGTATTCTAATTTCAAAATACTAAGAGATGATACTAGATAAAAAGGATTTACATAAGGAATAATGATTTTAAAAAGAAGGGCAATTATATGTTGTCTTAGGAAATCCATTCTAAATAACAAGACTGATAGGTTAAAATATGGGTAAAGATGGGTAATGGAGAAGGAAATGGCAACCCACTCCAGTGTTCTTGCCTGGAGAATCCCAGGGACGGAGAAGCCCGGTGGGCTGCAGTCTATGGGGTCGCACAGAGTTGGGCACGACTGACGCGACTTAGCAGCAGCAGCAAAGATGGGTAAAGATCCTGTTAACAGTATGCAAAGAAAGCAAGAGTAGCTATAAGTTTCATACAAGGTAGACTACACAATAAAATATTTTTCAAGAATAAGAAAACTTTTTTTATAATGATAAAAGAGTCAAACCTCAAGAAGTGAGTCTCAAAATATGTGATGCCAAAATTGCTAAAACTGAAGGAATAGACAAAGCCACTACTGTAGTTTGAGACTTCAGCACCATCTTTCAGTACTTAATAGATCAAGAAATCAGTAGATCAGCATGACATAGTTGACCTGACAGTGCTATTAACTCAATCCAATTGATCTTTATAAAATACTCTATCAGCAATAATAGGATATATATTCTTCTCAAGCTCAGATGGTACAGTCACCAAGATAAACCACAATTTTAATGTAAAACACTTGAATACATTTAAAAGAATACCAGTAACATAAAGTATGTTCTCAAATGACAATGTAATTAAATTGCAAATTAGTAAAGTAAAAATATCCCTGGTGGCACAAATGGTAAAAAATCTCTCTGCAATGCAGGAGACTGAGGTTGGATCCCTGGGTCTGGAAGATCCACTGGAGAAGGAAATGGCAACCCACTCCAGTATTCTTGCCTGGAAAATCCCATGGACAGAGGAGCCTGGTGGGCTACAGTCCACAATATGGCAAAGAGAGGGACATGACTGAGTGACTAACACTTTCAATGGATTACAGTTTCAGTCAGAGATTTCCGATGTCTACTTCAATGTTTATTCAAGCAAATTGAGGCATTGACAAGGAAGTTTGGAAATAGTCTATCAGAAGTAACTTCAGAATGGGTGATGAAGAGCCTCCCAGAAAGGAAAACATTCTAAAGGAATATAGAACGATGGTTTAAGTCATGAAGTTATAGTTCTGAGGAAAGAATAGTTTCCTGGAATCAGTTTTGGAACCTGTTAAATACAACTGTCCTTAATACATGTCTTTATGGGAAATAGATGGGGAAACAGTGGAAACAGTGTCAGACTTTATTTTTGGGGGCTCCAAAATCACTGCAGATGGTGATTGCAGCCATGAAATTAAAGGACACTTACTCCTTGGAAGGAAAGTTATGACCAACCTAGATAGCATATTAAAAAGCAGAGACATTACTTTGCCAACAAGAATTGATGCTTTTGAACTGTGGTTTTGGAAAAAACTCTTGAGAGTCCCTTGGACTGCAAGAAGATCCAACCAGTCCATCCTAAAGGAGATCAGTCCTGGGTGTTCATTGGAAGGACTGATGCTGAAGCTGAAACTCCAATACTTTGGCCACCTCATGCAAAGAGTTGACTCATTGGAAAAGACCCTCATGCTGGGAAGGATTGGGGGAAGGAGGAGAAGGGGACGACAGAGGATGAGATGGCTGGATGGCATCACCGACTCGATGCACATGAGTTTGGGTAAACTCCGGGAGTTGGTGATGGAGAGGGAGGCCTGGTGTACTGCGATTCATGGGGTCACAAAGAGTTGGACACAACTGAGCGACTGAACTTAACTGATCCTACAGATAAAAGAGAGATAGGAAGAGGAACAAAATGGAAGAAGAATTTAGGGAGAAGGAAGATAGGTGAGAGGAGATAGGAGAAGAGGAAAGGAGACATATATGAGTCAAAATACTATGAACCTATTTTGTTGAATTTTACCATTGGTGCCTAAACAACAACGTCCATGAAAATGTTGAGAGTAGTGTAAAGGCAAGAGAATAATTATCTCTAGAAAACCACATGGTTTTAATACCACAAAGCAAAAAATTCCTGTGGGGAAGAAAGGAAATGGTAACTCACTCTTGCAATATGGATGTTGATATGAATTAATGTATCACTTCAGCTGAAATCCTCACTATTTTTACCTCCCACTCTTTTCTCAACCACTGAAACCACTCTCGTCATTGCTGCCAACAAGCACCTCCATCTTGCCAAATCCAATATTTAAGTCTCAGTATTCATCTTAGTCCACTCTGCAGAGGCAACTGAAGAAATTGATCACATCTTCTTTCTCAAAACACTTCTTTGCTTTACTTTTAGGATATTAAATTTACTTGGAATTTATTCTACCTCCAACTATGCCTTTCCCACCTTCATTTGATAATTTTCATATTTTCCTACCTTTCCCCTAGGCATTGACCTAATACATCCAACTAGGTGTTTAACATATTTTTATTTGGATGTGTAAAAAGAATATCAAATTTAACATGTCTAAAACATTATGATTTCCTCTCCCACTCCTTTCTCCATCTCAGCAAATGGCATCATCATTTGGTCAGTCAGTAAAGCCAAAAACTCTATGACAGTTATTAGTTATTACCCTTTGCAGGCCACACTATCTGAAAACACCATCAGCTCCACTTAAAAAATTGATCCAAGATGCAACCAGTTCTTATTATCTCTATTGGTCCATTTTTATTCAAGCCACATTATCTCTCTCTTGGTGAGGCAATGGTTTTCTTATCTGTCTGCCTTTTTTCTTTCTTGTTGTTCAGTCATTAATTTATGTCCAACTTTTTGCAACCCCACAAACTGTAGCATTCTATGCTTCCCTGTCCTTCGCTATCTCCTGGGTTTTATTCAAACTCACGTCCATTGTGTCAGTAATACTATCTAATCATATCATCTTCTACAGCCCCATTCTCCTTTTGCCTTCAATCTTTCCCAGCATCAGGATCTTTTCCAATGAGTGCTCTTCACATCAGGTGGCCAAAGTATTGGAGCTTCAGCATCAGTCCTTGCAATGAACGTTCAGGATTGATTTCCTTTAGAATTGACTGGTTTGATCTCTTTGCTGTCCAAGGGACTCTCAAGAGTCTTCTCCAGCACCAGTTTGAAAGCATCAATTCTGCAGTGCTCAGCTTTCTTTATGGTCCAAATTTCACATCTGTACATGACTATTGGAAAAACCATAGCTTTGACTATATGGACCTTTGTCAACAAAGTGATGTTCTTTGTAGTCAGCTGTATATTCTCCAAAAAGCTGTAGGATGATTTTTTAGAACATAAGGGATTATGTCTCTTCTTTCTTCAAAATTCTCCAATGGGATTTCTGGTTCCACTCGTAAAGATCTTGAAAGGCAATACTTCATTGTAACAACAAGTAAAAGTTAAACAGACTGAAAAAGAACACCAACTCTTCTTGCATGCATAAGATAGGGGAGGGTGCAGGGCAAACTACTGCCTTGTGAGTAGAGAGAAAGATATGCAAATATGTTATCACTGCTTATCTGAAAAGATATTCAAGAGCAGAAACTGCTTTGGAAATCAAGGCAAGAGGAAGAAAATCTGAACTATAATTTTAAAAATGCTCAAGCTTCATGGGTGGGCAGTGTTAAAAACTACAAGAGAAATCAGACGTAATGGTGGTTTCACAATATTGTAATATGTACTCCCAGGACATCAACAAGATTCCCATAGTAAATAGCTGAGAAAAATCCCTTCTTATTTCTGTAAGAAGAGGGCAATAACCACTTTGAAATAAAGGATAGAACTCTTTTTATCAAGTTCTTCCCTCAGGGGAAACTAGTTAACCAAATTTAAACTGTTGGGATATTATCATAGGCTTACTGACCTGGGACCATGATGTTCCAACTAAGGGAAGGGAAAACAGCCAAAAGAACATAAGAAATTTGTGACATTCATAGTTCAGAGGCGTCATCTTATTAAAAGACTAAAATCATAAAACCATAGAATGCTTCCCTTTTCCCAAAACTTTATCACAATACTACTTATCTACAAAAACTTATTTTACCCAGTACCTCATATTTACCTTTCAAAAAAATTGCAAGGATCAACAAAAAAGTAAACAAAACACAATTTAAAGAGATTGTACAAGCGTTAGTACCAGACTTGTTAAGGATGATGTAATTTGTCATATGAGGAATTTAAAACAATTATGACTAATAAGCTAAGAGCTGAAATGGTTAAAATAGACAGCATTCAAGAACAGATGATCAATGTAAGCAGAAAGAGGGTAACCCTTAAAAAAAGTAAAAAAGAAATACTTGAAATGAAAAATGTTGCAGCAGAAATGAAGAATTCCTTCAATAGCTTGTTCATAGACTCAACATGATTGAGGAAGGACTCTCAGATTTAGAAGAAATATCAACAGAATTATTGAAAATTGAAAAATCAAAGAGAACAAAACAAAACAAAAACCCAGAATATCCAAGGACTGTGGGATAAATTCAAAAGATGTAACATATATAGAGGGAATACCAGAAGGAGAAGAAAGAGAAAAAGGAACAAAAGGAATATTTCAAACTATAATTACAGAATTTCCCCGAAGTAATGTCTGACAGCAAATCACATATCCAGGAAGCTCAGAGACAATAAGCAGGATAAATGCAAAAAAATAAAAAAGCATACAGAATTAAGACAAGAAAAATAACAAGAAAAGAACCTCATGTAAGTATATTATTTCAAACTACAAAATAAATGAAAATCTAAAAATCGCATATATGAATTACATCCACTATTCAAAGACAATGCTAGAAAAAGACAGTGAGATATCTGAAGTGTTGAGAGAAAAAAATAAACAGCAACTTAGAATTCTATACTCTGGGAGATTACCCTTCAAGAGTGAATAAGAAAGATTTTCTAAGGCCAAAACAATTGAGGAAATTTGTTGGTAGTACACCTGTTTTCCAAGAAATGTTTTAAAAAAAATCCTTTGGAAAGACGAAAATATTATACAGTTCAGAAACTCACTTCTGCGAAATAATAACATTGGGGAAGGAATAAGTAAAATAAAAGCTTTAAATTTTCTCTTATTTGATCTAATAGATAACACTTTCTTCAGGTAATACCAACCATGTATTTAATTATGTATGCTTGAGTGAGTGAAGTCGCTCAGTCGTGTCCGACTCTTTGCGACCCCATGGACTGTAGCCTACCAGGCTCCTCTGTCCATGGGATTTTACAGGCAAGAATACTGGAGTGGGTTGCCATTTCCTTCTCCAGGAGATCTTCCCGACCTAGGGATTGAACCCATGTCTCCCTCATTGTAGGCAGACGCTTTACCATCTGAGCCACCAGGGAAGTCCTGTATGTGTATGCTTATATATCATCTATTATCTACTGATCTATCTATGCTTACACATGCTTATATATCCATGAAATACATGACAACAATAATACAAAGAATGGGAGAGATAAATTAAAATTTTTGTTACTATAAGGTACTTACACTCTCTGTAAAGTAATATAGTACTATTTAAAAATGCACTTAGATTATCTATATATTCATATATCAAAGTCTAGAGCAACCAAAAAAAAGTTTAAAAATATAACCAATATACTAAGAAAAGAGAGAAAATAGAATCATATAAAATACTCAATTAAAACCACAAAAAGGAAGAAAAAGATTGGGAGACAAAATAGTAACAAAGGAAAAGGGCAACCAATAGAAAATAGTAAAGAATATAGTTAATATCAATACAATCTTACCAAGAGTCATTTTGCGTATGCCAGAGTCAGAGGATCAAAGGAGAGAGAACGGATAAAGACTGTCTGAAAGAAAAAGAAAAAAATCCAGTTACAAAATAAATTAGTTCTAAGTATGCAATGTGCAGCATTAGTATAATTAATACTATTACATGTTATATGCAGTTTGAAATTTAAGAGACTTAACCCTACTAATTCTCATCACAGGGAAAAAAATTTTTCCCTTTATTTTGGGTCTATATGAGAAAATGGATGTTCAATAAACTTATGGTGGTAATCATCTGCATGACATATGTAAATGAAATCATTATTTGTACACCTTAAACTTATATAGTGCTGTATATTCATTATATCTCAATAGAACTGGAAGTAAAAAACAAAACTAAATGAATGTTAGTGAAATTCATGAAAACAAACAAAATATGTGCAAATAAGTAACATATTGCAGACTGTTTTCCATACCTGTATGGTATATTTCCCCTATGTCCTCATTATATATTGCAACCATCGTCTGAGAAATTTGCTTTTAATTAAGTGCCTTTATGCTAGTTAATAGGACAAGAAATTTTATGTGTATTAATATTCATCTTTTAATATTTTTGACTCTGGGTAAAATTATAATCCATAAACTTTTCTAATATGCTAGAAGTATAACCCAGCAATTTTTTCTTAAGAAAAATTAAATCTAGCGATTGATAAAGCATTCATAACTGAAATAAATATATTTGATATATCTACAAACTGTTTTGTTGTCATTTCTTTATGGCTATTTAGATTTGCAAGCACAAAACCAATGTTTTGGTTACAGCACCAAGTGTTTCATATGTAAGACATTATGTACAGTATGTTTCCTGTTATTTTGCATAGTATTATTCTTTGTGAAATAATGTTTTGGCCTCAGGAGGAATATTGCAAATGAATGCACAGCAATATGTTTTTGGTATGGAGCCATGGTACTGCACTTTAATTTTTTTTTTAAGTTACCTTGGCAGTGAAGTGAAGAGAGCTAAGGTAAGAGAGAGACAGACAGAGGCAGAGACAGAGAGAGGTAAAAATAGGAGAAATAGCAATAAATTGTGGAGAACATGAACATTATAATTGCATCTTTAAAATCTGAGAGTTAATTTGTTAATAGATAAAACAGCTTTTTTAAAAAAGTTGCTTGTTCTTCTAAGTAGTATATGTACTTTACATAAATCGCCTATAGTTTATATAGATTTAGACCATAGAGTAAGCTTACAGTGAATGATGAAAAAAAATTATTGCTTTTTTGTGAGGCAATTCCACCTTTGTTATTTATTTTATTGTGAGTCTAATAGTAAGAACTATAGACCAAATAGCTCTTTTCAAATTTTAGTTTGCCTTAATAGTAGAAAGCTATCACTATCAGTTAAGAAATTATAGATTACTATATTTTCTTTTCCCAATCCCCTTACATGTATATTGTTTTTCAAATATAAAATTTACATTAACATGTATGTACATATCAGTACGGCATAACACTTCTCTTCATAATTATCTTTCTGTCCTATTAGTTGTCATATTTACCTGTTCCCAATCTCTGGTAAATTACTTTGTGTTTAGTAAAGATGAAATAATTGAACAAACATTTGATGAATAAACATGTACCAAGCAAAAGAGTCAAAATCCTTTAGCTAATTGACTTAAATTTCAAAATATTTTGAATATATCTGATTGCATATATGCATAGAAATCTGACAAAATGACTTTTATAAATGTTTCAAATGTCTCAAAATCTTGATATATTTCAACAAATAGGGTACATGATTCTACTTTCGCTTTATATCAGAGTGACACAGGTGCATTGATTAGTAAAGATAAATAGGGCCTGAGTGCATTTTGTAAAATATTCAATAACCATTCCACTTGTTTGTGAAAGGATACATTTCCAGATTGGACTTTCCATATATCCGCAAATACCCACTGAAAATACGTTGTACCCTTCTCCCAATATATTTGCAATATCATTTTCTTTAGGTTCAATTTTTAACTGAGTCCTATTGCTTGCATATGAATTTTTGGAAGTCAGTGGAAGCTCTACATGTGGGAAAGATTCACGGTGTGTGGAGAGAGATGAGAATTGCAAATGTGGTTCTAAAACATCATAAAAACATACTTATTCAAAAATTTAAACAACTAAGCTTAGAGTTGATATATAATGTCAATGCATTTATATTCCAAAACCTCAAACATGACTTGATTCTTTTTTTTGCTTGGCTTTATTTTTTTCTAATACCTTTAACATATGAAATTGTAAACGCCAGCAACAACTTCAGTGAACTCCTATGTCCTCTTTATTTATGAGACTGTACAAGCAGCAATATTTTAATTCTATCACACATACCTCAATCCTGTTTTACTTCCAAATATCTAAGCATTTCTTCTCCTATACCTACAATTTTTCCAGTGTATTCTGTTACTACATCTATCTTGAACATTCCACTCTTGCCCTTTTTTAAGTTATTCTTCCATTTGTCTGTTTTTTTTTTTACATATATAGAAAACCTCTGATGGTATCAGTAATCACTACCTCTGAAAGCTCTTACCCCATTTTCTTGAACCCACTCCAATCAGACTCTCACCCCCAACCATTCACTTGTCATGAACAAAGTCTCCAGTGAACTCCACAGTACTAGGTTCTCATTTAATCAACTTTACTTGACCTAGTTCATCGCTCACTCTACCTTGAAACACTTCATTACTTGCCCTATATTTTCAACATTTTTTCACCATGCTTTGGTCTTTCTGTTTACTCTTCCCTGTACCATCCTGGTCTCTACATAATGTGCCCCCAGGCTCAGTTATTAATTTTCCCTTCATCTTTTTATTTTTTCTATCCAGATTTATTCTCTGATGGATCTCATACAATCTTTGAACTTTAAACATTGCTTGAAGCAGATGAGCACTAAACTTAAGTTCTGGCCTCAATCTCTTCCATCACCTACAGATTTGTAGAGCTAACTGTCATGTAGTTAACTCAAACTGAACAGCTCAACATTGAGCTCCTAGTCTTCCTTACAATCACCTCCTAAAGACCTTCACTTCTCTTATTTTTCTCATTTCATGTAGATGGATGACACCATTCTTCCATATGTTCCAGCACCAAATGTTAAGAACCATCATGAGCTCATTCTAGTAACAATATCAGAGCTCTATCTTCACGCAGCATCCATAAAGGTGCTACTTCAAGTCACCATCATCTCTAGCTTTGATGCTTTTATGTATTTATTTATTTGCCTGCATCATGTCTTAGTTGCAGCACGTGGGATCTAGTTCCTTGACCAGGGATAGAACCCTACATTGGGAGCTTGGAGTCTTAGCCACTGGACCACCAGGGAAGTACCTCTTGCTTTAAATTTTATCATTGACTCCTTACTGATTTTCCTGATCCCATGATTTCTACCCTTCAGTCTATTCTCCACACAGCCATCAGAGCCATCCTGTTAAAAATTAATTTTTTTTCTTCTCATTAGAAATGTCCAATATTTGACATCCTTACAAAGGCCAGATAGGATCCACATGACCTAGCAATCCAGGAACCTCAGAGACCTGGTAGCTTACTACTCTTATATTTTCTCACTCTTACTTGTCAATTTTTTGCCTCTTCATACTGTCCATGGAGTTTTCCAGGCAAGAATACTGGAGTGGGTTGTCATTTCCTTCTCCAGTGGACCATATTTTATCAGAACTCTTTACTATGACCCATCCATCTAGGGTGGCCCAGCATGGCATGGCTTATAGCTTCACTAAGTTATGCAAGCACCTTCACCACAACAAGGCTGTGCTCCATGAAGGGGTTCCAAACCAGTCAATTCTAAAGAAAATCAACCCTGAACATTCACTGGAAGGACAGACGCTTAGTATGAAGCTCCAAAATTTTGGCTACCTGATGTGAAATGCTAACTCAATGGAAAAGACCTTGATGATGGAAAAGATTGAAGGCAAAAGGAGAAGGTAACAGCAAAGGATGAGATAGATAGCATTACCAAGTCACAAATGGACAGGAATTTGAGAAAACTCCAGGTGATAGTGGAGGATAGAGGAATCTGGCATACTACAGTCGATGGGATTGCAAGTAGTTGGAAAGGACTCAGCGACTGAATAACAATAACCAGTCCTTCTACTCTCAGGTAGCCTGTGGAATAGAACTGACAACTACCTGCCTTAGGATCTTCAGAATTTCAATCTCTTCTGCCTATTTCACCTCTTCACTTCTTTTAGTCATTTATTTATATATCATCCCCTCAGTTCAGTTCAGTTCAGTCTCTCAGTGGTGTCCGACTCTTTGCGACACCATGAACAGCAGCACGCCAGGCTTCCCTGTCCATCACCAACTCCCGGAGTCTACCCAAACCCATGTCCATTGAGTCGGTGATGCCATTCAACCATCTCATCCTCTGTCATCCCCTTCTCCTCCTGCCCTGAATCTTTCCCAACATCAGGGTCTTTTCAAATGAGTCAGCTCTTCTCATCGGGTGGCCAAAGTATTGGAGTTTCAGCTTCAACATCAGTCCTTCCAATGAACACCCAGACTGATTTCCTTTAGGATGGACTGGTTGGATCTCCTTGCAGTCCAAGGGACTCTCAAGAGTCTCCTCCAACACCACAGTTCAAAAGCATCAATTCTTTGTCACTCAGCTTTCTTCACAGTCCAACTCTCACATCCATACATGACCACTGGAAAAACCATAGTCTTGATTAGACGGAACTTTGTTGACAAAGTAATGTCTCTGCTTTTTAATATGCTATCTAAGTTGGTCATAGCCTTCCTTCCAAGGAGTAAGCGTCTTTTAATGTCATGGCTGCAATCACCATCTGCAGTGATTTTGGAGCCCAAAAAAATAAAGTCGGCCACTGTTTCCCCATCTATTTGCCATGAAGTGATGGGACTGGATGCCATGACCTTAGTTTTCTGAATGTTGAGCTTTAAGTCAACTTTCTCACTCTCCTCTTTCACTTTCTTCAAGAGGCTCTTTAGTTCTTCTTTGCTTTCTGCCATAAGGGTGGTGTCATCTGCATATCTGAGGTTATTGATATTTCTCCCAGAAATCTTGATTCCAGCTTGTGCTTCCTCCAGCCCAGCATTTCTCATCAACTCCTCAGCAAGGCCTTTCTTGACAAACTATTGAATTTTCATCTCCTCTCCTCCCTCCTTCCATCCATAATACCTCAACATTGCCTTCTTGTTTTGCTTTTCCTTAGCACTTAATACTTGCATTATATATATATATATATATATATATATATATTCTTATATGTATTTATGAGACTTAATGCATGATATTTACCTAATTATAATATACCATATGTGTACACCTAATTTGTTTGTTTTTAGTCACAGTCTTCCCACATCAGTTTTAAGTTATGCAAAGCAAACAGAGATTTTTGTCTATTTCATTCATAGCTCTATTCTTATTTCTTGAAACTGTGCCTGATAGATGATATATTCTCAACACTTACAGAATAAATAAAAAGACTTCCATTTAGATCAAATTCCTCACTAGATAACTTTATTTTGTAAACTACTTAATTGAAATTACTGAACAATACAGATATTTTTGGAAGTTCTCCTTCAGTAGTCTTAAGTCTACAGTTTCAGTGATTTCACCCTTTCTTTTTGATGTTTCCTTACATTGAGAATAATCATTTTTTCCCCCTTTTGTGTCTTTGAGAATGATTCATAGAAACTGTTATCTTCCCAGGCAGTGCTAGTAATGTGATCTATTAATTCTCTAAAATAGCTCTTTTCATATTCAAAATCCATATCATGCCAGAGATTCTTGCAATACCAAAAAAAACTTTGCTAATTTAGATGAAAATGCAAGCTTCTTTAGGTCTTTGAACAAATTTCTTTAAACAAATATTAAAAGTTTAAAATTAATATAGTTATAAATATCATTCTATGAAAAAAATTTCAAGATATTACTTGAAGTAAATAGATAACTCGGAGTCAAACATATTTTGATTAAAGTTCTGTACTAACCATTTAATGAGGCTTAGATATCTAAAAAGAGTAATATGTGGTTTTCTACCCTGCATATAATTTACACTGATTAAAAGCTGAATAATTTATAAATTTACACTTCAATATTAATACATTGCCATTACCCTAGAAGACCCTTTCACACCTTTCAACATCTTGCCCCACCAATTTCCCAGTAGTATCCAATATCCTGAAATCTTACACCATATATCCATAATACCTGTATTTGAATTTTACGTATAGTGAATCATATGAAAAATACTATAGACTTTTTTTTCAGTCTGAATTCCTTCACTCAGTATTATGTTTATGAGATTTATACATTTGGTATTGCCTGGTTGCAGTTTGTAAATTTAATTGCTATTTATAGCTTTCAGTTGTAAGATGCAATCATAGTTGATTTAACTACTTTGTTTCTACAGTTTCAATGATTTTACCAATTTGGAATGTATCCATTTTTAGCCATTTGGAAAGTGTTCATTTTGGGTCTTTTATAATAAGTGCTGTTGGAACATTTTTCTACAGGACTCACGGGTGTGTACATTTCTACTGGATATATAACTAAGACTTAACATGGATTTAAGAATATGTGTATGTGTGTGTGGAGCTATATATGAAAGTAACATTTGTTTCACCTACTTTTCAACATTTAGTATATTCAGACTTTTAGAATTTCCACCTTACTACAATGGTTCTACTAGTGTTAATTTGCATTTTCTTGATTAATAACAAGAATATTTTCAAGTTATCTTTCTTTCGTGAAATGCCAGTTCAGGTGGTTTACCCATTTAAAATATTGAATTGTTGTTGTTCATATTGATTTATGGGCTTCCCTGGTGGCTCAAGTTCAATCCCCTGAAGAAGGAAGTGACTACCCACTCCAATATTCTTGCCTGGAGAATCCCTTGGCAGAGGAGTCTGGTGGGCTACAGTCCATGAAATCGCAAAGAGTTGGATACAACTGAGTGACTATTTTTTATATTGATTTATAGGAGTTATTTGCACACTTAGAATATCAATTTTTTGTTTGATAGAAGTATTGAAAATACCTTTTTTACATTCAGTGGCTTGCATTTTTCATTATCTTAATGTTACCTTTTGGTAAATAAAAATTATAAATTTAAAAATTTTTAATTCAAGATTATTTTCCTTTGTGCCCTTTTCATAAAATCTTTGTTAACTTTAAAGTCAGAAACATTTGCTTGTTTTAATTTACTCTGTAAGACTTCATTTTTATTTTACTTATTCATTTTTCCTTTTTTCATTAAAATTCAAAATGCACCTGAAATTCTAGTTTTATCTATGATGAGATGTAGAAAGCAAGTGTTTTCTTCACACAGGTATATAATGAACTCAGAACAAATTAACTTGAAGATATGAGTGCTGCTTTTTAAAATAAATCAGATGTCCAAATATATGTGAGTCTGCTTCTGTACTCTGCTCTTTCAGTGATTTACCTTTCTTTTAACCAATTCCTTTCTTTCCTAATAACTGAAACAGTAAAATGTGTGATTACATCACACAGAATCTGTCTTCTTTGTGTACTTTTTCAGGACTAGAGTGCCTGTTTGTGGCCATATTCATTTCCATGTACTTTATACGTTTTTTCCTTTGAGACTAGAAGATGAAGTGGGAGGGGAGAGGAAAGAAGCAGGAAGGTATAACAACCTGTTGATTTGTTTAAGGGGCAGGAAAAAAAAAATTCTTAGCATAACATCCAGAGATGTAGGAGAAAAAGCAGGAGCCAGAATTGTTACTGAAAATGAAGATAGGAAGCTTCTCAAGGAGAGAATTGTGATAGTCTCGTGTGATAAATATCATATTAGATAAATATTGAAAGTGTAATTGGTATCCTTAATAAGAGTAAAGCCTGAAATTGCTGGGTTCCAATGATTAGTGGGAGAGGTAGGTCTGGAGTTGGTGAATGTGCACAAATGTAACCAAGTATGAAACTGTTAGGTGAGATTCAGTGCCAAATAGTTTAGCGATATTTGCAATATATATTTGCAGGATTTTTGAAGGTTTATCATTCAAAATGTTTGTCTTTACAGCTTTTTAAAAGTCCTTTAAATTTTAGAAGTTAACAGCCTAGTCCAGATAATTCTTGAATTTCAGTAAAAAATTATTATCTGACGTTACTGAAGCAGTAGCTAGTCAGTTTAAAAAAACAATAAAGGCAGTAAAATAAAAAAATGGTACATATATTAACATGTTGCTTTAATTTAATACATGTAAATATGAATTAACTTATAAATCTTTTTATATAAAGTCAATCTTTTCTTTTAGTATACCTCTACTTACTCTCATTTCTGAGCTGTTGCTCTCGCATAAAATACCAATAATATGCTCTCTCTCAGTATTAGTATCAGTTTCTTTAAAGTAGAATAAGAATTGAGACACCTACAAAGCAGGTTTCAGACTTCATAATGTTTTCAGTCTTTTATTTTTTTCTCCACATCTAATTTGACAACAATAATTTTTGAATTACCTAACTTTGTTGAATTATTTCAAACCACCAAACTTAAATTTCTAATTTTATATTTATGTAGTATCAGTCTATTAAACATTCAGTTAAATTTTGTAACTAGATCACCAGTAAAACTATCATAAGAAAGATAAAAAATGCAACCAACTTTTATTAAGCATTAAGCTTCAGGTTGCTCAGATAAATAAGGAAGTAGCCAACATGCTGTGAGCATGTAACACACCAAGACCATAAGTCAGTTTGTACCAAGAGGAAGCAGAGAATATTCGATGATCCAGTGAGTCCGTTTCAAGGGTGTAGTTGAAAAACAATTTACTCAAAGTAATTAATGTACATCTTTATTGTATGACAGTAATACTTATTTTATTCTATCTATTAGAAAAATGCACTTCAGTGTAAGACCATAAGATAGATGAGTTAAAAAAAAAAATAGGGAATAGAAAGAGAATACCTCAGAGCCCTGGACATCCTTTGCACAATGTTTGATGACTGAGCGGTAAGGCCAACCCTAGAACAGATTCAAGATATACCAACGACACTCAAGTTTTACCTTTTAGTCCCACCTAAAATTAAAAGATGCTTACTCCTTGGAAGGAAAGTTATGACCAACCTAGACAGCATATTAAGAAGCAGAGACATTACTTTGCCAACAAAGGTCCGTCTAGTCAAGGCTATGGTTTTTCCAGTAGTCATGTAGGGATGACTGGAATGGCATCACCGACTCTATGGACATGGGTTTGGGTGGACTCCAGGAGTTGGTGATGGACAGGGAGGCCTGGTGTGCTGCGGTTCATGGCGTCGCAAAGAGTCGGACACCACTGAGCGACTGAACTGAACTGAACTGAACTGAAACTGTATCTGGAACATTTGATTCATAAACTCAGCTATGTTATTCACACCGTTTCAACATGATCTCTAACATATATGCCAAAACTAATGAGATCAAAACAGAACTTCTGACTTCTCATCTGTCCTAAATCTACTGTCTTATGAAAAGTCTTATTGATTCTTCTATTTCCATGCTTTTTCTACATCTGTTTCTCTACATTTTAATAACTCTGTCTTCAAAATGGTTATAAATGTACTTACTTCTGTTTATTTTCATTATTATCAGACTAGTTAACGACACCATTGTCTATTGCCTAATTTAATGCAATTGGCTTCTGGGAATCTTCTCATTGTACACAGTCTATTCTCCTGAGGAATAATTTTAACATGTAAATGATAAAGTATTAATCCCCTAAGCACTCTAATTGATTCCTATCACAATCAGCCCAACATTTTACTCAACTTAAAGAGGCTACAGGGTCTGGCTCTTGACTCTGAGCCTCTTTTCTTTTACTCTCTCCTTTGATCATTATGATTCAGTTAATTTAGCCTTATATTATGCAACTACTTTGTTCATTTTAACTGGTTAGCTAATAAACCAAGTCACGTTTTAAAGTCAAACATCAAATTCCTATTTATTATATAAGAGAAGTTAACACTGAATGGACAAGTTATTAGGATTGCCATCGAGTTTAAATTTCTCTATTAGTCTTGATTTCAAATGAAATACACTCCATCAGTTCAGTTCAGTTGCTCAGTCGTGTCTGACTCTTTGCGACCCCATGAATCGAAGCACACCAGGCCTCCCTGTCCATCACCAATTCCTGGAGTCTACCCAAACCCATGTCCATCGAGTCGGTGATGCCATCCAGCCATCTCATCATCTGTCGTCGCCTTCTCCTCCTGCTCCAAATCCTTCCCAGTATTAGGGTCTTTTCCAATGAGTCAACTCTTCGCATGAGGTGGCCAAAGTATTGGAGTTTCAGCTTCAACATCAGTCCTTCCAATGAACACCCAGGATTGATCTCTTTTAGGATGGACTGGTTGGATCTCCTTACAGTCCAAGGGACTCTCAACAGTCTTCTCCAACACCACAGTTCAAAAGCATCAATTCTTTGGCGCTCAGCTTTCTTCACCGTTCAACTCTCACATCCATACATGACTACTGGAAAAACCATAGCCTTGACTAGATGGACTTTTGTTGGCATAGTAATGTCTCTGCTTTTCAATATGCTATCTAGGTTGGTCAAAACCTTCCTTCCAAGGAGTAAATGTCTTTTAATTTCATGGCTGCAATCACCATCAGCAGTGATTTTGGAGTCCAAAAAATTAAAGTCTGACACTGTTTCCACTGTTTCCCCATCTATTTCCCATGAAGTGATGGGATCAGATGACATAATTTCAGTTTTCTGAACGTTGAGCTTTAAGCCAACTTTTTCACTCTCCTCTCTCACTTTCATCAAGAGGCTCTTTAGTTCTTCACTTTCTGCCATAAGGGTGGTGTCATCTGCATATCTGAGGTTATTGACATTTCTCCTGGTAATCTTGATTCCAGCTTGTGCTTCTTCCAGCCCAGCATTTCTCATGTATTACTGAAGCCTGGCTTGGAGAATTTTGAGCATTACTTTACTAGCATGTGAGATGAGTGCAATTGTGCTGTAGTTTGAGCATTCTTTGGCATTGCCTTTATTTGGGATTGGAATGAAACTGACCTTTTCCAGTCCTGTGGCCACTGCTGAGTTTTCCAGATTTGCTGGCATATTGAGTGCAGCACTTTCACAGCATCATCTTTCAGGATTTGAAATAGCTCAACTGGAATTCCATCACCTCCACTAGCTTTGTTCATAGTGATGCTTTCTAAGACCCACTTGACTTCACATTCCAGAATGTCTGGCCCTAGGTGAGTGATCACAACATCGTGATTATCTGGGTCGTGAAGATCTTTTTCGTACAGTTCTTCTGTGTATTCTCGCCACCTCTTCTTAATATGTTATTTCTGTCCTTTATCAAACCCATCTTTGCCTGAAATATTCCCTTGGTATCTCTAATTTTCTTGAAGAGATCTCTAGCATTTCCCATTCTGTTGTTTTCCTCTATTTCTTTGCATTGGTCGCTGAGGAAGGCTTTCTTATCTCTCCTTGCTATTCTTTGGAACTCTGCATTCAGATGGGAATATCTTTCCTTTTCTCCTTTGCTTTTCACTTCTCTTCTTTTCCCAGCTATTTGTAAGGCCTCCTCAGACAGCCATTTTGCTTTTTTGCATTTCTTTTCCATGGGGATGGTCTTGATCCCTGTCTCCTGTACAATGTCACGAAACTCTGTCCATCGTTCATTAAGGATTCTATCAGATCTAGTCCCTTAAATCTATTTGTCACTTCCACTGTATAATCATAAGGGATTTGATTTAGGTCATACCTGAATGGTCTAGTGGTTTTCCCTACTTTCTTCAATTGAAGTCTGAATTTGACAATAAGGAGTTCATGATCTGAGCCACAGTCTGCTCCTGGTCTTGCTTTTGCTGACTGTATAGAGCTTCTCCATCTTTGGCTGCAAAAAATATAATCAATCTGATTTCAGTGTCGACTATCTGGTGATGTCCACGTGTAGAGTCTTCTCTTGTGTTGTTGGAAGAGGGTGTTTGCTATGATCAGTGCATTTTCTTGGCAGAACTCTATTAGCCTTTGCCCTGCTCCATTCTGTACTCCAAGGCCAAATTTGCCTGTTACTCCAGATGTTTCTTGACTTCTTACTTTTGCATTTCAGTCCCCTATAATGAAAAGGACATCTTTTTTGGGTGTTAGATCTAGAAGGTCTTGTAGGTCTTCAACTGTTCAACTTCAGCTTCTTCAGCATTACTGATCGGGGCATAGACTTGGATTACCGTGATATTGAATGGTTTGCCTTGGAAACGAACAGAGATCATTCTGTCGTTTTTGAGATTGCATCCAAGTACTGCAGTTCGGACTCTTTTGTTGACCATGATGGCTACTCCATTTCTTCTAAGGGATTCCTGCCCACAGTAGTAGATATAATGGTCATCTGAGTTCAATTCACCCATTCCAGTCCATTTTAGTTCGCTGATTCCTAGAATGTTGATGTTCACTCTTGCCATCTCCTGTTTGACCACTTCCAATTTGCCTTGATTCATGGACCTAACATTCCAGGTTCCTATGCAATATTGCTCTTTACAGCATCGGACTTTGCTTCTATCACCAGTCATATCCACAGCTGAGTATTGTTTTTGCTTTGGCTCCATCCCATCATTCTTTCTGGAATTATTTCTCCACTGATCTCCAGTAGCATATTGGGCACCTACCAACCTGGAGAGTTCATCTTTCAGTGTCCTATCTCTTTGCCTTTTCATACTGTTCATGGGATTCTCAAGTTAAGAATAATGAAGTGGTTTGCCATGCCCTTCTCCAGTGGACCACATTCTGTCAGACCCCTCCACCATGACCTGTCTGTCTTGGGAGGCCCCACACAGCATGGCTTAGTTTCTGAGATAGACAAGGCTGTGGTCTGTGTGATCAGATTGGCTAGTTTTCTGTGGTTATAGTTTCAGTGTGTCTGCCCTCTGATGCCCTCTCACAACACCTATGGTCTTTCTTGGGTTTCTCTTACCTTGGACGTTGGGTATATTTTCATGGCTGCTCCAGCAAAGTGCAGCCATAAGAATCCATATTTCATAAGTCATAGAAATAAAATTGTTTCTTCTATATAGGGTTCTACTGGGAAATATAAAATGAGAAACTTCTGGGTTATATAAAGTAAAAGGTGCATTCAAAGTCATATATAGATAGAGAAAATATGCAACTGATCATCTCAACAAGGATGTTTGAGGTTGAAAGGAGGGCCATCAATCATCACACTGGTATTTACTAGGATTATTACAGGCCAACTTGTGCTAGATAGCAACTGATAAGAGAGATCTATATTCTATCATTGATTATATTAAAAATAATTCACGTTGTCATATGGGTTATATGCTAATTTTTGCTTTTATTTTGCCTTTTATAAAATCTGTGCTTAGCCAGCTCTTTGGAAGAAAAAGCTGTGGATACGTGACATTTAGTTTTTAATGGTCACAATAACCCAAGCAAGAAAACCCCAAAGGGAAAGCCAAATTTTTTTTTTTTTTGGTGTTCAGGGAATTTTTTATTTTTATTTATTTATTTATTTTTAATTAGTTTATTTTCTATTTTTTAACTTTACAATATTGTATTTGTTTTGCCATATATTGACATGAATCCACCATGGGTATACATGTTTTCCCCTTCCAGAACCCCCCTTCCACCTCCCTCCCCATCCCATCCCTCCAGGTCATCCTGGTGCACCAGCCCTGAGCACCTTGTATCATGCGTTGAAACTGGACTGGCGATTCATTTCACATATGATAATTTACATGCTTCCATGCCATTCTCCCGTATCATCCCGCCCTTGCCCTCTCCCATAGAGTCCATAATATTGTTCTATTTATCTGTGTCTCTTTTGATGTCTCACATACAGGGCTATCTTTACCGATTGACTAAATACCATATATATGTGTTAGTATACTGTATTGGTGTTTTTCTTTCTGGTTTACTTCACTCTATATAATGGGCTCCAGTTTCATCCACCTCATTAGAACTGATTCGAATGTATTCTTTTTAATGGCTGAGTAATATTCCATTGTGTATATGTACCACAGCTTCCTTATCCATTCGTCTGCTGATGGGCATCTAGGCTGTTTCCATGTCCTGGCTATTATAAACAGTGCTGCGATGAACATTGGGGTGCATGTGTCTCTTTCAATTCTGCTTTCCTCGGTGTGTATGCCCAGCAGTGGGATTGCTGGGTCATATGGCAGTTCTATTCCCAGTTTTTTGAGGAATCTCCACACTGTTCTCCATAGTGGCTGTACTAGTTTGCATTCCCACCAACAGTGTAAGAGGGTTCCCTTTTCTCCACACCCTCTCCAGCATTTATTGCTTGTAGTCTTTTGGATAGCAGCCATTCTGACGGGCGTGAAATGGTACCTCATTGTGGTTTTGATTTGCATTTCTCTAATAATGAGTGATGTTGAGCATCTTTTCATGTGTTTGTTAGCCATCTGTATGTCTTCTTTGGAGAAGTGTCTGTTTAGTTCTTTGGCCCACTTTTTGATTGGGTCATTTATTTTTGAAAGCCAAATTTTGAAGGAAAGACAGCAAAAGCTGAAAAGAACATTGATCTTCTCCCATATGGACACTGCATTTCCAATGCCAAATATTTGAAAGGGTATATATTTCTATAAATAAAGGTGATAATTCCTCCACAGCTCAACTGGGGATTATTGATGAAAATAAATTCATTACCAAAACATAAATATATGGAAAGTACATGCAAAGGCTTAACTTGTAATGCAATTTCTGTAACACCATGTTGCAACTATAAACACGTTATTACTTTACAATTAAAAAAGAGTATTATGTTATGTTTTTACAGGTGTACAAAGCAGTATATATGTAAATGTTCTCTATCATACACATTGGCAACTCATAAATTATATACTGACTTACTTTTTGAAATAAGCATCTTATGACTTAATGATATTACTGATGCTGATGTACACGAGAAGATAAGCCAGGAAAAGAGGAATAGTCATTTGGGAACTTGCAAATTAGAAAGAAGAATATCTTCTACCAATTATTTTGAATCTCTTTTTATTATGAGAAAATCTCAAAAAACTCTTCACCCAACATGGGAGAGATATGGCTTAACAGAGGCTTGAATGGAGAATGGCAAAGAAAAAATAACTAGTTGAAAAGAAATTCAAAAGTAGCCAGTTGAAAAGAAATTAAAACAAATAAAATCTGATGAAATGGAAATATTTGAATTAAATATGCTAATGTAGACATATTTGAAATTATTTTAATGAATGAAACCATAGAGATTCAGTTTTAACCATACTGTTGCAAAGAACATAACAAAATTAGACACAAATATATATATATATATATATATATATATATACACATATTAGCACCTTAATTTTTAAAATTTATCTCTTAGTCTTCATCTAAAATGTATTTGAGGGAAAACAACTAGATTACAAAGTAAAAAAATAAAAACTAAATTTTCTTGAAAATGTGAGAGAAGTCTAATGGTAAGCTATGGCTAGTCTTGGAGAAGAGATTTCAGAGTTATGGGAATGTACTAAAGGCAGTCAAGGAGAAGAATATATCAACTAAAATGTGAGAGTTAATTTATATACACATGAAGCTTTCCATAAGGAAAAAAAGAGAATAGTGGAAAGACATATATTCATGAAAAAAACGGGAAATTATATACTTTCCATTTAGTTTCTAACTATGACATTCTGTATTAAGTTCCTAAATTATTGCCTTGAACTCTTCTAATTCTAAAGAATAAAAACATACATTAGAAATTTCTACATCTCCATATCAAACTCCCAAAGTATTTGTTCAAGAAATATTTTTTTTAAAGCATTAGAGTGATGAAAATGAATTCCATATGGTATGCTTACATATGCTAAAAGCAAACTTTATTTTTCTAATCTAAGGAAACATCTGTACTTTATAACACATTTTTGGGTGTGTATGATAGTCTGTTTTTCATACAAAATGGTTAGGCCACCATTATGCTCTTTTTCTTTCCTTCAATGGCAAGAGTGCATTTCTAACTATTTTGTTTTAATCAGTCTAAAATTGATAGCTTTATTTTTTGTCCTTTTCATGTGCATGTCTATTTTTTCCCAATAATACTTGAAGATCAGCATGCATTAATAGCTGCAGGGCAAAAGGAGACTAGAGGAAATTAGCTGTCAACCACAGCCAAGGATTCTACGTTCTTATATGCAAAAAATTATTTTATGCTGATTTTGCATACAGATCATGTCACTTCTATTCAAAAATTAGACATCTTACATATTCTATGTTTTTCCATGTTTATGAAGACATTAACAAATTAACATACTTTTTTAACATTACACAAAACTCTCATTTTGTGCCATTTAAATAGGAAATTATCTTGAAATATGAGGGAATCAAAGCATGGTCTTACCTAACTAAGCATTTTTTACATAACTTTATTTTAGATAAGTAACCTTCCATTTCGGTAAATCTTTTCTAATTAAAATATTATACATTTTGTTTTGTTATTGAAAAGATAGCTTTAAAAAAAATTAATTTCTTTTTAATTGAAGGATAATTGCTTTACCAGTATTGCATTGGGGTCTACCAAACATCAACCTGAATCAGCCATAGGTTTACCCATGTCCCCTCCCACTTGAATATCCTTCCCACCTCTCTCCCCATCCCACTCGTCTAGGTGGTTACTGATACCCTGTTTGAGTTCTGAATCATATCAGCAAGTTTTCGTTGGCTGTCTATTTCATACACTTGTTTGAAACAATATTTTAATTGCTGTTGTTCTTGGTATCAACATAATGGTTTTTAGAGTGAGATTACATCATAGTACTGTTACTTAAAAAACTCTATTTTTAATTTTCATTTAATGAAATGTCCTTAAAATTTCAGTAAGCACAGTAATGCTTTCAAAATTGAGTCTAGTGTGCTACAAAAATTTGATCTCTGCATCATCAAATAGAATAGAATGGAAGAATACAAGATGACTTAAAGCTTACCCTGTCCTTTGTGGATGTGGTTGGTTATCTTGGTTTTGGTCTCCCCTGGTGTCCACAGAGTTATCTCTGGAAGGCAGCTGATTGCATTGTTACTGGTTGGTTGTTTAGAAAATACATTGTTCAAATTCTGATTTGGCTTCATATGTCTATTTCAAAAAATAAAAATGGTTGTGCTTCTGAAAGGTTCATGCTATGAGCCATGAACGACGCCAGGATTCATGGTATCTGGAGGAGAGGAATTCACTCCAGGGCCAGTGACTTAATCATCAGGCTTGATCGCACAGAGCTTTGTGTGTAATAAAGTTTTATTAAAGTATAAAAGAGATAGAGAAAGCTTCTGACATAGACATAAGAAGGGGACAGAAAGAGTGCCCCCTTGATAGTTTTTAGCAAGGAATTATATACTGATTATAGCTGCTAATTAGAGAAAGGAAACACCTCAAAACTGAAAGAGTTGCACCAGGCCCCTCACCCACAACATACATTTTGAGATAGCACTGGCCCAAGGGGAGTCATCCCGGGCCATAAAGCAATTGACATGAATCTGGAAGAAAGATAGATTTCCAAGCAAACACATTGTTCATTAGCATATCTTAACAAAGGCATTTCCATGGGAAAAGCACATTGGTTAGCTCCCTTCTGCTCAGTCCCTCAGTCATGTCTGATTCTTTGTGGCCTTCTTTTTTACATTTATTTTTGAAGGTTGATATTTTTTTCTTTCTACAATCAGTAATCATTACCTATTATTGAACACTTACTATAGGCCAGTCAGTTAACTCAGTTGCTCAGTCATGTCTGACTCTTTGTGACCCCATGGACTGCAGCACACCAGGCTTCCCTGTCCATCACCAACTCCTGGAGTTTACTCAAACTCACGTCCATTGAGTTGGTGATCCCATCCAACCGTCTCATCCTCTGTTGTCCCCTTCTCCTCCTGTCTTCAATCTTTCCCAGAATCAGGGTCTTTTCAAATGAGTCAGTTCTTCACATCAGGTGGTCAAAGATTTGGAGTTTCAGCTTCAGCAACAGTCCTTCCAATGAAGGACTGCCAATGGTTAGCTCAAGGTTTGAGATTAAAGTAAAGTTCAGATGGAACCAGGTGTCATCATGACAACACAGGATTAGAAGAGACAAGAAAAAAAAGCCTGCTACTTGCAGTTTTATTTCCTCTTGCTACTACCAAGGCTAACAGTCTCATTTTTCTGCATTAAAGGTTTCAGCCATTTATCCAACGGAGAAGGCAATGGCACCCCACTCCAGTGCTCTTGCCTGGAAAATCCCATGGATGGAGGAGCCTGGTAGGCTGCAGTCCATGGGGTCGCTAAGAGTCTGACATGACTGAGTGACTTCACTTTCACTTTTCACTTTTATGCATTGGAGAAGGAAATGGCAACCCACTCCAGTATTCTTGCCTGGAGAATCCCAGGGACGGGGGAGCCTGGTGGGCTGCCGTCTATGGTGTCGCACAGAGTCAGGCACGACTGAAGCGACTTAGCAGCAGCAGCAGCATTTATCCAAAAATTATAAAAAACAAAAAAGAAACAAAGTGTGGAGATTATGTGTGTGCATGTGTATTGTGTGAAATAAAGTTCATTGCCACTAACATCTGTCAGCCTGTCACATGCATACATTTAAATCTCACAGATTATGCTAGGGGATGGGAGCCAACATAACCAGGTATCCCTAAGTGATTAAGTCTTTCCACTTTATTATAGCAAGTCTCTATCACATGATTACATTCTACCTTGAGGTTGTGGCACTCACTTTAGGTGTGATGAAAATATACATTTATACTTAGCTAATTTTTGCAAGAGGATAGAAAGGCAATGTTTTACATCAAAGAAAAAAAAGTAAGCTATTTTCATGATACATTCACTTCTAGGTTATGAGTCATGACACTGCATTTAATTGTTTTATTGACTTTGAGCATAGAAGACTGCGACATTTTCTTTTCCTGCTTATCACTTTAGTAGATTGCTAGATTACTTCCCACTGATTAAAAATGGCTATCTTTTCACAACTTACTTTTTATAGTGTCAGTTGATATTTAAAAGCAATAGGTAATTCATCTCCCTTTCAGAGTTTATATAATGCTTGAAAATTTTGCAAGATTTTTTTCTAGTGAAAAATGTTCTCTTTACTATACTTTATTTTTTCCAGGTTATCACATAACACCTTTTAGCTTTGAAAGAATAATGTGAATTCTTCAATAGCACTTTCTCACCACTCCACTAAAGAAACTTTTGCCTGATAGCTATACCTTTTTTTTTTTTTTAGGTTCTAAGTTGACTTAATTGGACTCATGACCTTGGCCAACCTAGGACTATGGTCCTGGCAAATTTATTTATTTATTTATTTATTTTAATAAATTTATTTATTTTTAGTTGGGGACTAATTACTTTACAATATTGTGGTGGTTTTTGCCACACATTGACATGAATCAGCCATGGCTTTACATGTGTTCCCCATCCTGAACCCCCCTCCCACCTCCCTCCCCATCCCATCCCTCTGGGTCATCCCATTGCCCCAACCCTGAGCATTTGTCTCATGCATCGAACCTGGAATGGTGTTCTGTTTCACATATGATAATATACATGTTTCAATGCTATTCTCTCAGAAAGTCCCACCCTCACCTTCTCCCTCAGAGTCCATAAGACTGTTCTATGCATCTGTGTCTCTTATTCTGCCTCGCATATAGGGTTATCGTTACCGTCTTTCAAATTCCATATATATGCATTAGTATACTGTATTGGTGTTTTTCTTTCTGGCTTATTTCACTCTGTATAATGGGTTCCAGTTTCATCCATCTCAATAGAACCGATTCAAATGTATTTTTTTAATGGCTGAGTAATATTCCATTGTGTATATGTACCACAGCTTCCTTATCCATTCGTCTGCTGATGGACATCTAGGTTGCTTCCATGTCCTGGCTATTGTAAACAGTGCTGCGATGAACACTGGGGTACACGCCTCTCTTTCAATTCTGGTTTCCTCGGTGTGTATGCCCAGCAGTGGGATTGCTGGGTCATATGGCGGTTCTAGTCCCAGTTTTTTAAGGAATCTCCACACTGTTCTCCATAGTGACTGCACTAGTTTGCATTCCCACCAACAGTGTAAGAGGGTTCCCTTTTCTCCACACCCTCTCCAGCATTTATTGCTTGTAGACTTTTGGATAGCAGCCATTCTGACTGGTGTGAAATGGTACCTCATTGTCGTTTTGATTTGCACTTCTCTAATAATGAGTGATGTTGAGCATCTTTTCATGTGTTTGTTAGCCATCTGTATGTCTTCTTTGGAGAAATGTCCGTTTAATTCTTTGGCCCATTTTTTGATTGGGTCGTTTATTTTTCTGGAATTCAGCTGCAGGAGTTGCTTGTATATTTTTGAGATTAATTGTTTGTCTGTTGCTTCGTTTGCTATTATTTTCTCCCATTCTGAAGGCTGTCTTTTCACCTTGCTTATAGTTTCCTTTGTTGTGTGAAAGCTTTTAATTTTAATTAGGTCCCATTTGTTTATTTTTGCTTTTATTTCCAATATTCTGGGAGGTGGGTCATAGAGGATCCTGCTGTGATTTATGTCGGAAAGTGTTGTGCCTATGTTTTCCTCTAGGAGTTTTATATTTTCTGGTCTTACGTTTAGATCTTTAATCCATTTTGAGTTTATTTTTGTGTATGGTGTTAGAAAGTGTTCTAGTTTCATTCTTTTACAAGTGGTTGACCAGTTTTCCCAGCATCAGTTGTTAAAGAGATTGTCTTTTCTCCATTGTATATTCTTGCCTCCTTTGTCGAAGATAAGGTGTCCATAGGTGCATGGATTTATCTCTGGGCTTTCTCTTTTGTTCCATTCATCTATATTTCTATCTTTGTGGGTCCTGGCAAATTTAAAATTAAATATAACAGCTATCATTATTCCTTATACCTGTGATTTTTTTTTTAAAGACATCTTTTTTCTTTCTTTCTTCCTTTCTTTCTTTCCACCACACCTCTAAGGCATATGAGATCCTAATTTCTTGACCAGGAATAGAACTCTGAGCCTCCTGCATTGGAAGTGTGGAGTCTTAACCACTGGATCAGCAAGAAGGTCCCATACCTGTGATTTTTAACACACTTTTTTTTTTACTAAAGTTAAAAGTCTAATGATTTATAAAACAATACTTAAACTGTGAATTTCATGACATAAGCATGACAAAATAATGAAAACTGCAAACTCTTAATTAAATTTCATGAAAAAAATGAACTTACTTTTGAGTATTTTACTCCAAGAAGGATGCATTTCAAATCAATATTAAATATGATAGTCAACTTTTTATACAAAAACACATTTTGAGAATTTTGATGATATTGTTACACATAGTTATACAAGGACTAATGCAGTTAACATCTAGACACAAGCAGCAAACCCCCAAGGCAATGCAGGTTCAGAGAATAACCTATGAAATCTCTAAGAATCAATATTTTAAATTTCTTAAATAATTCTTTATAAAACCACTACATTGAAAACCAATATACTCAAAAAGACACTAGAATTAAGAAAAATTTGAAAATACTCACAAAATATTTATGTTGACCCAGCGGAGGCATGAATCAGAAGCACCCTGCTCCTGGGTTGGGGGCACTGAGTGTAGCAGTGAGTGCATGGGACCTTTTGAAGGAGGTTGTCATTATCTTCATTACCTTCACCATAGTTTGGCCTCAGGCCAAAAAACAAGGAAGGAACACAGCCCCACCCTTCAACAGAAAATTGGATTAAAGATTTACTGAGCATGGCTCAGTGAAGAGTTGGACATGACTGAGCAACTGAACTGACTAACTGATCACGGCTCTGCCCATTAAAACAAGATCCAGGTTCCCAGTCAGTCAGTCTCTCCCATCAGGAAGCGTCCATAAGCCTCTTATCCTTCTACATGAGAGGGCCGAGAGACTGGAAACCACAATCACAGAAAACTAACCAATCTGATCACATGGAGCAAGGCCTTGTCTAACTCAATGAAACTATGAGCCATGCCGTGTAGGGACAACCAAGACAGAAGGGTCATGGTGGAGAGTTCTGACAAAACGTGATCCACTGGGGAAGGGAATGGCAAACCACTTCAGTATTCTTGCCTTGAGAACCTCATGAACAGTATGAAGGCAAAAAGGACACTGAAAGATGAACTCACCAGGTTGGTAGGTGCCCGATATGCTACTGTAGATCAGTAGAGAAATAACTCCAGAAATAGTGAAGAGACAGAGCCAAAGCAAAAACAACACCCAGTTGTGGATGTGACCAGTGATGGAAGTAAAGTCCAATACTGTAAAAACCAATAGTGCATAGGAACCTGGTATGTTAGGTCCATGAATCTAGGCAAACTGGAAGTGGTCAAACAGGAGACGGCAAGAGTGAACATGGACATTTTAGACATCAGTGAACTAAAATGGACTGGAATAGGTGAATTTAACATGGATGACCATTATATCTACTAATGTGGGCAAGAATTCCTTAGAAGAAGTGGAGGAGCCATCATAGTCAACAAAGGAGTCCAAAATGCAGTTCTTGGATGCAATCTCAAAAATGAGAGAATGATCTCTGTTCATTTCCAAGGCAAATCGTTGAATATAAGAGCAATCCAAGTCTATGCCCTGACCAGTAATGCTGAAGAAGCTGAAGCTGAATGGTTCAATGAAGACCAAAAAGACCTTCTAGAACTAACACCCAAAAGAGATGTCCTCCTCATTATAAGGGACTGGAATGCTAATGTAAGACCTCAAGATATACCCAGAGTAAGGAGTAAATTTGGCCTTGGAGTACAAAATGAAGCAGAGCAAAGGCTAACAGAGTTCTGCCAAGAGAGAGCACTGGTCATAGCAAACACTCTCTTCCAAAAACACAAGAGAAGACTCTACACATGGACATTAAGAGCTGGTCAATACCAAAATCAGATTGATCATATTCTTTGCAGCCAAAGATGGAGAAGCTTTATACAGTCAGCAAAAACAAGACCAGGAGCTGACTGTGGCTCAGATCATGAACTCCTTATTGCCAAATTCAGACTTCAATTGAAGAAAGAAGGGAAAACCACTAGACCATTCAAGTATAACCTAAATCAAATCTCCTATGATTATACAGCGGAAGTGACAAATAGCCCCAAGGGACTAGATCTGATAGACAGAGTGCCTGAAGAACTATGGATGGAAGTTTGTGACATTGTACAGGAGGCAGTGATCAAGATCATCCCAAAGAAAAAGAAATGCAAAAAGGCAAAATGGTTGTCTCATGAGGCCTTACAAATAGCTATGAAAAGAAGAGAAGTTAAAGGCAAAGGAGAAAAGGAAAGATATACCCATTTGAATGCAGAGTTCCAAAGAATAGCAAGGAGAGATAAAGCCTTCCTAAGCGATCAGTGCAAAGAAATAGAGGGAAAAAATAGAATGGGAAAGACTAGAGATCTCTTCAAGAAAACTAGAGATACCAAGAGAATTTTTCATGCAAATATGAGAACAACAAAGGACAGAAGTGGTATGGACCTAACAGAAGCAGAAGACATTAAGAAGAGGTGGCAAGAATACACAGAAAAACTATACAAAACACATCTTCACGACCCAGATAATCATGATGATGTGATCACTCATCTAGAGCCAGATATTCCAGAATGCAAAGTCAAGAGGGCCTTGGGAAGCATCACTACGAACAAAGCTAGTGGAGGTGATGGAATTCCAGTTGAGCTATTTCAAATCCTAAAAGATGATGCTGTGAAAGTTCTCCAATCAATATGACAGTAAATTTGGAAAACTCAGCAATGGCCACAGGATCAGTAAAGGTCAGTTTTCATTCCAATCCCAAGGAAAGGCAATGCCAAAAAATGCTGCAACTACAACACAGTTTCACTCATCTCATATGCTAGTAAAGTAATCCTCAAAATTTTCCAAGCCAGGCTTCAATAGTATGTGAACTGTGAAATTTCAGATGTCCAAGCTGGATTTAGAAAAGGCAGAGGAACCAGAGATCAAATTGTCAACATCCACTGGATCTTCAAAAAAGCAAGAGAGTTCCAGAAAAATATCTACTTCTGCTTTATTTCCTATGCCAAAGCTTTTGACTGTGTGGATCACAACAAACTGTGGAAAATTCTTCAAGAGATGGGAATACCAGACCACCTGGCCTGCCTCTTGAGAAATCTGTATGCAGTTCAGGAAGCAACAGTTAGAACTGGACATGGAACAACAGACTGGTTCCAAATTGGGAAAGTAATATATCAAGGCTGTATATTGTCACCCTACTTATTTAACTTATATGCAGAGTACGTCATGAGAAATGTTGGACTGGATGAATCACAAGCTAGAGTCAAGACTGCTGGGAAAAGTATCAATAACTTCAGATATCTAGATGATACCACACTTATGGCAGAAAGTGAAGAAAAACTAAAGAGCCTCTTGATGAGAGTGAAAGAGGAAAGTGAAAAAGTTGACTAAAATTCAACATTCAGAAAACTGAGATCATGGCATCTGGTCCCATCATTTCATGACACATAGATGGGGAAACAGTGGAAAGAGTGAAAAACTTTATTTTTTGGTCTCCAAAATCACTGCAAATAGTGACTGCAGCCATGAAATTAAAAGACACTTGCTCTTTGGAAGAAAAGATATGACCAACCTAGACAGCATATTAAAAAGCAGAGACATTACTTTAACAACAAAGGTCCATCTATTTAAAGCTGTGGTTTTTCCAGTAGTCATGTATGGATGTGAGAGTTGGACTATAAAGAAAGCTGAGCACAGAAGAATTGATGCTTTTGAACTGTGGTGTTGGAGAAGACTCTTGAGAGTCCCTTGGGCTGCAAGGAGATCCAACCAGTCCATTCTAAAGGAAATCAGTCCTGAATATTCATTGGAAGGACTGATACTGAAGCTAAAGCTCCAATACTTTGGCCACCTGATGTGAAGAACCGACTCATTTGAAAAGACCCTGATGCTTGGAAAGATTGAAGGCGGGTGGAAAAGGGGACAACAGAGGATGAGATGGTTGGTTGGCATCACCAGCTCGGTGGACATGAGTTTGAGTAAACTCCATGAGTTGTTGATGGGCAGGGAGGCCTGGCGTGCTGCAGTCCATAGTGTCACAAAGAGTTGGACACGACTGAGCAGCTGAACTGAACTGAACTGATTATGTTGATAAGTATGAATGCAGCTTGAGGAAAGGAAAAGTAAAACAGACAAAAAAAAAAAAAGAACTATGCACAAAAAAAGAGAAAACCGGTGTAATATTTAACATCTGATAATAAGATAGAATGTAATACTCCTTCAAGTCTATGAGAAAACAGGATTCACAAAGGAAATCTGAAGAGGAAGATAAGATGACACTGACTATAGAACATTTATTATTAGGCAAGCTCCTGGGAATTTCAAAAGAAAAAACTCCTAGAAATATATTAAAGCTGATTTAAACTTTTGCAACGGTGCCTTATTAATTTGAGAAACTTCACAAATGCGGTAGATGTTTCCATTAGGTTATGCAGGGAAATACCAATAGTGAGCTACCTAAGTGATACTGAGCTTTACAGACGAGAGATGAACAGTTTGCCAGTCTAGATATAAGCATTCCATGATGGCTGGCTTGAACAAAACAAGTGGTTCAGCAATGACTTGGTGATCCAAGAGAAATTTCCGGGCTAGAGAAATAACCACTGTAACCTACAAATATTGTAATTTTTTAGAAGGCCTTATTTACCTTTTATGAAAGAATTAATTGTTTTGATATATTGAAGAGAACCATGTTAAAGTGAAATGATTATTGTTTTCATTGTTGTTTACTGTTTACTCTGTTTATGCTATGTTTACTGTGTACTGGGTATTCTGCATATTTACTGTGTTTACAGTACATAATAAGCTTTAATATTTATTATTTTAATTAATTATCACAATAACTCTAAAATTAATTGGAGCAATAAATTATCTAGAAAGATGAGGAGAGACCCATTAAGGCCTTATCAATAGAAAAAAAAAAAGGTGCTGAGACAGACAGTAAGTTACAATGTGATGTATGCAGAAAATTCTGAGAAATTCAGAATTAGTAGGTACTAAAATAACCAGGAAATGAGTGGAGGAGATAGTGGCAGGAAAAAAAGGGCAAAGATTTTGCCCAAGGGTTAAATCAGGAACAACATTGTAGCCATGACACTGGTGTTAATCACTATCCTATAATTCATGTTAATGTGTGGAAAAATATTGAACAAAACAAAAGCATGATAATATTTAGCTTTTGTAAAGTTAACTGTAATAGAGAAGGAGGAGAAAGGAATGGTGGGAATAAAAGTAGTCAGGACAGTCAAAATATTAAGTAGTCCTGAATTATGTTAATGTTAATGAAGACATATAAAAGAGAAAAAAGAAAGTATATTTTAAGAAATCAAATCTATCAGATTTTCTACTTGGTTAAATGTGATAGAACAGGTAAATCATGAAGTCTAGGAGGCTTCTAGATGCAAAGTCATTTGTGAAGACCAAAATCTGGTAAATATTATTGGGCTGAATCTGAAATATAGATAGACTTCTGAGTTTTATGTAATATATCCTCCTTATAGAAAGCAAAACAAAACAAAGAACAAATGTCCTGCTTTCCTCACCATTAGATGTATAGCCATCCTAGATCCAATCCTTTTCCTGTTCCTATCACATTTAATCAAGTGCCAAAACTTATAGTTCAATGCTTTTGAACTAGTATAATTTACAAATGGTATACTCAAGCCTTTCAATGCTAAGGGCTTCTATTCTTGCTAGGAAAAAAAAAAAAAACAGAGAGGCAGGATAGAAGTTAATATCCCCTGATCTTAATAAAAATCCTTACATTTCAGGGTTATCCAAGGATTTTTATTAAGATCAGGGGATATTAACTTCTATCCTGCTTCCTGTTTCTTTTCTAGAAGGAGATGCAGGTCCGATCTCTGGGTTGGGAAGATGCCCTAGAGAAGAAAATGGCAACCCACTCCAGTATTCTTGCCTGGGAAATCCAGTGGGCAGAGGAGACTGGTGGGCTACAGTCCACAGTGTCACAAAAGAGTTGGACATGACTTAGCAACTAAACAACAAAAATGGAGAGTGGAGAGTTGGAAAGAGAGTTGAAGAGATCCTTTACCTTGGACTAGAAATTTGCCTTTGTAAAACTGGACACAGAAACACTGAGACTCACAAAACCATCTTACTGGAGCTAGATCTCCTAAGCATGCTCCCAAGGAGAATGGAGCTAAACAGACTACCCCGATACAAGAGTCCTGGTTATATGCAAGACAATGCCTGCACTGTGGATAACTGCAGAAGTGTGAGTGTATGTGTGTTTATTAATGACAAAAATTGAATATGTGTGTGTATATGTTTGCTGTGTTCTATGTAAACGGCAAATAGGAGGATTGCAGGTATTATTTTATAATGGCCTGTATAATATTGAGTATACAATTATCTGTTAAATGTTGTATTCCTACCTTAGAGTATTGCCCTTTCAGTTTAACAGCAAGCCATGTTGTTCAGTATTTAAATCATGACATATTAGCTAAAATACAATCAAATTTTGTTTTGAAAACTATTCGTATTCTCCTTTGAAAACAGATTCTAAAAACAGTTACATCAAAGATTGAAATGCATAAATTTGGAAAATATTTCAAACAATTAGATTATTCTAACCTGGGTTACAATTAATGACCAGTATATAGATAAGAATGAAAATTTAGTTAAATGAATTGAAATAAGTCTAAAATTGAAAGACTTGAGTTATATATATACTACCCTTAAATGTGTATATATTTAGAAATGTTTTGCTCACACATAGGCATAAATTGAATTACAGCTCAATTGTAGGTTTTGGAATATGAATACCAGTGATGGTATTATATATTTTAGTGAAAGATTGGAAAGATTCAGTGAATCTGGAAATGATTAGACTCCATTTAAGAACTCATATTTCAAATTTTTGTGGACTGAGAGAAAATAAGCCTTTTAAGGGCAAGAACTGTGTCTTACTCATATTTAAATTTCCAAATCTGAAAACAAGCTCCAGTTAAATTGAATTTAAAAAAATGAATTAATGGTGAAATGAAGAATATACATCACACATTTATTGAGCTCCTACTGTGTTTCATGCCTATTGCTAGACATTTTCATATAATAATTTATCGCATATTATGCATAGAGTGTGTCTATCACTGTGTTTGTATGAGGTGCTATAGGAGATGCGGATCTTACTGTAAGAGAAAAACAAAGACAGGATTCTTGATATAGCTTACTTATATGTTAAGTGAATGAAATGCATAATAATGGAAAAGCTAGGGTACAAAA
The DNA here is from genome assembly GCF_054371585.1 of Giraffa tippelskirchi. Lineage (NCBI taxonomy): Eukaryota > Metazoa > Chordata > Mammalia > Artiodactyla > Giraffidae > Giraffa > Giraffa tippelskirchi. Next base: position 37,540,433 of record NC_137280.1, on the reverse strand, counting down.
TAGTTTGTTGGCAAGCATTGACAGAGAGAAGTAAATTGTAAATGGCAGAGACAGTGGACTGTCTAACCACAGTTTATAGTTCCCTTTCCATTGAACAGATCCATCATTCAGTTTGAAGAACTGCAAAGATAAGGAATTATATTTGATAGCAGCTAATTCGTTTAGTCTTATATGAACAGAAGTGAATGCATGTTTATTCTGGACCAGGAAGTTTAAATATGGAACTGTCTTGTTCATGCTCTTTTCTGCAGCTGGCTGCTTAGAATGCAGATGATCAACAGGGCCACTTTGTAAGTCCCAAGTTGAAGATGTTAGAATTTCTATCAGCATGGATCCTTGATTGATTCTATGGATAAGGGATGACTTGCAAACCTGGCCATTTATTTACCTGAGTAAGATATAAACTTCTATTGACTTTGATCCATTTCATCATGTTGGGGTTATTTATTACAGCAGTTAGACTGCCCTAGTATTTGACATTAGCATAGTATTTGACATGGGCTTCCCTGATAGCTCAGTTGGTAAAGAATCTGCCTGCAATGTGGAAGACCTGGGTTTGATCCATGGGTTGGGAAGATCCCCTGGAGAAGGGAAAGGCTACCCACTCCAATATTCTGGTCTAGAGAATTCCATGACCTGTATAGTCCATGAGGTCGCAAAGAGTCTGACACGACCGAGCGACTTGCACTTTCACTTTCACTTAGTATTTGATATTAGCATCATAAGTAGATTGATGGCAATAGTAGACAGAGAGATAGATGAACTTATGAATGAAGACTTTGGAGATGAAATAACATTAATGGACAGGAAAACATTTTCCATTAGAGAAAAAGAGAAGGTATGGTATCAAAATGGGAATAAGATGTATGTGTGTGTGTGTGTGTGTGTGTGTGTGTGTGTGTGTGTGTGGTTGGTGGAGGAAGGAGTTGTGCAGGCCCACCATAGTTTACTAGGAAAGGATTCTGGAAGAACTTGAAAATTAGATGGTATGCAAGCGATAGAGTAGAAAGCTATCATAGGAACTTGAATAGAAGAATTACATGGAAAAAAAAGCGATGTTTTAGTAGGCTCAACTTTCTAATATTGTGAAAGGAGACTTAATATATGACAAAGGTAAATAAATGGAGAGATAAATGCCAATCATAAAGTAAACAGCAGCAAAAGTACCTACAATCCAAGGGAGATGGGAATTAAAAATTCCTGTAGTGTCCAGGCAAGCAGTGTGTTTATATGGAAAAGGACAAAAGAAGCTGAATAGGAAACAGTGAAAATTATCATCAACCAGGAGAATATTTTTATTGCCTGAAAATGGTCTAATAAAATTAATAAAATCTTTCTTCAGGGCCCATAATTCATTAGTTTTGCTATTTGCTTTAATAAAGACAATGATTACATTTATATACATATTCATGAAATGAAAAAAGATAAAGGAGAATCTACTTGTACCAAGACTTATAGAGTGTGAAAAGTATGGAAGAGATTATACATATATGTGATGAGTATACATGTGTGTGAGCTCAGTCACTCAGTTGTGTCCAACTCTTTACGAACCTGTGGACTGTAGCCCACCAGGCTCCTCAGTCCAGGGGATTTCCCAGGTAAAAATACTGGAGAGAGTCATCATTTCCTTCTCCAGGGGATCTTCCCAACTCAGGGATGGAACCTGCATCTCTTGTGTCTCCTGAGTTGACAGGCAGATTCTTCACCACTAGCACCACCTGGGAGGTCATGATACATGTATAATACAGTGTATGTATACCATACACAATGCATAATTATTCATTTTGAGATTTGATATTTCATGACTTTCCAAGATTGGAAAATTTAAAAGGCTTTGATAAGTTGTGTGATAATTAAAAAGTAGATAGAGAAGTAAATTGTGCATCTCCTTTCTGAAGTCTACTACCATGTTACCTGATAGCATGAAGATGTTGTAATTCATGCCACAAGCATGTGATTAGCACTGGCAAATAAGGTAAAATAAGTGATGGAACTTAGTACCAACAGATAGGGATGAAAACTGTTCTCATGAAGAATTCATGGTAAAGGTGTAGATGTGGTGAGGCCCAGCTATGCCAACTACTGGGCTTCCCTCTTGGCTCAGCTGGTAAAGAATCCGCCTGCAATGCGGGAGACCTGGGTTTGATCCCTCGGTTAGAAGATACCTTGGAGAAAGGAAAGGCTACCCACTCCAGTATTCTGGTCTAGAGAATTCCATGACCTGTATAGTCCATGGGGTCGCAAAGAGTTGGACACGACTGAGAGAATTTCACTTCACTTCACTTCATGCAAACTATCACTACATCTATTCAAAATTGCTACTTAGAATGCTAGTAATATTTTACATAAAACTATGAAGAAATGGATAGGAAAATTATTTCTTATAGGTTTTGTTATCAAACATACATATTTAAACATTTAGAGATGAATCCCTTTGTATTTTAATTTCTGTTATGTCAAATAGAACATTTTTTTCCATTGGACTCCATTATCCTTCCTTTATTTCTTTCTCATTTTTTTATACTCCTCATCCTTCTTTTCTTCTCTCCTTTCCTATACAGTAGTTAAGACTGTAGGCTATGGGGTCAGATTCCCCAGGTAAAACTTTTACTCATGTAAAAACTGGTTCAGAGCACATCATTTGTTGTATCTAAACCACATTTCCCTTGGTTACAATATAGGGATAAACGTGCTGTGCTTAGTCACTCAGCTGTGTTCAATTTTGTGTGACTCTATGGACTGTAGCCCACCAGGCTCCTCTGTCCGTGGGGATTCTCCAGACAAGAATATTGGAGTGGATTGCCATGCCCTCCTCCAGGGGATCTTCCTGAGGGTCTCCTGCATTGCAGGTAGATTCTTTACCAGCTGAGCTACCCGGGAATCCCATAGGGATAAATGTCACCTCACAAAGTTAATGCAAGGAACCAATGAGATAAAGCAGGTAAATCATTTAGCAAAGTACCTGGCCTATAGTACTTTGTAAAACAGGCAGATCATTTAGCAAGTTCAGTCCAATTCAGTCACTCAGTCATGTCCTACTCTTTGCGACCCCATGCACCGCAGCACGCCAGGCCTCCCTGTCCATCACCAACTCCCAGAGTTTACTCAAACTCATGTCTATTGAGCTGGTGATGCCATCCAATCATCTCATCCTCTGTCGTCCCCTTCTCCTCCTGCCTTCAATCTTTCCCAACATCAGGGCTTTTCAAATGAGCCAGCTTTTCATATCAGCATTTAGCAAAGTACCTGACTTATAACATAGCGAAAGAAACTAAAGAGCCTCTTGATGAAAGTCAAAGAGGAGAGTGAAAAGTTGGCTTAAAATTCAACATTCAGTAAATGAAGATCTTGGCATCCAGTCCCATCACTTCATGGCAAATAGATGGGGAAACAATGGAAACAGTGACAGACTTTATTTTATTGGGCTCCAAAATCACTGCAGATGGTGACTGCAGCCATGAAATTAAGATGTTTGCTACTTGGAAGAAAAACTATGACAAACTAGACAGCATATTAAAAAGCAGAGACATTACTTTGCTGACAAAGGCCCGTCTAGTCAAAGCTATGGTTTTCCCAGTAGCCATGTATGGATGTGAGAGTTGGACCATAAGGAAAGCTGAGTGCCAAAGAACTGATGCTTTTGAACTGTGGTATTGGAGAAGACTCTTGAGAGTCCCTTGGACTGCAAGGAGATCAAGCCAGTCAATCCTAAATGAAGTCAATCCCAAATATTCCCTGGAAGGACTGATGCTGAAGCTGAAGCTCCAACCCTTTAGCCACCTGATGTGAAGAACTGACTTCTTTGAAAAGACCCTGATGCTGGGAAAGATTGAGGACAGGAGGAGAAGGGAACGACAGAGGATAAGATGATTGGACGGCATCACTGACTCGATGAATTTGAGTTTGAGTAAGCTCTGGGAGTTGGTGATAGACAGGGAAGCCTGGCGTGCTGCAGTCCACGGGGTCACAAAGGGTCAGACACGGCTGAACAACTGAACTGACTGACTGGCCTATAGTAAGTGTTTAATAATAGGTAATGATTACTGATTGTACAAAGAAAAAATTTCAACCTTCAAAAATAAATGTAAAAATGTAGGCTTAGACTGCTTTTCCATAAATAACATTTTCTTTGATAAAATATGAAATAATTGTGTATTTCTTTAAGAGGGGTTTTGGCCAGACACACAAAAAATTAATTGAATATGATTTTTTCCTCTTGTGATGTGAAACTACATCTAGGCCAATAAAGTTTCTATTTTTCCTATATAGTCAACTAAAATTGTTTTATATTTGTCACGAAAACTAACATGTCTGCAATGATTACACAGGAAAAGTTTTGTCCATAATACTCTTCTCCATTCAAAGATAAGTTTTGCTATCACTTGAAGTGATCCTCAACTTAAATGAGGTCATGTGATACACATAGTCCTTGAAATACTCTAATTTGAGTATTTATGATACACTTGTACAAGTTTGTGGTTAAAAATATAACAGTGCCTTTTAATCAAAGCAAGACATATTAAAGATTATATTCTACACTAAACTGTTTAAAAGCCATACAAAGTAACAAAGATTCCATTGTCTATGCATAATATTTTACAAGGTGATAGGCTAAAAGCATGAGAAATATTGACTAGAATGTAAAGTTCACAAATGTTCTTATTTTGTGTTAAAAAAAAAAAGCACTGTAACTTTATTTTTCAAGTTCTTACTAAAAAGATATAAACCAGTACTTTAGCAAGTTATTGCAAAGAGAGTATTCAGTAATATTGTAGAAGGTAACTCCAAAGGGAAAGAAAACATAGCAGGACCTATTGCATTGACCTATTTAAATATTTCCTCTAAAATTGAATTGAATATTGAATATTCAATTCAATATATATATTCAATTTAATATATTTAAAAATATATATTAAAAGTATTTGATTGGAGAAATATGACAAATATAGAACTTGTGTATTTTAATACATTAAATCTCATATTTTAAAGTGAAACTGGCATTTCTCAAAGCTAAATGAAAATGACTACTATGTAATAGTTCAGTTCAGTTCAGTTCAGTCGCTCAGTCTTGTCCGACTCTTTGCAACCCCATGAATTGCAGCACGTCAGGCCTCCCTGTCCATCACCAACTCCCGGAGTGTACCCAAACTCATGTCCATCGAGTCAGTGATGCCATCCAACCATCTCATCCTCTGTCGTCCCCTTCTCCTCCTTCCCCCAATCCTACCCAGCATTATGGTCTTTTCCAATGAGTCAACTCTTCGCATGAGGTGGCCAAAGTATTGGAGTTTCAGCTTCAACATCAGTCCTTCCAATGAACACCCAGGACTGATCTCCTTTAGGATGGATTGATTGGATCCCCTTGCAGTCCAAGGGACTCTCAAGAGTCTTCTCCAACACCACAGTTCAAAAGCATCAATTCTTCAGCGCTCAGCTTTCTTCACTGTCCAACTCTTACAAGAAGGTAACAAAAAGAAAAATTCTTTGTAAAGAAACATCATATTAAATTCATTGATTATTAAACTTAGAATTTTTTTAATTTTCCCCAAATAAAACAAATAATGAAGATTTAATTGCTACATTTTGCATTAACTTTGTATATAACTAGCTATTATATTATCGCCTGTAGTCATTTCCTTTGTCCATTTACACCCTTTGTTCCCTCCCACCACTTTTGTACTTTTATTGGCAAATATATTATAATTATATTACATTTCTGTATTACTGGTCCAGGAATGCATTTTATATACATTTTACAAAGTGTTTTGTTTTATATATATAGTTACTTATATGAAATATGTATATATATCAATATAAAATGGATTATTGGTTAATTTTTATAATGTATACCATTTTATTGATATTATCTAAATGATATGACTTTGCTATCACATATTCCTTTTTTTTTAATTTTTAAATTTGCTTACATTTTAACTTTCCTCACTTATTTCTCCCATAAACAAGGGAGCAAAAAAAATAAAAAAACTTTATTGGTACCTATCACAGAATCCTCTAAGAAAATACATATATATATATATATATATATATATAACAAGGAGATGCTGATGGCCAATCTCCAGCAGAGTTTGGTGGGCAGGCTGAACTGATTCTCAAAATGCTCTAACACTGTTCACCACCCTTATCAATCTCTCCCAGGTCACAGATACTCTGCCGCTTGCTCTACCTCTCCTCCTTTTTCTTCATCTTCTTTTTGCCAAGGTTAGACTGTAGAGTCATAGACCTACAAGGGAATAAAAATAAATTTTCCACTTGTTGTGAAGATACTACTCTATTTAGGACTGAATATAAATTCAGAGGCAAGTAAAATTCAGTTTCCAATCTGTGTAAGTGGAGGACTGACTTATTCCACAGAGAGATAAATGCCAAATCAGAGCTGAAAGGAGGAATCTTGGGGATCAGGAAGGAAACACAGGGGATGTGGTACATTATTTAGCCCTTAAAGAATGAAAGAGTGATTATCAAGAAGAGAAAGTGTTATAAGAGCATCTCAGGAAGGAAGAACATTGTATGTAAATAGACACTGGCTTTGAAACAATGAGATGCCTGAGGTGTGAAATATTCAAACCAGAGAGAAAAGGAAGGCAGATAGTCCTGGAACCTCCCTCAGGCCCTGAGGTTTCCTGTCTTGGATCTTGAGTCAACCCTATCTTCAGATTTGCCTGGATTTTTTTTTAAGTTAATTTTTATTGGAGTACAATTGCTTTACAATGTTGTATTAGTTTCTACTGTACAGCAAAATGAATCAGTCATATATATACAAAATAACATCCCTTCTCTTGGATTTCCTTCCCATTCAGGTCACCACAGTGCATCAAGTAGAGTTCCCTGTCTTATATAGTATGTTCTCATTAGTTACTTATTTTATATGTCGTATCAATAGTGTATATGTGTCATTACAAATCTCCCAATTCTACGCACTCGCATTTTCCTTCTTGATATCTGTATATTTGTTTTCTACATCTGCATCTCTATTTTTGATTTGCAAATAAGATCATTTGCACTATTTTTCTAGATTCCAAATATTTATGCACATATATGTGTTATCTGTTTTTCTCTTTCTGACTTATTTCCCTCTGTATGACAGTCTCCAGGTTCATCCACATCTCTACAAATGACCCAATTTTGTTCTTTTTATAGCTGAATAATATTCCACTGTATATATGTACATCGTCTTCTTTATCTATTCTTTTGCTAATGGACATTTAAGTCCAGAAATGATAAAACTCTTAAAGAAAAAACACAGAACACTCTTTGACATAAATAGCAGCAAGATCTTTTTTGACCCACCGACTAAGATAATGAAAGTAAAAACAAAAATAACCAAATAGAACCTAATTAAACTTAAAAACTTTGCACAGTAAAGGAAATCATAAACAAGATGAAAAGAAACCCCGAGAATGAGAGAAAATATTTGCAAATGAGACAACTGACAAAGGATTGATCTCCAATATATATAAGCACCTAATGCAGCTCAGTATCAAAAAAGCAAACAATCAAGAAATGAGAAGACCTGACTAGGGCTCCTAGATTTTAAATAGGTTCAACTTTTGTCATTTGTTGTTGTTCAGTCGCTAAGTTGTGTCTGACTCTTTACCACCCCATAGACTGCAGCTCGACAAACTCCTCTGTCCTCCAATATTTCCCAGAGTTTGCTCAAATTCATGTCCATTAAGTCAATGATGCTATTTAACCATCTCATCCTCTGCCACCCCATTCTTTCGCCTTTAACCATTCCCAGCATCAGAGTCTTTTCCATGAGTCATAAGATAATTTGAACATTATTTGGCCTTGCCTTCTGGAATTGGAATGAAAACTGACCTTTTTTAATCCTTCGGCCACTGCCAAGTTTTCCAAATTTGCTGATGTATTGAGTGCAGCACTTAACTGCATGATTCATTTTAAAAAGCCTTCTTATCTCTCCTTACGTGTGTTATTTGCTCAGTCACGTCCAACTCTTTGTAACCCCATGGATTGTAACCTGCCAGGATCCTCTGTCCATGGGATTCTCCAAGCAAGAATACAGGAGTGGGTTGAAATTTCCTTCTCCAGGGGATCTTCACAACCCGGGAATCAAACCCAGGTCTCCTGCATTGCAGGCAGATTCTTTACTGTCTGAGCCACCAACTCAACGTCTCTTTTTATTATTCTTTATTACTCTGCACTCAGTTGCATTTTATCTTTCCTTTCTCCTTTGCCTTTTGGTTCTCTTCTTTCCTCAGCTATTTTTAAAGGCTCCCTAGACAACAATTTTGCCTTCTTGCATTTCTATTTACTTGGGATGATTTTGGTCACTGCCTCCTGTATAATTTTATGAACTTCTGTCCATAGCTCTTCAGGCACTCTACCAGATATAATGCCTTGAGTCTATTTTTCACCACTGTTTAATGATAAGGGATTTGATTTAGGTCATACCTGAATGTCCTAGTGGTTTTCCCTACCTTCTTCAATTTAAGTCTGAATTTTACAGTAAGTAGCTCATGTTCAAAGTCACAGTCAGCTCCAGGACTTGCTTTTGCTCGCTGTATAGAATTTCTCCATCTTTGATTGCAAAGAATAATAAATCTGATTTCAGTATTGACCATCTAGTGACATCCATGTGTAGAGTCATCTCCTGGGTTGTTGGAAAAGGGTGTTTGCAATGACCAGTGTGTTCTCTTGACAAAACTATGTTAGCCATAACCCTGCTTCATTTTGTACTCCAAGGACAAACTTGCCTGTTATTATGGATATCTCTTGATCTTTTCCTTTTGCATTCCAACCCCCTATGATCCAGTCTTTTCCTGGTGTTAGTTCTAGAAGATCTTGTAGGTTTTCATCAGTTCAGTTCAGTCGCTCAGTTGTGTCCGACTCTTTGCGACCCCATGAATTGCAGCACGCCAGGCCTCTCTGTCCATCACCAACTCCTGGAGTCTACCCAAACCCATGTCCATCGAGTCGGTGATGCCATCCAACCATCTCATCCTCTGTCATTCCCTTCTCCTCCTGCCCCCAATCCTACCCAGCATTAGGGTCTTTTCCAATGAGTCAATCCTTCGCATGAGGTGGCCAAAGTATTGGAGTTTCAGCTTCAACATCAGACCTTCCAATGAACACCCAGGATTGATCTCTTTTAGGATGGATTGATCTCTTTTAGGATGGATTGATTGGATCTCCTTGCAGTCCAAGGGACTCTCAAGAGTCTTCTCCAACACCACAGTTCAAAAGCATCAATTCTTCGGCGCTCAGCTTTCTTCACCGTCCAACTCTCACATCCATACATGACCACCGGAAAAACCATAGCCTTGACTAGACGTACTTTTCTTGGCAAAGTAATGTCTCTGCTTTTAAATATGCTATCTAGGTTGGCCATAACCTTCCTTCCAAGGAGTAAGCGTCTTTTAATTTCATGGCTGCAATCACCATCAGCAGTGATTTTGGAGCCCAAAAAAATAAAGTCTGACACTATTTCCACTGTTTCCCCATCTAATTCCCATGAAGTGATGGGACCAGATGCCATGATCTTAGTTTTCTGAACGTTGAGCTTTAAGCCAACTTTTTCACTCTCTTCTTTCACCTTCATCAAGAGGCTCTTTAGTTCTTCTTCACCCTCTGCCATAAGGGTGGTGTCATCCGCATATCTGAGGTTATTGATATTTCTCCCGGCAATCTTGATTCCAGCTTGTGCTTCTTCCAGCCCAGCATTTCTCATGATGTACTCTGCATAGAAGTTAAATAAGCAGGGTGACAATATACAGGCTTGACAGACTCCTTTTCCTATTTGGAACCAGTCTGTTGTTCCATGTCCAGTTCTAACTGTTGCTTCCTGACCTGCATACAGGTTTCTCAAGAGACAGGTCAGGTGGTTTGGTATTCCCATCTCTTTCAGAATTTTCCACAGTTTATTGTGATCTACACAGTCAAAAACTTTGGCATAGTCAATAAAGCAGAAGTAGATGTTTTTCTGGAACTCTCTTGCTTTTTCAATGATCCAGCGGATATTGGCAATTTGATCTCTGGTTCCTCTGCCTTTTCTAAAACCAGCTTGAACATCTGGAAGTTCACGGTTCACGTATTGCTGAAGCCTGGCTTGGAGAATTTTGAGCATTACTTTACTAGCATGTGAGATGAGTGCAGTTGTGTGGTAGTTTGAGCATTCTTTGGCATTGCCTTTCTTTGGGATTGGAACGAAGACTGACCTCTTCCAGTCCTGTGGCCACTGCTGAGTTTTCCAAATTTGCTGGCGTATCGAGTGCAGCACTTTCACAGCATCACCTTTGAGGATTTGAAATAGCTCAACTGGAATTCCATCACCTCCACTAGCTTTGTTCGTAGTGATGCTTTCTAAGGCCCACTTGATTTCACATTCCAGGATGTCTGGCTCTAGGTGAGTGATCACACCATCGTGATTATCTGGGTCGTGAAGATCTTTTTTGTACAGTTCTTCTGTGTATTCTTGCCACCTCTTCTTAATATCTTCTGCTTCTGTTAGGCCCATACCTAACTTCTGTTAGGTTTTCATAGAACCAGTCAATTACAGCTTCTTTGGCATCAGTGGTTGCAGCATAGATTTGCAGTACTGTGATGTTGGATGGTTTTCCTTAGAAACAAACCAAGATCATTCTTTCATTTTTGAGGTTGCGCCCAAGTACTGCATTTTGGACTCTTTTGTTGACTCTAAGGACTGCTTTATTTCTTTTAAGGGATTTTTGTCCACAGTAGTAGATATAATGGTCATCTGAATTAAATTTACCGATTCCCATCCATTTTAGTTCACTGATTCCTAAGATATCAATGCTCAATCTTGCCATCTCCTGCTGGATCACATCTATTTATATTTAGCATCCCAGGTTCCTATATAATATTGTTTTTTACAGCATCAGACTTTCACTACCAGACACATACACAATTAAGCATAATTTCTGCTTTAGCCCAACTGCTTCATTCTCTCTGGTGCTATTAGTAATTGCCCTTCACTCTTCCCTAGCAGCATATTGGGCACCTTCCCACCTGGGGTGCTCATCTTTCGGTGTCATTTCTTTTTGCCTTTTCATACTGTTCGAGGGCTTCTCAAGCAAGAATACTGGAGTGGTTTGCCATTTCCTCTTCTAGTGGACCACATTTTGTCAGAACTCTTCACTGTGATCCTTCATGGGTCAAAATCTTGTCATGGTGAAGGGGCTTGTGTAATTCAATGTAGTTTTGAGCCATGCCAGGTAGGCCCACCCAAGACTTTTGTCATAATGATGTCTTATCCTGGTACCCTTCACAATTTGCTACTGAAGTTCCACAAAGTTTAAGATACACTTAGTCCTGAGGCCTAAGCCAAATGATCCTGCTGAAAATACCTGCTCTCACTCCGTTACCTGAGGTCCTGGTTTTAGTGTATGCACCTATATACATATATACATGCATTTAGTATATGGAATGATAATTTGTCTGAAATGAATGGTTCTGCCTATGTGTTAAAGTATGGTGACTTAAAAATGTAAATATTAAACTAAATATTTACCAAATTATTCCCAGTTGGAAAAAAAAAAAAGTTTGGGGGTTTCTAGAAAGGATGAAACTTTGACATCTTTACCAATATCTATGTATCACACACACACACAGAGGGGAAATATTTCCTTTTTTATAGTTATTCTGAGCCTTTCACTTTGTTTTAATCTTTTTTCTTAGGGTCTATTTGTTTCAAATATATCCCAGCCACCAGTCTGTGTTGATCCTACTCAGCCTTTTTCTGATAAATATCAATAGTCTATAAAATATTTAGAATACATTTTTGCACGATAAGTAGTAGTGCTAGGTTTTCCCTTTTCTTGTTTTCCAAATTAATCTGACAGTTGCAACTTTGGCAATACAGAACTTTTTTTCAGAATAGACACAAGGAACAGGAGAAATGGCTTTACAAAATTCTAGTCTCTGTCCTTTGAATTGTTCAAAGAAATAAACCTTGAAGGTGAATAGAAAAGTTATTGTAGATGTTTATGGGGTGCATAAACCCCCTCAGGGTTTCTGGATTCTTCAGTCTGCATTTGTAGCTGTGCCAGGCACAGAGAATGGAGTCCTTGAGGGGTGCCAGTGTGGGCTTACCAGAGAAGAGTGAGTAGATGTAGGGAGCAAAAGAAGGAAAGTGTTAAAAGAATTTAACATGGGGCTTGAACAATGATCTCTGTGTTGACAAGTGCTGAGGTGTTAAAAAAAAAAAAATGTCTGAAAGTTGGAAACAATAAGAATAAAGGGTGAAAGTTAAGGATACACAGATGTTCTAAGAGGAGGTAATTTCTACTTGACCCATACTCCCTTTGCAGGCATATGTATTAAAATGCACACTTGAAAGAAATGTGTCCTAATGAAAACTTCTCTCCCCACCCCTCCCTCTATTTGTCAGTCTTACTTTCATGTCTTTGGCTATGGATGTTGGTATACTTTTATTTATTTTCCTCGTGGTAGACTCTATCTTTTTAAAAATTTGGTTTCTGCTATGAATAGAAATAACTGAAACAACTATAATAATTGCTATTCATCTCTTGGAAATACTGCGATATAAAAAATCAATTGCTTTGTTTTACTGACTGCAATTGTAACCAAATGATAGGCTTCCCAGGTGGCACAGTGATAAAGCATCCACTGGGCAATGCAGGAGATGAAAGAGATGTGGGTTCAATCCCTGAGTCAGGAAGATTCCCTTGAGTAAGAAATGACAACCCACTCCAGTATTCTTCCTTAGAAAATTCCATGAACAGAGGAGCCTGGAGGGATACAGATCATGAGGTTGCAAAGAGTTGTACACAACTGAGCTACTGAGCATGCACACACAGTCAAAAGATAAAGATTTCCTCATTTTACCATTCAACATTATTTTGTGACACACTGACCTGTATAATACAGATACATTTCTTGAACTTTTTTCTAATAGCCAATCAACTTTTGACCAATGTGTTAAATTGAAAAGAATCTTCCCACATATCACTTTCCACATATCACTTCCCACACTTTTTCCCAAAGCAAATTTTAGGATAACAAAATAAAAGCTGGAGTGAGTATATGGAGGCAAGAAATAAAAAAAATATTTATCAGAATAGAGTCTCTTATATAACCAAAAAGGAGATAATCCTTTACTCCACAAATTGTTCCCAAGTCGTAACAACACTCTACCATTTTACCACTATATACACGCAACATTTACGTTAGGACCCCTTGAAATTTTGAATTATTAGAAAATGAATATTGAAGTTTCATTTTAAAAACTAAACAACAACAACAAATCTTTGTCCCGGTGCTATTTCTCTCTGCTGTGTTATTCACTACCAAAGAGAGACCAGTTTGTTATTACTACACATTGGACTGCATAGCCCAGGATGGGTTTTATGTTCTCTACACTCTTAGGCTTTGCGAAACTACACTTTCCAATTTATAACAGGAAATCCAATTCTATAAAAATCTAATTATTTCATATGGTGGACTCAGCATGACTCTCCCCTCCACTCCTTCCCCCTTTATTTGGCTGGGTGATGAGTGTGTTTCCTCTAGGGTTTATATTTTTTCAACCCAGCTACATTTTGAGAACACACACACAAAAAGGGATTTGGAACACGTCTTTTCCCGTCTCCTTTCAGTAATTATAGTTAATGAAACTACGTGTGTTTTTTCACTTGTGTGGTCTTCTGGAAAATAAGAGTTTATTTTATTCCAAAAAATGTCATTTCAGTATTTTGGTTGGTTCATTGTTATTATCTTTTTCAAGGGTAACAAGCAGATCCATTCCAAAAATATGTTAATAATTATGGTATTAACCAAGAAAGCAGTTGCTGTACTTCAAAATTAAAATTCATCTGCTGTTGCTCTGTTCTATAATAACTAGGTCATCAGTTTGGGTGTGCCTGCTTAACATGCATTTACTATCCATATGTATTCCCTCACCTAGAGGCCTGATATTTTTAATGAGATTATATCAAAGGATGGAAAGGCTGGAGAGTAGTAACATCATTTTATTGAGCAATTCCCAGAACTCTGATCCGTTTCAGTTAGGCAATTAAGACTGCTAACTACAATAAATGATACTAAGAGATTATAGAGGTTTTTCTGCATGAGTGCATAGTTTAAAAAATAATTTAGGTTTACTTAACATAAAAAACCCTTCCAGAGGGAAAAAATAGTGTGTGTGTGTTGTTTTTTTTTTCTTTCCACTTTTCAATTTAGCTGAATGCAAAGAAGTGATTTTCTCTTACTGTGCCTGTGTGGTGCTTACGTGTACTCTGATGATACATGATTTCTTTAGGGTGTGTTGCTCAAAGAAGTAGCTTTTAATTGTATGCTTTTCCTACATGTCACTAATACCTACAGTATTCATTAGCATCGTATCCACTATGGTGTTGAGCTGGGGAAGACTAATAAGCCTAAATACTATTCTCACGAAAAGCTGTGTGCATTTAACCTCTTTCTCCCACTTCAACTTATTACTGCGATTGCCTCCAAAGACAATAGGAGAGTTCTTAAAAACAAACACAGGGAAATCAAAGTTTGTTGTCTTGAAGAGTTAATTCTGACAGAGAGGTGACCTTTATCCCTACATACTCACTCTTTTTTTTTTATTTTATTTTATTTTTTTATCAAGCCTCTCCAAAGGGACTCATCATATGCAGGGCTCTATGAAGAGAAAAAGAAGAGCATTGTCCTTATCACCTCCTTCCAGAAAGTGGCAGAGTAATAGGACTTTGTAAGGCGAAATGAAGCCCAGTCTGATGGCTGCTGATTAAAAATTGACTCTGCCACATCAAAGAGGAGTTGAAGGTGAAAATGATGATCACTTCCCTCTCCCAGGGACCCTGCACCATTTCTTTTATTCAACCTTGAAAGGTTCTTTCTGAATAAGATAATATCCCTCGAGTCCATTCTGCCTTGGCAGCATGGAAAAATGTAGATCAGTATGCCTATTCTTTATGAAAAAAAATGGGATTTTGTTAATGACATAGCACTTTAAAGTGATGGCTTGTATGTGGTAAATGCTGAGAAATTAATTATAAAAGGCTTCTTAGACTATGGATGAAATTAATTGCTGGGATGAAGCTACTAAAAGACCACTGTAAACCTGAACAGCCCTGACTGCTTTTCCTTGATTATTTTCACTTTTAGATTGAATATAGCTCTCTTTGCTCCTTTTATTTTCACCACATTTTAGAAACACTGAATTCTTAGAAAGGTTGTCATCTGTAGTTTAATATTCTTATACATAAAAGGAAAAATATATTTTTTGTGTGTGAAAATGCATTACAAGTCTGTATTTCCTGACTGTCTTATGCTACCCACTGGGAAATACAATCCCCAGAGTACCAAAAAAAAAAAAAAATATATATATATATGTATACATGTATATATAATATAGATACACACAGAGATGTAGTCTAACTAACACATACACACATATATAGAGAGTTAAAATATTTGTGAAAGAAGATTTTATAAAATATTCATCTGTTTATAGTAAAATACAGAATATGAATCTATACAAAACATCAACGACAGATGAAGAAAACATTTTACCCTAACTGAAAAAAATTAACAATGTTATGTACAGAATTCATACAGATTTGACACCTAAAGGATTTCATACATTCATTTCAGATTTTCTATTGACCCTCTCTTGTCATTAGATCAGACAAAGCATTGCCATGATGGCCATTGCTAGCTCCTTCAATTCTGTCTATAATTGTATAGTTAACAAATTTCTCATTAGATTATGTTAGAAATCTAAACACACTATGAAAATTGAAAGATAAATTTATATAATGACTTGAAATCATTAATATATGTGCTAAGAATGAATAAATGGAGGCCACAAATTTGGTAAATGAAATACTTGGAAGTATTACTTTTCTAACTAATTTTCCTTGTGAGAAAATGAATCATCACTTAGGTAAGAGAATATGAAGTTTATGGGTTCACAGCTATGTACTGTACAGTGCTTATATTTAAAAATCTCAGAGTGAATTCAGCTATATAAAATGATATACTTTTTGAATTTATTTTTAATTGGAGGATAATTTCTTTACAATATTGTGTTGACTTCCACCATACATCAACATGAATCAGCCATAGGTATACATACACCCCTTTCTTCTTGAAACTCCCTCCCATCTCTCACCCATCCCAATCTTCTACGTTGTCACAGAGCACAAATGCAATATATCTCATCAAAAGTCTATTACAGTATTTCTGATATTATTTTCTTATACCATTTAAATGAAAAGCTACAGTCTTGTTAATAACTGTAGAAAAACACATTTTTTGACATGGAAGAAATTGTGATATATAGTTATATCAGAAAACAGCAGGTTAGCTATTAATGGCATTAAAGTTTAAGGATAGAAGTAGCCTCACTGCTTCAATGCTAAGTTTCATACAGTTATAACTGGAAGTACATTATTTGAGTCAATATTTATCTAGAATATCTGTTTGTTTGCTTTTTAATACACCCAGTTTCCAAAACCATCTAGATTTTGACTTACAGGAGGATTGATGTTTTACACTGATGTTTTACACTGCTGTGTCAGTTTCTGTTATACAGCAGAGTGGATCATATATATATATATATATATAACAACTCCCCCTCTTTTTTGGATTTCATTCCCATTTAGGTCACCATATATCACTGTCAGTGAATAGTTTCCTGAGCTATAAGTAGGTTCTCGTTGGTTATCTATTTTATGCACACATAGTGTAAATGTTATTTGACTATGGAGTAGATAATTATTTCATACCAAAGACAAATTACTGGCCAGAATATTGAGGTGGGTAGCCTTTCCCTTCTCCAGGGGATCTTCCCAACCCAGGGATTGAACCCAGGTCTCCCACACTGCAGGTGAATTCTTTACCAGCTGAGCCACTAGGGAAACCACCAGTCTCCCAATTCATCCCACCCTCCCTTTCCCCTCTTGGTATCCATACATGTGTCCTCTACTTCTGACCTAGTTCATAGAGAAATGAAAATAAAAACTAAAATAAATAAATAGGACCTAAATAAACTTAAAACTTGTGCATAACAAAGGAAAACATAAACAAGATAAAAAGCCAACCCTCAGAATAAGAGAAAATATTTGCAATCAAAGCAACTGACAAGAGATTTAATCTCCAAAATATGCAAAGATCTCATGCAGCTCAATACAAAAAAAAAAAAAAAAAGCAACTCAGTTTAAAAGATAAAGACCTAAATAGACATTTCTTTAAAGAAGATATACAGATGGCCAGTGAACACATGTAAAGATGCTCAGCATCACTAATCATCCTGTTCAGTTCAGTTCAGTCAATCAGTCCTGTCCAACTCTTTGTGACCCCATGGACTACAGCATGCCAGGCCTCCCTGTCCATCACCAACTCCTGGAGTTTACTCAAACTCATCCCCATTGAGGCTGTGATGCCATCTCATCCTCTGTTGTCCCCTTCCCCTCTGGCCTCCCCTCCTGGGGCAGAACAGGGATCAGACCCCAAACCATAAGCTCAGGGCTTTGCTCCAGCCTAACTGGCATATTAAAAAGCAGAGACATTATTTTGCCCACAAAGGTCCGTCTAGTCAAGGCTATGGTTTTTCCAGTAGTCATGTATGGATGTGAGAGTTGGATGGTGAAGAAAGCTGAGCACCAAAGAATTGATGCTTTTGAACTGTGGTGTTGGAGAAGACTCTTGAGAGTCCCTTGGACTGCAAGAAGATCCAACCAGTCCATCCTAAATGAGATCAGTCCTGGGTGTTCATTGGAAGGACTGATGTTGAAGCTGAAACTCCAATACTTTGGCCACCTCATGTGAAGAGTTGACTCATTGGAAAAGACCCTAATGCTGGGCAGGATTGGGGGCAGGAGGAGAAGGGGACGACAGAGGATGAGATGGTTGGATGGCATCACTGACTCGATGGACATGGGTTTGGGTAGACTCCGGGAGTTGGTGATGGACAGAGAGGCGTGCTGCAGTTCATGGGGTCGCAAAGAGTCGGACACGACTGAGCGACTGAACTGAACTGAACTGAGTGTCCCAAAGAACCGTCTTACCCAAATTAGAATTCAGGCTTCTTTTATATTAAAAGGGAAAAGGGTGTAATTAATTGTTGCAAACTTTGTGGTGTTAGAATCCATTGTTCCAGCAGCTGTCCATGTGGGTCAGGTCACGATGCTCCTATAAATGTCCAACAAGACAAATGTTATTCTCTGCTCTGCAAATTTTAATCTTTGTATGAATTGAAAAGCCTTATGCATTTACAGATCAGAACCTTGAGAAGGACTTTATTGTATACTTCAGGATAATAGGTAGCAAAAGCAGTAGAATATAAAGGTTAAAGCAAAACAAACAAATGTAATATGGAGTCAGATTTGTTCTTCCATGTCTCTTTTTGCTAGACTGTATTCAGCACTCTCCAGATTGCACAAAAGAAACCTTCCTAAGAGACATCTCTTGCCCTGCCTCTGCTAGGAGTAGATGACCCCTCACTTGACTCATGTCCCCCACTTGACTCAGCAGCCATTTGCAGAACAACATTGATCCTGCCTCTTTTCTAGCCTACACTATTTACCTTGCATAACCACTAGAACCAACGGACTCCTCTGCTGCTTGCTTGTGTGACTGCAAAGTTTTAGACTGAAATAGGAATACCTCAGATCATGTTCCCAGACACATTGCAATAC
Source organism: Giraffa tippelskirchi (assembly GCF_054371585.1). Lineage (NCBI taxonomy): Eukaryota > Metazoa > Chordata > Mammalia > Artiodactyla > Giraffidae > Giraffa > Giraffa tippelskirchi. Next base: position 37,521,765 of record NC_137280.1, on the reverse strand, counting down.
AGTCTCTTTGGCTTTACTGGGATTCACTACTTTGTAGATTTCTTATCTTCAGCTACCAGGAGCAAGCTTCATTACTTATTTAGAAATTTTCTCAAATCTCAGAGAAAAATGTTAAATATCTTTTTATCTTCCCCATCTTTGGGAAGCAAGACTAAAAATTGTTGTTGTTCAGTCACCAAGTCATGTCCAACTCTCTGAGACCTCATGAATTGCAGCACCCCAGGCTTCCCTTTCCTTCACTATCTCCTGGAGTTTGCTCAAACTCATGTCCATTGTGTCAATGGTGCCAACCAACCATCTCATTCTCTGTTGCACCCTTCTCCTCTTGCCTATAATCTTTCCCAGCATCAGGGTCTTTTCCAATGAGTCAGCCCTTCACATCAGGTGGCCAAATTATTGGAGCTTCAGCTTCAGCAACAGTCTTTGCAGTGAATATTTAGGACTGATTTCTGTTAAGATTCATTGGCTTGATCTCCTTGCAGTCCAAGGGACTCAAGAATCTTCTTCAGCATCAAAGTTTGAAAGCATTAATTCTTCAGTACTGAGCTTTCCTTATGGTCCAACTCTCACATCCATACATGACTACTGGAAAAACGATAGCTTTGACTAGACAGACCTTTGTTGGCAAAGTGATGTCTCTTCTATTTAATATGCTAAGTTTGTCAGCTTTCCATCCAAGAAGAAAGCATCTTTTAATTTAATGGCTGCAGTCTGCACTGGCAGTGATTTTGGAGCCCAAGAAAATAAAATCTGTCACTGTTTCCACTTTTTCCAAATTTATTTGCCATGAAGTGGTGGGTCCGTCTAGTCTAGTCAAAGCTATGGTTTTTCCAGTAGTCATATATGGATGTGAGAGTTGGACTATAAAGAAAGCTGAGCACTGAAGAATTGATGCTTTTGAACTGTGGTGTTGGAGAAGACTCTTGAGAGTCCCTTGGACAGCAAGGAGATCCCATCTGTCCATCCTAAAGGAAATCAGTCCTGAATATTCATTGGAAGGACTGATGCTGAAGCTGAAACTCCAATACTTTGGCCACCAGATGCAAATAAGGGACTCATTTGAAAAGACCCTGATGCTGGGAAAGATTGAAGGGGGAAGGAGAAGGGGGTGACAGAGGATGAGATGGTTGGATGGCATCACCGACTCAATGGACATGAGTTTGAGTAAACTCTGGGAGTTGTGATGGACAGGGAGGCCTGGCATGCTGCAGTCCAAGGGGTCGCAAAGAGTCGGAGATGACTGAGTGACTGAACTAAACTGATGGGTCCAAATGCCATGATCTTATATTTTTGAATGTTGAGTTTTAAGACAGCCTTTTCACTCTCCTCTTTCACCTTCATAATGAAGCTTTTTATTTCCTCTTTGCTTTCTGCCATTATGGTGTTGTCATCTGCATATTTGAGGTTGTTGATATTTTTCCTGGCAACCTTGACTCTAACTTGTCAGTCATCCGGCACAGCATTTTGCATGAGGTACTCTGCACATAAGTTAAATAAACAGGGTGACAATGTATAACCTTGACATAAAATAAACTCATGCTACTGATTTAGGTTCCCAGAACAATCTCCAGAGAACTCCTCATATACTTTGCTGTGCTGGAAGTACAAAGATGTTTTAGGGGGAAGTGGTTGTCCTACCTTATGATTGCCTTCTTTGCTGCCTATTTTCCTAAACTTAGGACCTTGACTACATTTTTAGAACAAAGGGAAAACTCCAATATTATATCCTGTTTTCTGTGCATGACTGTTGAGTATTTGTTGTTTTCCTTTAAGATCTATATTAATAAGGATTAATTTGTTTCTTCATTTGATGCTGGCACAGAAGAAAATCTTGACCCTGTAACTCACATAACTGTGATGGTTAATTTCATGTGTCAACTTGGAATGTGTTTTTGAATGAGATTAACATTTAAATATGTGAACTTTGAATAAAGCAAAATGCCTTCTGTGATAGTAATGGTACTCATCTACTCAATTGAAGGTCTGAACAGAACAAAGTGACCAGCCTCCAAGAGCAAGAATTTCTCCAGAAGATTGCCTTAGGCCTTCACTAGAACTATCAAGATCTAGATCTTCACCAGCCAGCTTTTGGACTAGAAGTACACCATCAGCTCTTCTGGGTCTTTACCTCAGAGACTCACAGTACTGTCCCACAATGAAGATTTTGGACTTTCCAACCTCCATAATCACATGAGCCAGTTTCTTAAAACAAAATATATAATATATATATATATATATATATATATCTTCTATAGCTTCTGTTTCTCTAGAGAACTCTGACTAATACAATAATTAAGAAAAAAGGGACTCAACTATATTGCATTTTATATTCATTAAAATATACAAAGGATCTAAATTAATTTTTCAGATTAAAATTACTTTCCATTTTCAAACTATTGTGTAATAGAGTATTGAAATTCTAATTAGTTCTTCTTTTTAATTGGCAAGGGTGTCAGTGTAAGTTCAGTTTCTATCTATGTCTTTGACACATGATAACCTTGGACATCAAATGTATAAAATATATTGTAAAGAATGCATTCTATCCCTCTTTGTGGAATATATATATATATATACACATACATATATACATTATATATATGTACATCACATACATACACACATATATTTTATAAATATATATAAATATGCATATTAGAGACTGTTAAGAGGAAATGAGAAGTGATTGATGTTGTGTATTAGATTTCATTTTGGTATAAAGAAAATGTTCTACAATTGATTGTGGTGACGGTTATACAACTCGGAATATTAAAAAAAAAATCATTGAATTATAAACTTTAAATGCCTAATATGCAAGTTATGTGATTTATATGTGAAGAAAGCTCTGTACAAAATAATGAGAGCAAATGTAGTTTTCATAAATATTTTGAATGTAGAACTTAAAGGAACTTATTCTCAGTTAAACTGAAGAATGAGATTTTAGAAGAATTCAGTATATCTCCCAGTATAGAGACACTGTTATAAAATAGAATAGAAAATTCATAAGTACAAATTGGAAGATTCATTTTGGACATATTGAGTTGGAGGGAGCATGAGAGTGTTGGGGAGGAGAGGGAAAGAATACAAAACTGGCTGAAGAAAGAAATAAGAGTGATCATTAATTTAAAGAATTCTGATGCAATCGAGTGTGGGTATTAGATGGTGGGAAATAGTTTAACAAGAAAATAAGGTGGTAATATGGTGTTCTGAAAGTGAAAGTCACTCAGTTGTGTCTGACTCTTTGTGACCCTATAGACCATACAGTCCCTGGAATTCTCCAGGTCAGAATACTGGAGTGGATAGCCTTTCTCTTCTCCAAGGGATCGTCCCAACCCAGGGATAGAACCCAGGTCTCCCACATTGCAAATGGATTCTTTACCAGCTGAACCACAAAGGAAGCCCAATATGGTATTTTGCAGATCTGTTAAAGATAATGAAAGTCTAAGGACAGGCTGATGAGAACAGAATAGTATTTAAGGAGATTCTTTGGGCTTCAAGTAAAGGATGGATTAGGTCATGAAACTGAAGGTAGATCAATTAGAAGAATGCTAAAACAATACATGAGAAATTATGGTGACGTAAATTAGGATATTGAAGAGGAACTGCAAAGGAGGCCTTACAAATAGCTGTGAAAAGAAGAGAAGCGAAAAGCAAAGGAGAAAAGGAAAGATATTCCCATCTGAATGCAGAGTTCCAAAGAATAGCAAGGAGAGATAAGAAAGCCTTCCTCGGTGATCAGTGCAAAGAAATAGAGGAAAACAACAGAATGGGAAAGACTAGAGATCTCTTCAAGAAAACTAGAGATACCAAGGGAACATTTCATGCAAAGATGGGCTCAATAAAGGACAGAAATGGTATAGACCTAACAGAAGCAGAAGATATTAAGAAGAGGTGGCAAGAATACACAGAAGAACTGTACAAAAAAGATCTTCACAACACAGATAATCACGATGGTGTAATCACTCACCTAGAGCCAGACATCCTGGAATGTGAAGTCAAGCTGGCCTAAGAAAGCATCACTATGAACAAAGCTAGTGGAGGTGATGGAATTCCAGTTGAGCTATTTCAAATTCTGAAAGATGATGCTGTGAAGGTGCTGCATTCAATATGTCAGCAAATGTGGGAACTCTGCAGTGGCCACAGGCTGGAAAAGGTCAGTTTTCATTCCAATCCCAAAGAAAGGCAATGCCAAAGAATGCTCAAACTACCACACAATTGCACTCATCTCACACGCTAGTAAAGTAATGCTCAAAATTCTCCAAGCCAGGCTTCAGCAACACGTGAATCGTGAACTTCCAGATGTTCAAGCTGGTTTTAGAAAAGGCAGAGGAACCAGAGATCAAATTGCCAACATCTGCTGGATCATCGAAAAAGCAAGAGAGTCCCAGAAAAACGTCCACTTCTGCTTTATTGACTATGCCAAAGCCTTTGACTGTGTGCATCACAACAAACTGTGGAAAATTCTTCAAGAGATGGGAATACCAGACCACCTGACCTGCCTCTTGAGAAACCTGTATGCAGGTCAGGAAGCAACAGTTAGAACTGGACATGGAACAACAGACTGGTTCCAAATAGGAAAAGGAGTACATCAAGGCTGTATATTGTCACCCTGCTTATTTAACTTATATGCAGAGTACATCATGAGAAACGCTGGGCTGGAAGAAGCACAAGCTGGAATCAAGATTGCCGGGAGAAATATCAATAACCTCAGATATGCAGATGACACCACCCACTGGCAGAAAGTGAAGAAGAACTGAAGAGCCTCTTGATTAAAGTGAAAGAGGACAGTGAAAAAGTTAGCTTAAGGCTCAGCATTCAGAAAACTAATATCATGGCATCTGGTCTCATCACTTCATCGGAAATAAATGAGGAAACAGTGGAAACACTGTCAGACTTTATTTTTTGAGGCTCCAAAATCACTGCAGATGGTGATTGCAGCCATGAAATTAAAAGATGCTTACTCCTTGAAAGGAAAGTCATGACCAACCTAGACAGCATATTTAAAGGCAGAGACATGACTTTGTCAACAAAGGTCCGTCTAGTCAAGGCTATGGTTTTTCCAGCAATCATGTATGGATGTGAGAGTTGGACTGTGAAGAAAGCTGAGCGCAGAAGAATTGACGCTTTTGAACTGTGGTATTGGAGAAGACTCTTGAGAGTCCCTTGGACTGCAAGGAGATCCAATCAGTCCATCCTAAAGGAGATCAGTTCTGGGTGTTCATTGGAAGGACTGATGTTAAAGCTGAAACTCCAATACTTTGGCCACCTCATGCAAAGAGTTGACTCATTGGAAAAGACCCTGATGCTGGGAAGGATTGGGGGCCGGAAGAGAAGGGGATGACAGGGGATGAGATGGCTGGATGGCATCACTGACTCAATGGACATGAGTTTGGGTAAACTCCGGGAGTTCGTGATGGACAGGGAAGCCTGGTACACTGCAACTCGTAGGGTCGCAAAGAGTCAGACACGACTGAGCGACCGAACTGAACTGAAATTAGGGTATTGAAGTGGAACTGGAAAGGACAATATATGGTTAAGAAATGTTAGTGAGGATGAATCAGAAAGCTTGGTGATAAGTTGTATATAACAGTTGAGAAATAGGAAGAAATCTCACATGACTCATAGGTTTCAACCAAGTCGCCAAATGAATAGTGGGTCAAACAAACTTGACAAAGAACACCAAAGAGGAATGAATTTAAGGTTAAAGCTAAAGGTTTCATTCAGATTTTCACTCTTGAGTTTAAAATGCCTGTAGGAAATTTAACTGGACCTCAGAACAAAGTGTGATCCAACAGCATCAGGATCACTTGGGGGTGTTTTAGAAAAGTATGATCTCAGACCACATTCCAGAACAACAGAGTCAGATTCTGCATTTTTAGAAGCAGCTCAACTGTTTTATCCACATTAACATTTGAGAGGTACTGCTTTAATAGACAATTGAATGTGTATGTCCAGAGTTGAGTAGGGAAGTTTTTGAGTTGGAGTTAAGGATATTATCATAAATAAAACTATAAATAATGATGAAATTGTATGTATCTTCAAAGAATGAAAAGTTAACCATTTCATTATGATATTATGATAGATTGCATTTTATACAGAATATTTTAACTTTCAATATATATATAACTCCTAATTGCCTACAAAAATTTACAGTTTTAAAAAGCCAGTTTCATCAGAAAAGTAAAATCCTATTTTTGATTATTATATTTCTGTCAGCATAATATGCGATGTGCTGTGTCTAAGCATGTCTTGCTATTGTAACTGCAAAATGGCAGCTCTACTGTGGTTTTGTTGTTGTTGTTAGAAATGAAAAAGAAGTTGTACATTTACAGAGAAATTTTCTAGATCTCTGAAATCTTTGTCAATTTTAAAAAGCCAGAGTACTTAAAAGCATTCATTGCCTATAAATCTGATTTAGAACAAATTTAGATCTGGTAGATATGTCACACAGAAAGTTAATGTTTGGAAAATTTGTGATCTTTATAACCATAAGCTTTCTACGGGCACAAATTATTCTCTTCTATAAATAATTTACTCCAGAGTGGTTTCACCCTTCTATAGCCAATTTGTCAAGCAAGACCCCATACTAAGCAGATAGAGTCCAAAAGCGGTGTCTAAACTTGTCGGCATTGTGTTTTTCGGCTTGGTTCCAACCTTTCAACCCAGGACTCTCACTCTGCCCTGAACAGTGTGAGTGCATTTAATTACAATCTGACATGTGTATTAGTAAGAAACAAAGGGCTGTGAACTGAGGGTGATGATTAACTGTTCTACTGGATAATTGCTTAAACTACTACTTATATTATACTGCATTATCTCTTTTGAACAAAGTGATAATTGGCCTTTTGTATAGTGATTATACAATGTAAGTGCAATCTTGCTGTTTTAACTCTTGTCAGAATTTATGTTTGATGTACTTCCATTACAATGAGTAGTGCAACTTTAGGTGTTCTTTCTTCAACTGAGAAAACTGATAGAATCAATCTTTTATGGCTTTTTTTCTTGGCTTGGAATAGGCAGCATCTTCTGATCTTCCAGGGGAGGGGAATTCAAAACATAGAGATAACAGTATTCAAGAGTCAAATAAATACATTCATACTTTTCATATGTATAGCCCTACATGGAAACACCTCCAATATTGTGATTCAAACCAAAAAAACAGCAAACTAATAGATTCTGAAAACCTTAGAGGACAAAACTAAAACTTTAAAAAAGTAGTTTACTTTTTACAAAGGAGTACTTATAAACCACAGCTTTTATTCACTTTTGTAAATACAGGATGTTGGTTGCCTGCATGTTCAGTCATGTCTGATTCTCCGTGACCCCATGAACTGTAGCCTGCCAGGCTCCTCTGTCCATGGGATTATCCTGGCAAGAATACTAGAGTGGGTTACCGTTTCCCTTTCCAGGGGATCTTCCCAACCCAGGGATCAAAACTACGTCTCCTGCAGCTCCTCCATAGGCAGGTGAATTCTTCTACCACTGAGTCACCATAATTAACATGATGAATCTGTATCTATCCTATTAGGAAAAAAAAAATTCATTCTTTCAGAGCTTTATGTTTAGGTAATTAGCTGCCTCACAGAACTGTACTCTTCTCCCAAAACTTCCCATCATTCAAGCTCACATTTTCTCAGGAAAAACCTTTTACCATGCCATTGCAATTGGTTGATTTTGGTCAACTCCAAGGTCTACCATAATTGCCATGAGAAAAACTTGTAATGAGATCAAAGCATATGTTATTTTAATGTTTTCCTTGAAGTATAGCTGATAGACAATAAAGTGCACATATATAAAATGTAAAATTTAGATACGTTTTTGAATATGTATACATCCCTGACACATTAGCACAATTAAGATGAGTAGAGCCCTAATCTCCCAGAGTTTCCATGTGTCTCTTAGTAATCCCTCCCTTATGCTTTTCCCTGAAATCCCTCTGCTTTCTGACTATAAATTAATTTGCATTTTCTATATAGCTAACCATAAATGGGGGCTTCCTTGGTGGCTCAGATGGTAAAGAATCCATCTGCAATGCAGGAGACCTAGGTTCGATCCCCGGGTCAGGAAGACCCCTTGGAGAAGATAATGGCTACCCACTCCAGTATTCTTGCCTGGAGAATTCCAAGGACAGAGAAGCCTAGTGGAGTATAGTCCATAGGGTCCCAGAGTCAGATGCAACTGAGCAAAACACACACACACACACACACGTATATATGGAATAATAAAATGTGTACCCAGCTGTTTTCACTCAACATAATTATTTGAGAATCCATACATCTAGCCTATGTCAATGGTTCATTCCTTTTATTGTTCATAAGTGTTTCATTGTAAGGATATATCACATTTGTGTTAATAGTACCTGTTGGTGAGACACTTTCTGTTTTTTCCTGTTTTAACTGATTATAAATAAAACTTCTATGAACATTTGTTTACAAGTTTTTTTGGCACATAATTTCATTCATATTCAGTAGGCATCAAAGAGTGAGATGATTGAATCATATGATAGATACACTCTCAAGTTTTTTTTTTAAACTGGCAAACTCTTGCCAACAAGTATGTACCATTTTACAATCCCAACAGTAGATGTAAGAGTCCCAGTTCTTTAATATCCTTGCCAGTGCTTGACTTGGTTAGTCTTTTCAGCACTAAATGTGTTCTGGCATTCAATTTTCATTTTAATTTGCATTTCGCAGAGGAGAAGGAGATGACAGAAGATGAGATGGCTGGATGGCATCACTGACTCAATGGACACGAGTTTGGGTAAACTCCGGGAGTTGGTGATGGACAGGGAGGCCTGGCGTGCTGCGATTCATGGGGTTGCAAAGAGTCAGACACGACTAAGAGACTGAACTGAACTGAACTGAATGACTAATAATGATGAGCATATTTGATGTGCTATTTCCCTGGTGGCTCAGCTGGTAAAGAATCCTCCTGCAATGCAGGAGACCTGGGTTTGATCCCTGGGTTGGGAAGATTTCTTGAGAAGGGAAAGGCTACCCACTCCAGCATTCTGGCCTGGAGAATTCCATGGACAGAGCAGCATGGCAGGCTACGCTTCACAGGGTCTCAAAGAGTCAGAGATGACTGAGTGAATTTCACCGTCACTATCTTTTTTTGGTGAAGTGTTTATCAAAATATTTTAATATTATCTAGGGCTTATTTTTTTAAACAGATGCCCATTATTGGGTTAAGGAAATGCCATTTATTCATAGTATTATGAATAATGGATGTTGGAAATTAATAAATTTTTTCTGCATATATTATGAAATATGATAATACTTTTATTTATGAATATAGTAGACTTTATTAAGGTAAGGACACAACAGTTAGAACCGGAAATGGAACAACAGACTGGTTCCAAATAGGAAAAGGAGTACGTCAAGGCTGTATATTGTCACCCTGCTTATTTCACTTATATGGAGAGTACATCATGAAAAACACTGGGCTTGATGAAGTACAAGCTGGAATCAAGATTGCCGGGAGAAATATCAATAACCTCAGGTATCCAGATGACACCACCCTTATGGCAGAAAGCAAAGAAAAGCTAAAGAGCCTCTTGATGAAAATGAAAAAAGAGAGTGAAAAAGTTGGCTTAAAGCTCAACATTGAGAAAACTAAGATCATGGCATCCAGTCCCATCACTTCATGACAAAAGATGGGAAAACAGTGGAAATAGTGTCAGACTTTATTTTTGGGGGCTGCAAAATCACTGCAGATGGTGACTGCAGTCATGAAATTAAAAGATGCATGCTCCTTGGAAGGAAAGTTATGACCAACTTAGATAGCATATTAAAAAGCAGAGACATTACTTTGCCAACAAAGGTCCATCTAGTCAAGGCTATGGTTTTTCCAGTAGTCATGTATGGATGTGAGAGTTGAACTGTAAAGAAAGCTGAGCACCGAAGAATTGATGCTTTTGAACTGTGGTGTTGGAGAAGACTCTTGAGAATCCCTTGGACTGCAAGGAGATCCAACCAATACATCCTAAAGGAGATCAGTCCTGGGTGTTCATTGAACGGACTGATACTGAAGCTGAAACTCCAATACTTTGGCCAGCTGATGGGAAGAGCTGACTCATTTGAAAAGACCCTGATGCTGGGAAAGATTGAGGGCAAGAGGAGAAGGGGACAACAGAGGATGAGATGGCTGGATGGCATCACTGACTCAATGGACATGAGTTTGAGTAAATCTGGGAGTTGGTGATGGACAGGGAGGCCTGGCATGCTGCAGTCCATGGGGTCGCAAAGAGTTGGACATGACTGAGCAACTGAACTAAACTGAACTGACTTTATTAAACTGATTTCTGGGTGTTAATTAATCCTCACACTACTGATATAAACTCTTTGGTCATAAGATATCATCCTTTTTATACATTGCTGAATTGAATTTAGTAAATTTTGTTAGGTTTGTATCTATTTTCACAAAGTGTACTGGTTTATATATTCTTTTTTTCAGTGTCTTTGTCTGGCTTTCATATCACTGTACTAGTATAGAATGAGTTAAGATGCGTTTTCTGCTCTTCATATTATGGAAGAGGTTGTTTAGCAGTAGTATTATTTGCAGATTCGCCAATAAAGTCATTTTGGTCTAGAGATTTACTCTTGAATGATCCTTGCAATTTGTGTACTTAAAGAAACTTATTCATTTCACTTAAGTATGTCAAACTGATATTGCATGATATGTTTATATTTCTTTATTATCCTTTCAAAATGTTTAAAGTCTGTAGTGAGGTATTTTCTGGTGTTGCTATTAGTGCTATATCAACTTTATAGAATAACTTGGGGTTTGTTCCATCCTTTTATGTTTTAAGAAACTTTATTAAGATGTAGTGTTAATTCTTTTTTAAGTGTTTTATGGGAATCACTAATGAAATTAACAAGGCTGAGCTTTTCATTTTAGAAAATACAGGCATACCTTGTTTTATTGTGCTTTCCAAATACTGTATTTTTGGTAAGTTGAAGATTTCTGGTAACCCTGCATTGAGCAAGTCTACAGACAGCATTTTTCCAACAACATCCACTCACTTTGTGTCTCTGTATTACATTTTGGTAATTCTCACTGTATTTCAATTTTTTTTTCATTACTATTATATTTGTTATGGTGGTTTGTGATCAGGGATCTTTCATGCTATAATTGCAAAAAGATTATGACTCACTGCAAGCTCAAATGATGATTACCATTTTAGCAATAAATATTTTAAAATTAAGATATAGACTTAGTTTTATTAGAGATAAAGCTATTGCAAAGTTAATAAACTATAGTATAGTGTAAACATAGCTTTCATGTGCACTGGGAAATCAAGAAATCCAAAGCAATGTGACTTGCTTTATTGTTATACTTTACTACTGTGATCTAGAACTGAACCCAGGATTTAGCTGTGGTATGCCCGTATATTGATTACTAATTTAGTCTCTCTAGAGTAATAGATCTCTCAGATTACAATTCTTCTTGAATCATCGTCAATGGTTTACTTCTGTAGAAATGTTAAGTTTATCTATGTTATCTAATTTGTGGACATAAAACTTTCCAGAATATCTCTTGAAATCTTTTTCATTTCTGAAAGAGTAGTAGTGCTGTTTCTTTTTACATTCTTGATTTAAGAAATTTGAATATTCTCTCCAGTTTTGGGTCAGTCTAGCTGAAGCTTTTACAAATTTTGTTGATTTTTTTAAATGATTAGTTTTTGTATTTTAAATACATTGTCTATTGCTTTTTAAATCTGTTTCATTCATTTCCACTCATATTTTTACATGAGGCTTCCCAGGTGGTACTAGTGATACAGTCCATGGGGTCACAAAGAGTTGGACATGACTCAGTGACTGACTAACACACATACACACACACACACACACAAACACACACACACACACACACACCCCTAGGCTTCAACTTTGGCTTTATCATTTATAAACTCTTTGATTTATGAAGGTATTTGAGCTGCTAAACCTCAAATAGCTCATCACTTAAATAGGAACAGTAACAGGAAGTATCTAATAAAATATGAAAATCGAATATTAAGAATAAGTTACTTAGCACTCTAGGCTATTCATCATTAAATGCTAGCTATTTTAGTGAACAAATTTGATGATGATTGTTGAGCAGAAAAACAGTCCAAATTTGTTCTGATTGATTAACCCACTGAAATAAATGTGGAAAATTGATAGCACCCATCAATTTCTATCAAAAATTTAAAAATTATTTGTTCCTTCATTTGTTCTTGTTTAGTCTCTAAGTTGTGTACAATTCTTTGCAACCCCATGGAATGTAGCCTGCCAGACTCCTCTATCCATGAGATTTCCAAGGCAAGTATACTGGAGTGGGTTGCCATTTTCTTCTCCAAGAGATCTTCCCAACTCAGGAATCAAACCCATATCTCTTGCATTGCAGGTGGATTCTTTACCAACTGAGCTACCAGAGAAGCCGTTACTTGTTCCTTCATAAATTCCAAAAATTATCTTTGCATAATCTGTTGAAATGCTGATGTCCATCCAGTACTAAATATTCATTCCAACTTAACTGACCATTAAATCATGGCTTCTTGAACCACAAAGGTTAAGAAAACTCCTTTTTTTTGATAGAAGTAATGAAAGATTTCCTCATCAAATGTGAACAAGTATTTTCTCTGGACAGCCTTTCCCATGGAATACCCTCTTCTGTGTCAGAGAATACATACTGGGCAACATTTAAGTAGGAAAGCAAGTTTTAATTGGCACTAGCAAAAATGGCAGAGAGGGAAGAACACTTACTTATGTATAGGTCACAATTACCTGATGTTTGTTTGTAAAAGTCAGTAAAAGTTCTGTGGTGGACACAATGCCTTTGTTTCAACCTATCTAAAAACATCATTGATTTATGCTTAATCTACTGGCAGAAAGAAAGTGAAAGTCGCTCAGTCATGTCTGACTCTTTGCAAGCCCATAGAATTCTCCAGGCCAGAATACTGGAGTGGGTAGCCTTTTCCTTCTCCAGGGGATCTTCTCAACCCAGGGTTCAAATCCAGGTCTCCCTCATTGAAGGCAGATTCTTTACCAGCTGAGCCACAAGGGAAGCCCCTACTAGCAGAGCTTTACATCAATTATTTACAGCTTTAAAGAAAAAGGTCTGATAGTTTTCTGCTGAGTCAATCTTAAGGAAATGGACATGTGGAAAGTCAAAGAGCAGTAGCTTATTAGGATGTCACTTAGAACATAATAGTTATGTATGGGGCCTGTGTAAATAGTGATATCTGTGTTTGAGTTGTGGTTTCAAAGCTCATCATTTACTTGTCTCTAGGTAAGGTAGTATATAACCCTTACCTTAGTCTATTCATCTGTATAATTTGAGCAATAATATGCCATTTTTGCAAAGTTTTTATTTTTATAAATTTTGTAAAAAATAAATGTTTATTTTCACAAAGTTGTTGGAAGTGATAAATTAAATAGTGAATGCAAAGTGCTGGAGACACAATGCTTGGTGGAAAGCAAGAATTCAGAGATGGTATCTGACCCATTATGTCAGAGAAGAATAATAAAGAAGAATAATAAGGGAGAGGGATGGGATAGGGAGAAAAGCAAATAAAAGTCAGCATCAGGCAAAAGATGGCCAAAGAGTCTTCTTTAGAGTTGTCCAACCTCTGCAATGTAGATAGAATAAGGGTCATGATGCATTTGGTAGAGTATTAAAAAATACTGAATATTGGGCATAACTACAATTCAAGATGACATAGGCAGGCAGAAGTCTTATATGCTCTCTAACTGTTCCCTTGTGCTAAATTTCCCATTATCTCTGGCACTTCTCCATTTATCAAAGCATTGATCTTTCAGTCATATTTGATGCATAGAAATCCTTTGCAACTCATTTGTAATCAATCAACCAAACCTACTTTTTCTATTTTCTAGTGCTGCGTATCTGCACAGGGTCTTTGCCCACTTCTTAGAAACATCACTAGGCAAGGAGTTATGACACCTGGAACATATCCTCAACCAGTAGTGACTTGGAATGGAATGTGTCTACCTCTCACACCTATTAAATAAGAGTAGTAATCAAAAGAGCTCAGTTTCCTGGAAGATCATGGGCATTAGGTATAATTATAGATTGAAAAGCCTTAGTTATGTCAAGTGTTACTATCTTTATCGCTCTTTGTGACTTTTCCTTCATCACATATTTGCCTTCATTTATTCAGGTTTTGATATCTTTATCTGAAAAAAAAAAGTTTCGAAATCTTCCCTTTTCATTATTCTTAGTCTCAAATGCAATAAAACATGAAGAAACATTTCCTAAAATGTACAGCATTTTATGTAAGTGAACATTGCTAGTTACTTCAAGAACTTTGATGGAAATATGCCATAGATACAAGGCGGGGGGAAAGTAAAGAACTCTCTTCAGTTAAAAAGTGCAGGAAGCTGAAACTACTTATGGTTAAACTCCAGTTATGCACGCTGTGTATGTGTGTATGTGTCACACATACATTTGCCCTGGCTGAGGATAATTATGATATCTGGTTAAGGATAGTTATGTTAAATTTAAAATTTTTCTTGACACTGCAAGTACATCTATAGAATCTTTTTTATATTTATGAAAATGTATGAATATGTCATTGAAATCATTTTGGGAAATACTGCATTGTATAGGCTTAATCCTGACAGCCTAGGTTTAGATGTTCAATCTACTTTAATGGTCTTACTTTTAGACCAAACAGAAAAGGCAAGGGAATTAAAAAAACAAAAACTTCTGCTTCATTGACTATGCTAAAGCCTTTCACTATGTGGATCACAGCAAACTATGGAAAATTCTTAAAGAGATGGGAATACCAGACCACCTTACCTGTCTCCTGAGAAACTGGAAAGAAGCAACAGTTAGAACTGGACATGGAACAACAAATGCATTCAAAATAGGGAAAGGAGTACGTCAAGGTTGTATACTGTCAACTCAGTTATTTAACTTCTATGCAGAGTACATCATGTGAAATGCCATGCTGGATGACTCACAAACTGGGATTAAGATTGCAAGGAGGACTGTCAACAATCTCAGACACACAGATGATGCCACTTTAATGGCAGAAAACAAGAGGAACTAAAGACCCTGTTGATGAAGGTGAAAGAGGAGAGTGAAAAAAAATGGCTTAAAACTCAACATTCAAAAAACGAAGATTACAGCTTTCAATCCCATCTGCTGCTGCTGCTGCTAAGTCGCTTCAGCCGTGTCCGATTCTGTGCGACCCCATAGACGGCAGCCCACCAGGCTCCGCCGTCCCTGGGATTCTCCAGGCAAGAACACTGGAGTGGGTTGCCATTTCCTTCTCCAATGCACGAAAGTGAAAAGTGAAAGTGAAGTCGCTCAGTCGTGTCTGACTTTTAGCGACCCCATGGACTGCAGCCTACCGGGCTCCTCTGTCCATGGGATTTTCCAGGCAAAAGAGTACTGGAGTGGGGTGCCATTGCCTTCTCCGTCAATCCCATCACTTGATGGCAAATGGATGGGGAAAAAGCGGAAACAGTGACAGATTTTATTTTCTTGGGCTCCAAAATCACTGCACATGGTGACTACAGCCATGAAATTAAAAGACACTTGCTCCTTGGAAGAAAAGCTCTGACAAGCCTAGACAGCACATTAGAAAGCAGAGATATCGTTTTGCCGACAGAAGTCCGTATAGTCATAGCTATGGTTTTTCCAGTAGTCATGTAGAGAAGGCAAGGTTGGACCGTAAAGAAAGCTGAGCGCCGAAGAATTGATGCTTTCAAACTGTGGTGCTGGAAAAGACTCTTAAGAGTCCCTTGGACTGCAAGGAGATCAAATCAGTCCATCCTAAAGGAAATCAATCCTGAATATTTATTGGAAAGACTAATGCTGAAGCTGAAGCTCCAATACTTTGGCCATCTGATGTGAAGAGCTTTATCATTGGAAAAGTCCCTGAAGCTGGGAAAGAGTGAAGGCGGGAGGAGAAGTGGATGACAGCTGATTAGATGGTTGGATGGTATCACTGAGTCAATGAACATGAGTTTGAGCAAATTCTGGGGCATAATGAAGGACGGAGAAGCCTGGCGTGCTGCAGTCCATGGGATTGCAAAGAATCAGACATGACTTCGGGACTAAGCAACAGTACATTACCAGCCAAATAACATTTGCTGTTTCACACAGTAGAAGTATTCCCTGCCTTATTACATTACTAGAGACTCCATAATCAGAAAATTTGAGTGTAGAATTGCACTGTATCTCAAGTTAACAAAACTTGACAGACTGAAAATTAGTTCCTAAATATCTGCACGTGTGCATATTTAAACACAATTCAGAATTAAAATTTAATAAGAATTTCAGTTCCTCAGTCCTACAGGGCACCTTTCATGTACACAGTAATCACAGGAAGCTAATGGTTAGCACAGATATAGAAATTTCCATCAGATATAGAAATAGCACAGATATAGAAATTTACCATAGATTTTCCTAAGGAGTGATGCTATAGACAGATATTTGAAGTGATATTGGATGGTGATCATCCAGGAAGTATACTTGTGAATATCCCTACAAAACCTCGGTTTAATAAAAGAGGGGATTGTAGACAATTGTTAGTTCTACTGGAATTTGTCAAGTATCATTTGTATAAGAAAAGTTGGACAATGTTTGCCTCATTCTTTGTTCTTACATATATAATAATAGAAAAAAATTGTAAAATATATTTTAAAAAGCAAAATTGCATATTTGTCTATATCTTCATTTCAATATTTAATTCTATGTTGCAAAGGTAAGTTTAAATAACTCTATATATTTCAATATTTAGATACTAGTCAAATTATCATCTATCACTTTGATATGATGGATCAGAAGAACATTTACTTATTCATCATTTCTACAGACAACTAACAAAATTAAAGATACTAACATACTAACTACTGCATTTTTATGATCAATATTTTCTGGAAAAAACCATAAAATGTCAATGAAATGCTCCACTGGACATTTTAACCTATTTTTTATATCCTTAGATACATTTAATTCATTGAGTTGTTCACCTGACATTTTTACAGATTGCTTTGATTGTAAAAACGTCATTTTAAAATGACGTTTTTACACTGCCTTGGTCTTAAAAACATCAAATGGGGGATAATTCTTCATTTGAAGTTATTAAACATGGCTATAATCATAAAAATGTCATTTTAAGATAATTCTTCATTTGACCTTTTTTTACGCTCAGCTGCTCTTTTCTTGTCTTCCTTAAAAATTTGATATTAGAAATGAAAGTTAATAGATTTGAAGGCTGTACTTAAAAATTCAAATCAGGATCTCACTGTTAATGTAGCCATGGTCCTAAGGGAATAGTTTTACTACCAATCCCCTACTCATTACAGTTCTGGGCATTACTGATGGGATATGTATGTGCATGCCTGTGTATGCATGAGGGTATGTGAAGCAACAGTAATATCCAACCATGCTTACTTATGTGTTCATACAAATAATCTAGGAGTCTTTACAACTTTCAGCTCCATTATTACACTTTTATAGTGTAATATGTTATTCTCTATAGGCAAGTCACACAATAGCCTTTTTCTTTCATTTATGGTGACTGTGAAGATGGCTTTGCAGTCATGTAACTATTCCAACTGTTTGGATATAGGATACACATTTTGCCAACTCCATGCATTGCTGTACTTTCAATATTTTTTATTTTATATATACACTTGTATAAGAAGCATAGAAAGAATGAGGTTCAATATGTGTGCTTATTCAATACTTTATAAGTGTGTGGTAAGTACATTCATATTTTGGGTGAACTGAATAGTAGTGACAATTCAGCACATATTTATGTCAGGCACTGATGAGAGATTTTTTCTTGCATTAATTAATTCTCATAACAATCCTGTGACAGATAGAGTATTGACTTACACCTAAGGACAACAGATTCCAAAAGGAGCAAACCAGAATTTGTAGCCAGCGAGGCAGAAGCATCAGGGTTTTCCTCAAATATTCCTTGCATCTGTACCAGGGAACATGCAGAATTTTGGGAGTTATTATGACAGGAGTTTGGCTCGAGTGATAGAGATTCTAAGAAGGCATCTAAAAGTATCTTTCTTCTCTTTCTCCTATTTCAGCTACAATTTTTTCCCCTATAAGCCAAGCAGACACTGGATAGACAGGCATCTAGGGCATAAGGAGTACAACAGAGACAGATTCCTGGCTTTTTCTGAATCTCTGGAAATCAGTGAAAGGGAATTCAGTGGCAAGGATCTCCTTGGGGTAAATTTTGGTGAGACTTTACCTATGGACACCATTGGATTTGCCAAAGAAAAGCTGGTATAGAAGATCTTAACCATACTCCACTTCACTTTCCAGGGAATCCAGGAGGGTCAGAATAGATGATGTGAGTCTTTAATCTAAGAGAAGCCCAGGAGCTTCTCCCTGGTGTCTGTAGAGGGGGCAAATGACCCACCCATTGTCATATCCCAGTACACAATAGCATAGGCCATCTTGGCTCCCTGCTGGTTCAATGGCTAAGACACTGTGTTTCCAATGCAGAGAAGTCACATGCCACAGTTAAAGATCCTGCATGCCATGAGTAAGATAGGAGATCCTGAATGATGCAAGATCTGGAACAGACAAATAAATAAATAAATATTTTTTAAAAAGAATATATATGAAGTGAGGTGAAAGTCACTCAGTTGTGTCTGACTCTTTGCGACCCCATGGACTATACAGCCCATGGAATTCTCCAGGCCAGAATACTGGAGTGGGTAGCCTTTCCCTTCTCCAAGGGATCTTCTCAACCCAGGGATCAAACCCAGGTCTCCTGCATTGCAAGCGGATTCTTTACCACCTGAGCCACGAGGGAAGCCCCAAGGGTGTGTTGACTCCCCATCGGGAATTGAACTCCAGTCTCCTGCGTGACAGGTGGGGATACTCACCACTATACTAACGAGGACAGCTCAGTGAATATATATTAACCACTGAGAAAAAATGTACTTACCAAAGTGATGGCTCAGCAGTAAAGAATCCACCTGCAATGCAGGAAATTCAGGAGACACGATTTCAAATCCTGAGTGGGGAAATACCCTGGAGGAGGGCATGGCAACCCACTCCAGTATTTTTGCTGTGAAAATCCCATGGACAGATGAGCATGGCAGGCTGTGATCCTTGGGGTTGCAAAGAGTCAAACACAAATGAAGCAACTGAGCATGCATGCATGCTAATAAAATAAAAAAAAAATCAAAAAATGGACCACAAGATACAGAAAGCAGAAAAAGGGAAGAATAAGGGTGAGTTCTGAAGCATTTTCTTATTTGAAATGTCTTTCTGTTGTGTTGTAGTTCCTCTACCCTTTTCTCATACTCTTTTGCAACCACATATCTATATAGTTAAATATAACCATAAGCTGAATTTAATGTATAAAGTAAATATTAATACAGATTCTGAAAATAAAAAGGCCAAGATGCAGAGAAAACTGTAGGGTCAGAAGTGAGAGTACTAAACTAAAACAGTTAATATAAAAAAGAAATGAAAAGGTCAGCAGCAAGATGGGGAAAATGCACATGAGATGACAGATGTAAGCACTGGAGAACAGAATGCTTTCATACGAAAAATAGTATTTTATTTTCATATACTATTCAACACAAGTGTCTGATTAACTACTAGTATAAAGTAAAACTAATATAGTAGAGGGCTTCCCAGGTAGCTCAGTGAGTAAAGAATCCTTCAATGCAAGAGACACAAGAGACAGAGGTTTGATCCCTGGGTCAGGAAGATCCCCTGGAGAAGGGCATGGTAACCCACTCCAGTATTCTGGCCTGGAGAATCCTGTGGACAGAGGAGCCTCGTGGGCTCCAGTCCATAGGGTCACAATGAGTCAGACATGACTGAAGTGACTGAGTACTGATCATAATATAATAGATACAGTAGAATTCCCAAATTATAAAATAAAAAGTAAAGAACAAGTATCATCATTCCCAATCAAATAATATAATAAAATGAAAAGGAAATGAAATTTTAAAAATAAAAATTAAAAATAAAATCAAACTGAACCTTCCTAGTATTCAATTAAGACACAAAAATCTATTGTATGTTTACTGTAGATTTTAAAAAGCAGTTCAATTATTTACTTTATGTTCATATCAAAAAAGGCATGGTTATTTCCCCGTTGCTTGAATCCATAACTTTATTTAGCCAAACCAGTGTATCAGGGACTGAGGCCAGGTCACAAAATGTGTTGCGTGTTGTCCCTTGATTGCTATCGCATATCTCCTAAAACCAAGACAACAACCCATGTGTGCATGTTCAGTTACTTCAGTCATGGCACTTTTGCCACCCTATGGACTATAGACTCCCGGGCTCCTCTGTCCATGGGATTCCCCAGGCAAGAATACTGGAGTGGGTAGCCACTCCTTTCTCCAGGGGGTCTTCCTGACTCAGGCATTGAACCTGCATCTCCTGTGCTTCCTGCATTGCAGGCAGATTGTTTACCCACTGAGGCATCTGGGAAGCCCTTGGGATAGCCCATGGGAGGATAAAACTCATAATACAAGCTGAGTTGCACTAGATTGTTCTAATGGAGACCATCCTAGATCAGCCAATAGAGAGCAGATCTCTAGGTAAACAAGAAACAAATAGACAAAATCTGAATAACTCCCACTCATTTGCAGTTGACTATCTGAACATAAACAAATCCAGCTGAGATCAGCCAACTATAGGTCAGAAGAGCTGAATCCTGATGCAGTTAGTGAGCAATGAATAAGCCATTATTGTTGTAAAGCTCTAATGTTTTGTGGTTCTTATTATGACACATTATTGTGGAAATAGAAAGCAGAAAGATATTTAAAAGATATTAATAATTAATATCATTTAATTAATTAATCAATTAATTGATATTAATAACAATATTACTAATTAATTAATTAAAATACATATAATTTTTTTTAAGTAAAAATTAAGGCTTGGGCAGGGAGAGAGTAAGTGAATGCAATCATAAAGAAAGCAGGGAGGCCAAGATAACATTAAAAAGTGGAACATAAGAGTAAAAGCATTTGTCAAGACAAACAGGAGCATTTTATAAAAGTAGAAGATATAATTTATGAAGAAGTCATTAACTTGTATGCACCAAAGTATCTGATAAACTGCTATTAGAATGACAAAGAACACTTAATTTAATATACAATATTAATGAAATATCACCATACACCTCTTTCAAAATGTAACATATGTTTCTGAAAGAAAAAAAATAAGTAAAAATACAGAACATTCCATTCCATTGACAGAGTCCTGAACCTTAAAAAAAACCACACACACACACTGCTGCTTCTGGTTTCTGGTTCCACGTGTAAGGAGTTTAGGAGTAGAGACTCCGTGCCAGTAATAGATAAAGAGCTGAGTAGACTGAAAAATCAACTCTTCAGATCCATTAGAATTTTAGGAGGACTGAGGAGCCTCGCGGGCTACAGTCCATGGGATCGCAAAGAGTCGGACACAACTGAGAGACTAACACTTCACTTCACTTCATGTCTTGTCACAGCAGAGATTCAGAAGCGGAAGCTGGCACGGGAATCAATGTCAGGGTAGGAAAACCTGACTCTAACTGATGAATTCCTGGAGGCACAGGGTGACAGCTCTGAGAGTAAAATACTCCAGGAGGACCCAGCCAAAAGGAGACCCATATACTTTTGTGAGTTTAACTCAAGGATTACTATTATGTTCTCCCCATAAATATCAGAGGAAAAAAAAAATCTCATCCTTCTAGATTGGGAAGGGAAATGTAGGTATTTTAAATTATGACTACATACTCAGTTTCTCTTAGGAAGATCTGCTCACTAGGTAAACTAGATAAACGGAGCCTAAACCTCAGGGATATTATAACTTTCTGATTGATTTGGAGAAAGGAAAATACTCAACTCCAATCAGCTATACTCATCCATACTTATCCACTTGTGAGAAGGAAAATACCCAACTCCAACCCACCCTGCCCATCCTGTCCCACCAAAGAAAGGTGATAAAAACACTTGTGAAGTTCACAGTCCAAAGGCAAAATTTCATCAAAAGTCTGACACTCAATCATAGAGCTATTAAAAAAACCCACAATTCTAAAGGGCTATTTACAACAGTTTATTTTACAAAGTACCTCATGTCTGGCTATCCAGGAAAAAAAAAACACAAACACACAATTATAAGGTATACCAAATGGCTAAAAACAGAATGTGAAGAAACAGAAAAAGTCTCAAATGCAGACATGGCAGAGATATTGGAATTATCAGGATTAGTATGCTATGGGCTCTAGTTGATGAAGTTAAGTAGATAGCATACAAGAACAACTAGGCAATATAAGCAGAGATAGAATTTCTAAGGAAGAACCAAAAACAAAAACAGGATGCTAGAGATCAAAAACATTGAAATAGAAATGAAGAATATTTTTTATGGGTTTATTAGTACACTGAACACAGGTAAGGAAAGAATCTGATCTAGATGATATCTCAATAGAAACCACTAAAACTGAAAGACAAAGAGACTTAAAAAAAGAAAGAATGTAAGATTTTCAAAGATAGTGTGTCAACTTCAAAAGGTGTAACATATGTGTAATGGAAATATTGTAAGGAGAAGAGTGAGAGGAAAAGGAATATTTGGGAAAAAAATAAAAAAGGGTGAGATTTTCCCCAAATTGATGTTGAACGCTAAACTGTAGATTCAGGAAGCTCAGCAAACATCAAGCAGGACAAATGACCAACACCCTCCCCCCAAAAAATATACCTGGCATATTATTTTCCAACTACAAAAAACCAAGATAAAGAAGAGACTTTAAAAGAAACTAGGGGGGAAATACCATGCCTATAGTATGTACAAAATATGAATTACATAAAATTTCTCAGAAACTATGTAAGCTAAAAGAGAATGGAATAAAATAAGTAGTGTGTTGAGAGAATGAAAACACCAATCTAGAAATTTTTACCCTGGGGAATGATTTTTCAAAGATGAAGGAGAAATGAAGCCTTTCTCAGACAAACAGAATTTGAGAGAATTTGTTGCCATACAAGAAATGTTACAAGAAGTTCTTTGGAGAAAAGGAAAATAATATGGTGTAAGATGAAAAACTTTTCCTTCATGTTCAGGAATAAGTAAAAAATGCCTACTTTCATGACTTCTGTTAAATATATATATACTGGAAGTCCTAGCCAGAACAATCAGGCAAGAAAAAGAAATGACAGCCAAATTGGGAAGGTAGAAGTGAAATTATCTCTGTTATAGAAAAAGCTAGGTAATGGCCAGACCATTTGATGCAGTGTCCAAAAAGAAATAAGCAATTCATGATCTGCAAATTTGACAACTACATGAAAATATGTTCAAACTCATCAGATATGCTAAGAAAAAGATAAAAAGCAAGGAAGTGTCACTTTATAACCATTATCTTCATAAAGGAAAATGTGATAACATTTTATGCTGGCAGGAATTGAGGAAAAATGATACTCTCATATATTGTTGGTAGACGTAAAAATTATTACAGTCCCTATGCGTCTATTAAATTAAAACATGAATGCACTATTGACTCAAAATTTTCACTCCCATGGTAATTTTTTCCAAAATGTTTTAAATAAATAAACATTAATTATACAAGTGCATGCACTGCAGAATTGTGCACGGTGGTCAAAAGCTGGAAACAGATTGAATGTCCATTAATCAGGAGAATGGTTAAATAATTTGTGCACACCCATATTGTGGGTAAATTGTACAGCCATTAAAAATAGTGTGGTATTTTAGGATGGAAATGTTAAGATGCAGAAACATTATTAAATGTTCTCATTTTTAAAACAAATGCAAGAAAAACTCTGTGTGTGAATGCTTTCATTTCAATATGAATTATATTCATGGTGAAAAGTATGAATGGATACACAGCAGGCTGTTAACCAGAATTGTTGTGTTAGTATGTGTGAGGAAGACAACATAGCAGAAAGTGAAGAGGCGAAGTAAAGAAATAAGCAAGAAATAAAAGGAACAAGAGGAGATGAATTACCTAAAGGCCTTGAGATGTCAAAATACTTTTACAATAGCCCAAGCATGAAGTGCAAATTAAGACACCAGTAATGAGAATGGATCAGAGAAGGCAACGGCACCCCACTCCAGTACTCTTGCCTGGAAAATCCCATGGACGGAGGAGCCTGGCAGGTTGCAGTCCATGGGGTCGCGAAGAGTTGGACATGACTGAGCGACTTCACTTTCACTTTTCACTTTCATGCACTGGAGAAGGAAATGGCAACCCACTCCAGTGTTCTTGCCTGGAGAATCCCAGGGATGGGGGAGCCTGGTGGGCTGCTGTCTACGGGGTCGCACAGAATCGGACACGACTGAAGCGACTTAGCAGCAGCAGCAGCAATGAAAATGGATAGACAGTGACTGGGAATGTCTGTGGCAACCAAGTGTTCTCAAGCCATGTTACTAAGTCTTTAAGGAAATTCAACTTCCCAGGTAGAGCTAGTGGTAAAGAATTTGCCTGCCAATATAGGAGACACAAAAGATGTGGCTTCGATCCCTCGGTCAGGAAGATCCCCTGGAGGAGGGCATGGAAACCCACTCCAGTATTCTTGCCTGGAGAATCCCATGTACAGAGGAGGCTGGCCAGCTATTGTCCATGGGGTCACAAAGAATCGAACACATCTGAACACACACGCAACAGTAACAGCAGATTTATTTTCCTACCTAGATTCTGAATTGAGGAGAAAGAAAGCAGAAAGTCAAGGGCTGAAACTGTATTTGATGTTTATTAACAGAAAAAGGGAGGTAAGAGCAAATGACAGTACAAAAGCCAAAGAAAAATAGTTCAAAAAAGAAGGCTGTGAGTATGTGTATGTGTCATATGTGTATAATATAAATGTTATTACAGACAGATTTTGTATGAGGGATAGAAAAAAGAGAGAGATACTACAAAGACACTAAGGAGAACAAAATAGATTTTTTCAAGATCCTCTGGAGAAGGAAATGGCAGCCCACTCCAGTACTCTTGCCTGAAAAATCTCATGGATGGAGAACCATGGTAGGCTATAGCCCATGGGATCGCAAAGGATCAGACATGACAAAGAGACTTCACTTTCACTTTCTTTGGCAGAAAGCTGGTTACTGGATACCGGTCTGAACATCTGAACATAGTCCTGATTGAGTGAATGAAGTGCTCATTAGGCATAAAGTGAATGAAAGAAGTTACTGCAAATTACACCTTTGGGAAATATGTCAATAATATAAAATATAATATTGTCCCTTTTTTGGACCATAGAAGGCTGAGTGCCAAAGAATTGATGCTTTCAAAGTGAGGTGCTGGAGAAGAATTTTGAGAGTCCCTTGGACAGCAAGGAGATCAAACCAGTTAATCCTAATGGACAATATCCCTGAAGATTCATTGGAAGGGCTGCTGATGTGAAGAGGTGACTCATTGGAAAAGACCCTGATGCTGGGAAAGATTGAAAGCAGGAGGAGAAGCAGATGACAGGATGAGATGGTTGCATGGCATCACCGACTCAATGGATATGAGATTGAGCAAACTCCAGGAGATAGTGCAGGGCAGGGAACCCTGGCGTGCTGCAGTCCATGGGGTCACAAAGAGTCAGACACGACTGAGCAACTGAACAACAACAACAACAAATACTTACATGCATATACACTGAGAAAAAAAGGAAGGAAGACAAACACACAGATACATGTACTTGGGAACAGGAGCAATGTCAGCCTGCGAGACAAAGAGAAGAATAGTCAACTGTAGTCTGGACAAATTAGTCTAAGGTCATAAATTTTCACTGGATGACTTAGCTGGTCTCAAGAAATCATTCAATACAGACCCCTTCTCATAGCCAGACATTATATTAGCTACATTAAAACGATGACTCAGCAGAAACACAGTGAGTTTAATCAATTGACCGAGCTTACGTAGCCATAACCATTTGGGTAAGTAATGTCCACTGTCATCTTTTGCACCTTTGCAACACCATGCTGAACTCAATAAAACTTGACATTTTAACCTAGATATTGTATTTTTTATGTAGTTGTAATTGCATATGTCATTACTAGTTATATGACCTAACTATATTTACCTGAATGCCTGAAAAATAGTAACTGTTATCCTCAAGAAATCTTCCTTTAGATGGAATACTACAAAGATAGCTATTTCCAAGAGGCATTTAAAATACAGAGGTCTTTTGAATATTGGTAAGGCAAGGGCCTTCTGATGAGATGAAATTCCTGAAATTAGCATTAATTTTGAGGATCCTCCAATAACCTATTGGGTATGAGAGATATGAGTTGATTAATTGGGTCACCTCCTATACTTGGCAGTTCTTTCACATATCTAAAAAATACTATTGGTGGTCATAATAGAAAATAGTATCATTTGGGGCTTTAGGTTGATGACTTTCCTTACTTCATTTCTATATGTAACTTACCTGTTCATATTTTCACAGTAGTATTAATTAATGCCCTGGCAAATTACAATAGGATTCCCATGGAATTACAGTTTATACCCACATGAATAGTGAAACAATTTAGTATGATTCATATGCTAACAATGAGTACCATAGGAATTAATAGAGATTGTGTCACTTACTGTAGCACATTGCCAAACAATTATTATGTGCAGTTGATGAACATTTGAATAAATGCCATTGTACTCTGTACTCAATTAAAACAGCAGCACTAATAATTAATACCACCATTATTCATGTCAAGTTATGGCTGTAGGCATTGTGTGTTCTAGGAAATGACTGCAGGAATAAATGTTCATTTAAATTTCATTTATATCTTGCTCTGAAGTATTAAAATGTAATTTGCATGAAATACATGCATCATTTTCAACATAAGAAAGCAGCTTTCTCAACTGCTGTATGAGTGAGAAAATAAATGATTTTTTCAAAAGAAAAACTCAAAATGCCTAGATGAAGAGAAATGCCTCATTTTTCACAGTTTGTTTTGTCAAGAAAACATTTAGTATTTGTTTACTGGGAGATAAATGCAATTTGTAGCCAGTTAGAATGGGTAGTTAATATACAAAAGAAACAAATAATTGGATAAAATAAGTCTGTCCATAGTCTAAAATAAAAATTTTATTAAATTACTTAGGTTAAGCAATCTAAGGTTCTAGATGTTGTTATCTGGAAGATGTAAACATTAAGCTGCTTCTGTCATTATATATTAATAAACCAGATTACCCTGTTATGGGAGCTCTTGACTAAAGGGTATGTGGCACAAAACAGGCAGGTTTTGATGGTAGGGCGGGAAGAAACGGTATATTTGTATTAACAAATTTGGCACATACCGTACAACCCAGATGTATTTAGTTTTCCTAGTCTTACCACCAAAAGTCTGCCAATTCTGATGCAATTCTGAAATCTTCAAAGATAGCCAGACACCTGACTCTGATGTATATAGTGTCTGTCGGTGAGAAATCTAAATATATTGCACCAATACACTACCTTCCAAATCAGAAGGACAGCAACTAGTTGTTCTTTTGGAAACATCTCAACTTCCTTGCAATATCCTACATATATTAGAGTCCTCTGAGTTTTCCTGTGCACTAATATATAACATGCAACAGTGTAAAACAAGTTTAGTTGCACAGCAAGTACCACTAATTATATATTAGAAAATGCTAATATATCCATTACTCTATGATTAAAGCCAAAAATGAATTCACTGGAAATTTAGCCTATGAAAGGAATTAAAAAAGAAGTGCCATGAAATATTCCTCTCAATTACTGGGGAGGTGTTTCTGGAGAAATAAAGAGGAAGATAACTTAATTCCTTGTAAATGTGGTGATAATTGACCTCCTAATTTATTGACCAATGGTGGTTGCTAAGAGAGTCCTGATGTATGAATTGCTTTGTGAACATGACCCTGGTTTGGGATTGCTTATAATAAACAAATCTATACTCTATGGATTTATGAGGCATGACTCTCTGGAGAATGTCATGTAAATTATACAGATCTCTCGGGTATGAAATGAAGATGCTTGATAGTCCAACTTCATTCTATAATAATTTCCTTTGAACTCAACTGGAAACCTCTTGAGCAATCCAATCTATATCCAATCAGAAAGTATGATACCCTAACAGGAAAGAAGTAGAGCCATACAGGATACTCCACACATCCTCCTGCTTTATCTGTATTTCATGATTGCATGGATCCTTAGTGAAATGTAATGCTGTGTAAGATATGTGGCTTATGTGAAGACTGATTTCTTTGTTACCCACCTACATCTAAATGTCGCCAAAGGTCAAATATTGGGTAATGGGCAAGGATAACAATAACATGTTTTCAAACCACCCACAGAAGTATCATGGAAGTCTTCTTAGCTTAATACTATGAGTTCAAATTCTCCTAAGACTTTTTCTTTTTTTCTCTCAATGTCTAGTAGTTAGTTGTAAATTTCCTAAGATTTTTAAAACTTTTCTTGTGTATTTTCTTCTCAAGAATATATATCTTATTATTACTAGTTTTTCCTTCTGGAAAAAGTTCTACAATGGTTACTAATAAGCCAAAGGAAATCCAATACCAAAGAGTTTAACAGAGTCTACTTTTTCTTAACTTTAAAATATATTGTATCTCTTTCTTTCTCTATATTCCATCAAAGAATGATTTCCAGTCCTTACTTTTTCTTCATACAGAATGAATTATTCCCCATTCAAAAGTCCATGTATAAGTTTATGCTCCATTCAAAAAGTATCTTTAGTATCTTTTCATCGATTTTCTTCAGTAATAGGATTGTATAAAAGTATAATTAGTGCTTGGAGTTTTACTCAGATGCTTCTCTTCTACCAGTTGTTCTCAATTCTTGCTTCCTAGATTCCTATAGGAAGCTCTCAACCAACAGTGATCAGTCTCAATTCATATTCTATATCCAAAAGAAACTCTGTAATGTGCAAAATTTTCACAGGTGATGGGGATAGGCATACTGCTCTGTACACATACACACACTCACTAGAAATATTTGTTCTGAGATAATTCATCTACACTTTGTAGTATTTGTGATTCTCTTTTATGGCCAAGAAACCTAAAAATAAGAAAAACTATAATCCATAAACAGGTCTCATTATCACTTTGCTTTCATCAGTAGAGCTGATTGACCCAAAAAGAGAAGAAGAACTATTGGAATATAATAAAATTATAAAATATATAAATCTATTTATAGTCATATTTAATTTCATGCACAGAGGTCCTGAATTTACTACATTTATTAGTGGTGTCTTGCCCTGAATATACAATAAATTGTAACTCTCAAAATCAAGAAAATGTACTTGACTCCTCCATTTATTACCTAACAATATATTTGGTACACATTATCTTTGGGGGGGGGTGGTCTTTAGGTCTTTAGTTATTCAGTATGAAGGCTCATTTTCTCAGCCAAAGGTTGGAGTAATAGTATTTATTTGAAATGTAAATGAAGACTTCCACTAAGGAATGTAGGTTTCATTTTACATTTGTCTCTAATCAGAATGTCCTATGAATAATGTAGTTTGGCACCGATGTTCTCATTAAGCAAGTTTCCCATTATTGCATTTTCTTATTATAATCTCCTCGTTTAACTTCCTTTACTATTTCTGCTAATGACCATTCATATGCTCAGGTCTTCAGTATTAGTCTGAACTCACACACACAGACACACACATTCACATCTAGCCTCCTGTAGATGAAAATCAAATTATATTGATGACCAGATGTCCTTTAAATAAAGGGCTGTTATTCATTGTATGTCCAAGAAATGGCATGAAGTTGAATTTTCATACTAGGCTAAAAGAGAAAATGAGTTTCAAACTCATCTCCATTTATATCCATCTACAAGGCAATTTCACAATTATACTTGATTGACAGCAATGGCCAAGAAAGAAATAGAAGGGCAAAAAAAATGGAGCTAACTAAAATATTTTATTGCTGTTATTTTCTTATTTTTTTTCATTTGCTTTCAGTTAACCATAATATTATACAATAATTTGCAAAGGACTTTGAGAGATCCATAGTTTAAACATATGAAAATTCAAAAGAAGTCCTTTTCATAGCCAGGATACAGATGTCAACTGTATAACTCTAGTAAAAAGTGCAGATCTTCAGACTTTTTAGAAGGAAAATTCACATTTTATCTTCTTGAAACCTTGACAAGATTAAAGCAAAGGTGGACAATTGAAGGAGTGATGATAAGAAAGTGTTAAAACCAAGCTACAAAGAGATTTCTCATTTCTACACACATCCCTTCCTCCCGAAGTTCCTACAACTTGCTTTATGTTTTAACTATATTCAAAGTTCTAGGAAAGACTTTATTAATTAGGGAACATTTTCTTCTATACTTTACTTATTTCAACTATGCCTCCATGGAAATAAAGATACTCATCATATCCTGTATAAAAATGAATCAAATATAGTTAATATGGACATATTAAAGGCATGGGAAAGACAAAATATGTACAACAAACTGTAAACAGGGGTTACTTCTGGGGAGGGGATTGAAGAAAAAAATGAAAGAGTAATTTAGTGTGAATTATAATTTAGTGTGAATATTTCTGTATTATTTAACAGTTTTTTTAGTGACTTTATATTTGCAGTTATAAAAGCAGTACATTATTTCCCTCAAGTTCACATATGCTTAAAGGTTCTTGGATAGCTTTTTATCTAAATTAGTAGAGATTTCTAAAATTCCCTGATAGATACAGTTTTCTACAGAAAACATATTAAATCTTTTATATGTTCTTCTTGAAACGTGTCCATTTTTTTTTTTTTTTTGACATTGTGTTTTATTATCATTGTCCAGAGTTAGGGTTCTTTTTCAAGCATTGCACTAATACTGCATTAATAGGAAGATTATGTGTATCTCTGTGGATTTCTGTTTTATATAAAGAAAATGATATATGTTGGGGGGTAGATTTTCAAAGAAACAAAGTTGAGGAGATAGGTTTTTCATAGTACTTGCTGGTATTAACATAAACTTTAAATAACCTGCCAACATTAAGCAGGATTAGGTGTGGGTAACGTAAGTGCTATCCCATGATTAAAATATGGAGAGCCCTATATTTCCAGATTTTATATTTCTAAAGCAGTTGCTATTGAAAATCACCAGGGGCATACCCAGTATTTGCCTTGCTGTTATCCTTTTCATCAGAGATTTAAAATTCAATACCATTGTAGAAACCTATTATTAATATCCTGACTGTTTTCTTTATGAAAAATATTGGAGAATATTCATTAAAAGTCATGTCAAAAGCATGCACTGAACACCTACCTTATTCAAAGATCAAGCTTAGGGATCTAAGGAGATAAAAAGGTGTTCCTTCATTAATAAAAGTACTCATCACTTACTGAACCCATGTGTTCAGAAAGACACTAAGCCCTTTCACTGAACTGTTTAATCTTTATAATGCTGCTCTAAAATAAGATGCTGTGTTCATAGACGACGGAGGAAATTTGGGCTTGGTGACATTAAATAACTTGCTCACATAAAGTGGAAGAGTTGTGATTTGCAATTAGATCTTTCTGACTTCAAAACCCATTTTTAGTGTATATGCAACACATAGCATATCTTTTCATGGGTCCACTAATTTGAATGTAGGAAACTGCATTTTAGGACTATTTCCTCAAGTTTTAAAACTACAGAGCACTGCTCCCTTAGCCCAATATGTAGACAAAATAGAAATAATATAAAATAGAATATATTAATGGTTGTATTTATGATGCAAGTATTTTTAAGGGCACAGAGAGGGAGTATTTTTGGAAAATAAAAGTATTTGCTACAGTGAGTTAATACTAAAATAATTCTTTGAAGTAAAATTAGTACCTGAACAGGTAGGAAAGAAAAGAATAATTTACAGGGAAAAATATGCAATGAACAATTAAGTGAGGGCGGAAAATAGATACACGCATGCTCAGTTGTGTCTGACTCTTTGCAACACTTTGGATTGTAGCTTACCAGGCTCCTCTGTCCATGGGATTTTTCAGGCAAGAATACTGGAGTGGGTTGCTGTTTCCTCCTCCAGGGGATATTCCTGACCCAGGGATCAAACCTGTGTCTCGCATCTTCCACATTCCAGGCAGCTTCTTTACCTGCTAATCCATCTGGGAATTCCAGGAAATAGATGAGGGCAATCTAAAGAGGTGGTGGGTGATATCTTGAAATTGTCTATACGTGTTATTCTGATAGTATGTGGAAATTTTGTCTAGAGTGTAGGAAGAGTTAAATATTACTGAAGCAAGGAGTTGATTTTCCCAGAAGTAGATTTTGTCTTAATCCATGTAAGATGCTAAAACAAAATACCACAAACTAGGTAACTGGTAAACAGAGATTTCTTTCTCACAGTTCTGGAGGCTGAGAAGTCCAAAATCGTTGCCACAGCAGGTTCAGTGTGGTGGTTCCTGAGGGCCTACTTCCTGATTCATATACAAGTGCCTTCTCTTTGTATTCTCACAGGGAAAAGGGGGCGAAAGATGTCTCCACAGCTTTTTATTATAAAAGCACTAATACTATTCATGAGGGTTCCACCCACATAACCCAGTTACCTCCCAAAGGCCCATCTCTTAATATATCACATTATGCATTAGTATTTCCATCCATGAATTTTGAGGATATACAAGCATCCGGACCATAGCAGAACTCAAGACAAAGATAGCATGCAGAAGGTTTATTTAGAAGGGTGTACTTAGCAATGTGTGCATGCTTGCTAAATTGCTTCAGTTGTGTCTGACTCTTTGCAACCCTCTGGACTATAACCTGCCAGTCTCCTGTGTCCATGGGATTCTCCAGGCAAGACTACTGGAGTGGGTTGCCATGCTCTTCTCCAGGGCATCTTCCTGACCCAGGATTCAAACCCACATCTCTTATGTCTACCTGCATTGGCAGGCAGCTTCTTTACCACTAGTGCAACTTAGGAAGCTCTTAGCAAACAGACCACTAAAGCACTGAGGATAGGAGGATAGGGCAGAGTGAGAAACTGAATTGGGATACAGTTCCAAGTGATATCGCAGCCAATACTACATATTGCAGTGAAGTTGTGATGCCCTTTAAAGTTGCTCTAGATTGACGCAGGACTTGAACCCTATCACTAGTCACTTGATGCGAACTGCCCCTGAGGAAGATGACTAACACTGGTGAGGCAGTTTTTTAGGCTGAGAGTAATTCCAGGAGAAGAGCCCAGCTGTGAGTTTTCAGCAGTCAACACTCCCAGCTGTTGGAAGAATGGGTATCTCGGTCTTCTGGAAGGAGGATCTCAGTGGTGTACCATTGTTTTCACTATAGCCTAATCCATGTGTCACTTGGAAGCAAGCGCTTTTGTGTGTTTGCCCCATCTGGGAAAACCCCACCAGTATTGTGGTCAGCCTTTTCCTGGGAAAAATTAAAAAATTAAGTCTGGGGGATTCCCTGGCAGTTCAAAGGGCTTCCCTGTTGGCTCAGATGGTAAAGAATCTGCCTACAATGTGGAAGACCTGTGTTTAATCCATGGGTCAGGAAGATCCCCTGGAGAAGGGAACGGCAACTCACTCTAGTATTCTTGCCTGGAGAATTCCGTGGACAGAGGGCTATAGTCCATGGGGTCACAAAGAGTCAGATATGACTGAGTAACTAATACCACCACCACCCGGCAGTCCAGTGGTTAGGACTCCACACTCTCACTGCCAAGGGTCTGGGTTCAATCCTTGGTTGAGGAACTAAGATACCACAAGCTGCACAGTGTGGCCCAAAGGAAAAAAGAAAAATGACAAAATATAATAAAATGAAATGTAATATAGAAAAGTAAGCCCATAATCATCATGCTCTTTTCAAGCTAAAGATGCTGAATTTGTCTATCTATCATTAAATTAATCAGAGGATTGCAAACTGATGTATCAATAGATCATGCATGTGTGCGTGCTCAGTTGTGCCCAACTCTTTGCAACTCTATGGACTGTAGCCCACTAGGCTCCTCTGTTCATAGGATTTTCCAGGCAAGAAGACTGGAGTAGGTTGTCATTTCCTCCTCTAGGGGATCTTCCCAACCCAGGAATCAAACCTGCATCTCCTGCATTGGCAGGCAGATTCTTTCCTACTGCACCACCGGGGAAGCCCATCAGTAGATTACCTGAGTACTAAGCTTGTCCTTCCTTGGCACATCCAAGATATTCATGAACCCATATACATCCTTATATCAGGCCACTTTTCTTTCCATGCAACATGGAAGGTGAGAGCCACACAGTGTGAATCGTCCATTAGAAGGATATTCCCACACAATTGTCTTTCAAATCACCCTTAAGTTAAGCTGCAATGCAGCAGTAGTCCATTTTCAGGTTCAACCACAAAACCAAGTCAATGGACACAGGTACTAAGATTGATTCGTTTCCTTTTTTGTCTGCTGGTTCTAAGGTCACAATCCTGTGATGGTATAGTGATGTTGTGAGGGAGCAGTGCCAGTGTATTGATAATGATGGATCACATGGTAGGGTGGTCAGGTTACCTACTCATGCAGCTTACTTGTGCTCATTGGCCCTGCTCCTGTCTATCCAAGAGGCACCACTTCTATCATGTGATGAATTTCTGCTAGGCCTGTGTAAAGTTGTGACTTTGTTACTGTGACAAAACTCAGCTTATGATGGGCAGATCTGGCCACATGATCATGGTCATATTAGGCATGTCTCTCGAGGTTTAATAGTACTTCAGAGACTATTTTTCAGATGGAATAAAAAGCTTTGAAGCAGGTAGCATGGCTTTATGCCAAATTTCTCAGGTCTAGGCATATGTTATAATTTTCTCACAGGGGCCTGCCCTAAACTCCATGTGGCATTTTTTTTTTTCTGCTACAAAACATCTAATCCATAGGTTCTGTTGAGATAATATGCCAAAGCAACAGAGCTGCTTTCAACACAGCCTACACCTGCTAAGAGTTCTTTTCAGCACCGGGCCCCATTCCCAGCTAGCAGCCTTCATTGTTATTCAGTAGCAAACCAGGGCTCTATTCCCACTTTTGGAAAATGTTGGCTTCAGTAACTGAAGAAACGTTGTAGATATTGAGCTTCTTTGGTAGTGGAAGATGTGAGTCACAATGGGCTATGAAAGACACAATCGTTTATCTTTTTTTTTTAAGTCCTGTCATGCATCAGATCATTGAATTTATAACAAAACTACATTGATGTGGCAAGACCCCGAATCCTCATACAGTTTTTCTTTCACTGTCTAGAACATATGTGCTTTATCAAGGTCTCAAATGTGGTTCCCATATCTTGTCATCTAGTTGGATTAACATAATAGCTTTGATATAGCGGACCAAAGTGATATTCTGCAGAATATCCAGATGGCCAAAATCTTTTCAAACTATATTATGTCAGAAGGGGAGAAGGTTAATCTAGCTTTGGGACAAAGCCATAAAACTATTATGTGACCCATCACATATGAATGGGAGCTACTTCTTGTTCTCAAGCCTGATAGGCATAGAAAAGAAGCTTCTTCCAGCTTGGTAGCCACATGCCATGTACTTAAAATCATGCTAATTATTTTTTAGCAAAAATATTTCATTAAACTACCACATGAAAATGAAGCTTCTTTTTGATTGAATTTGTGGTAACCAGCTAACATCTTCTAGGATTCATATAGTTTTGCCTTCCCTACTATAATGACTCCTCTCTATAGGCTAAGTGACTAATGTGGAGGTTCTTTCAACTATCTAGTATATCATTTATACTGAAAATGAAAGTGGTGTCTGTGAACCCACTGTACTCACTGTGAGTTGAGTTGAGCCTGGACTCTATTTATCACTTGATTCATGTATACATTTCTCTAATATGAATACCATGGCAACACTTTGGGTCTCTGTGTACTAATGTAAACCTTCTCCAGTGTATAGCTCATTGAGTAAATGGCCTTTGAATGAAGTTCAGGGGAATATTTACTGTATTTACTTGTGGTATTGCACATTCTTTCCTTTTTATGATACTGTTTCTCTCCCAGTTCTGGATTGGAAAGAAATTTGGGTTCTGAAACAGGGCAAGGATTCATGAGTTTTTGTTAGAGTCAGTTCTATCCTTGATTTCTTTTGATTGACTGTATTTTGCAATACCCTCAATGGTTTTCCATTAATTTTGTCCTTTTAGATTATACATTCTAATCAGCAGTTCCATAAAAAAGAATTAGGAATAACATGGTTGCCCAGAAACCTCAGAAACATCGCCTTTACATCTAGATGGAGCAGTGGATGACACCAAAAGAAGGGAAAAAATACTCAGATTGTCCTTATCAAGACTTGACTCAGTGCCTCATCAATTCTTTTAGGAAATAAAGATTATGAACCAACATAAAATTTTCAGTGTAGTTATGTTTTTATGTCTTTAGTATATAATAACACAAATAAATTATTATAATATACATAACATACTCTATATGTTCCATTTTCTCAAATGATGCTTTATACTGTGATTAGTAAAATACAAAATTTTATCATAATTCCTATAGAATTATTGGGTCATTACCCAACTGATCATTACAGTAGTAAAATTTAGCTGTGCAGGGGGGCAAGAAAGGTAAAACTACACTCTGAAAGAGTGGTATCTATATTAAGGTACATAGTCAAATGTACATAGGTATTGCAGAGGTTGTTGTTGTGGTTTAGTTGCTAAATGCTGCCTGACTCTTTTGTGACACCATGGACTGTAACCCACCAGGCTCCTCTCTCCATGAGATTTCCCAGGAAAGAATACTTGAGTGAGTTGCCAGTTCCTTCTCCAGGGGATCTTCCCAACCCAGGGATTGAGCCTGTGTTTCCTGAATTGCAGGTGGATTCTTTACCACTGAGCCAGCTTGGAAGTCTACTGCACAGGTTGCCTAAGAACAATTTTTTTTAAAGTATGGTATAAGGCCATAAGGGAAATATGACTGACATTTTGTGTTTATCTCTGGTCTCTTCACAATTACTAACTCTTCTCCTTTCTTAAGGATCTGTTGCTGTCTTCTATCTTCCTTTTCAAAACTGAAAAACATCTGTTATTGATTTCACACTCCTTACCTCTAAGTAGTATTTGCATTTTAAACTCGTGTCTGAAATGGTAGAAAGAAAGTCTTTGTGTCTTGTTTTAGGAATTTCATGCCTCAGCAAAGTATGTATGGTATGACTGGGCTAGAATAATTGATACAATGCTGCTAAAATCTCATGGAGCCTCAGAAATTAAACTTACCTTAGAAGTTGTAGAGTACCCACACGTCAGATGAGCTCAGAAGGAATAGTGTTTGGGTGCACCCTCTATAGGCAAAATAGAATCATAAAATGCTGCTATTAATGCTGCTGCTGTTGCCTCTTCTGCTTTTCCTATTTCCTTTGCCTCCTTGATGTTTTAACCTCAAAGCCTGGAGAATGTCTAGGCTAAGCACAATCTGCTTCCTGTAGGGTCATGCTAACATATGTTCCTTTGTGTGCTTATTGCTCCTTCCATTTAAACTTCTGTGGTCTAAGATCTACTTCCTTAAAACAGAGTAACCTAGTGAAATTTTAATGGCTTTGGCAGAGACTTGAATTTGCACTCTGACGGAGTAATGCAAATAATACGCAGATAAACTTGAGCAGCAACTTGTTTCTAAAGTTTGATATACTAATCTATGAAATAATATCTTGAAAATGGCTGCATCGATTACAAATAAGAAAAATAAAGACTGTGGCACATAGTAAGTTTCCAATAAATGGTAGCTATTTAGATCTACTTCAAGTCCTGACTTTTACAACAAAGTAGTCACTTTAAATTTTCCATTTTTTATGAACTTACTTTGAACTAATAATCAGTGTGACACATTTTAGAATTAATTGCCCCATGTAGATTAAATTTTTCTTACCAGTTTAAATACAGTGAAACCAATATGCATGGTCCCAAATCTACTGATATGTTATCTATTGATTCCTGCTAACTATAGGGATTGATTGATCTCCAAGTTTAAGGCCAAGTTAAGTATACATGAATTAGCTGAGTGGCTTGACCAGTTCGGTTATCAGGAGGTGAATACAGGGAAACAGGCCGACTAAAAGGTAAGGGAGGCATAGGCAAAGTTTCTGAAACCTATAAATTACTATAAGGACATTATATTCTAAGTGATGTTCAGTTATCTATTAAAATATTTAATGAATGATATCAGGAAGCAAAATGAGTAGTTGGAAATAGATGAACATAAAGCAGTGATGAGTATAAAGTAGTATAAGGAACATGTAGAGAGGAACCTTGTATTTAATTAGGAATTTATAAGTAGGATGGGGGGCACATGATGACTTGAAGAGTGAAAACTTTTAAGTAAGATCTATGCTATAGCAAGGAGAAGCTTTACATTCTGGGAAAAAAAAGATTAAAAGTACCAAAAAATCCACAGATAGAAAAGAAAAAAAAGTCACTTAAAAACATCTAAACTATTAGCCTATGGAAGAAAATTTAGCTTCACTCTATCGAACATGTTTATCAAAATAAGGCAAAATAAAGACATTTTCAAAGATGCAAGGTTGCATAAAAACACAAATTGTTATAAAACATCTTAAGGATGTATCTGGCTAAAAGATGACATTCATCAAGAAATAGAAAGACATTAGATTCAGAAATCAGTAGAAAAAAACTAAAAATCTGAGATGTGATATTCCTGAATGACAACTCCAAGGTAGGTTTAGAGAGAAAATAGTCTAGACCTGGGCAAGAGAAATAAGGACTTCAGAATGTAGAAGAAAATCTCCAGAGAAGGGATTATCAGTGAATGGAAGATGCCATAGAACATAAAACAATGAAATTAATGGAAATGCTTCAGGATAAAGTAAACACGTATAATAGATTAAATTTAAAAAGCAATTCTGTTTCCCAGGAAAACAATAAGCACCAAACAAAGATGATGACAATGACAACAACAAAAAGCTTTACCAAAGTCATGGCTCAGATGTGAGATATACGTCACATACATGGTCAGATCAATATCTGGGGGCAATATTTTCACCTCTAAAATTACTCACTCCTAGTCGATCCCTGGCTTTTCCCTACTCTTATATAAATTATATAATCTGTCTTCAATACAGTCAGGAAAAAAGATGAATACAGTTGAAATTATAGGATTTGCTGCACTGGATTGTGTTTCAAATTAGACTTTTATTTCAGAAAATAATTTTGAAAATCAATCATCTTCAAAGCAGAAGAATGCTTTCAAAATTTAAAACATTCAGAGAGACACATTGTAAAACATTCAGGGGGACACAACATAAAAAAAGTTCTAGGATCCTCTCCCTAATAAAACAACCACAATTGTTTAAAATCATTAAAAAAATAAACAAACTAACCACTTGACATTTCTTGAAATAGTCCTGTGTGAAAGTCTCTCAGTTGTGTCTGACCCTTTACGACCCCATGGAGTCCATGGAATTCTCCAGGCCAGAATACTGGAGTGAGTAGCCTTTCCCTTCAGAGTTGTGTAGCAATTGAGAAATAATTGTTCAAGAAAATCTACTAATTATTGATAACTACAAGAATTTGTGATCTAGGCCATCCCCTTTACTATGCTTATGCTCAGTCCTCTGGAATCCCATGAACTGTAGTCTGCCAGGCTCCTCTGACTGTGGAATTTTTCAGGCAAGAATACTAGAGTGGGTTGTGATTTCCTACTCCAGGAGATCTTCCTGACCCAGAGATCAAACCTGTTTCTTTTACGTCTCCTTCATTGGCAGTGGATTCTTTACCACTGCACCACCTGGGAAGCCCATTCCCTTCCCTGCTCCCAGCTAAATGAGACAGAATCTCTACCCATTGAGGGTGAATCCAAGAAAACAAGTTTCCTTTCAGGTCTCAGTGTAAGGCTACAGAATCTTTTCCAGTAGGTGCAGATTGCTACCATACTTCAACCCTCCATCTCTAATTTGGAGTAACTCTATTACAAGAAAAAGAGGCTGAGAAATCTTGAATCCTCCTCCTTAATCTATGGCAAGAGCTCTACTACTACTGGGTCCCAATCCCCCTTGCCTCAGGTGAAAGGTGGAATTTCCTTAGCAAGAGATACAATCCATAAAAACCAGAGGATATCTACACCAACCAGCATCCCAACCACAAAGCAGAAGAGTCATCCCAAGAAAAGTAGGACAATATTTCCATTATCAATTGACTAATAAATACATGAAAAGATATTCAACATTTTAGTCATTAAGGAAATTGAAAACATAGAGATACGTCTCATTTATTTGAATGGAGATAGCTCAGTTGGTGAAGAATCCATCTGCAAAACAGGAGATCCCGGTTCAATTCCTGGGTCAGGAAGATCCGCTGGAGAAGGGATAGGCTACTCACTCCAGTATTCTTGGTCTTCCTTTTTGGCTCAGCTGGTAAAGAATCTGCCTGCAATGCAGGAGACCTGGTACCTACTCCAGTATTTTGGCCTGGAGAATTCCATGGGGTCACAAAGAATTGGACGCACTTGAGCTACTTTCACTTCACAATCACAAAGAAGGTAATTGCAAACCTGGTGAGAATATGGAGAAATTGGAAGCCTCAAAAATTTCTGGTTAGCTTCTTTAGAAAACAGGCTGATAGCTAATCAATGTTAAACCTGCATTTCACCTCTAGCTTTATTTAAAGAGAAATGAAAATATATTCCCATGTAAAAATGTGCACAATAAAGTTTATGTTGGCATTATCCATCAAAAATTAGAAACAGCTCAAAAGTTCATCAACCTCTGAATGAACAAATAAAATGTGATTTATTTATATCCTGGAATATTATTCTGCAATAAAAGGAATAGAGTATTGATTTAGTTCAGTTCAGTCACTGAGTCTTGTCTGACTCTTTGTGACTCCATGGACTGCAGTATGCCAGGGTTCCCTGCCTATCACCAACTCCCGGGGCTTACTCAAATGCATGTCCATCGAGTAGGTGATGCCATCCACCTATCTCATCCTCTGTTGTCCCCTTCTCCTCCCACCTTCAATCTTTCCCAGCATCAGGGTCTTTTCCAGTGAGTCAGTTCTTCACATCAGGTAGCCAAAGTGTTAGAGTTTCTGCTTCAGCATCAGTCCTTCCAGTGAATATTCAGGACAAATTCTCTTTAGGATTGACTGGTTTGATCTCCCTGCAGTCCAAGGGAATCTCAAGAGTCTTCTCCAACACCACAGTTCAAAAACATCAATTCTTCAGTGCTCAGCTTTCTTTATAGTTCAGCTCTCACATCCATATATGACTACGGGAGAAACCATACCTAATGGTTGTCTAAAGGTCTTGTGGAATGCAGGGAAGGAGAGTGATTGCTAATAAGAATGGAGTTTCTTATTGTGCTAATAAAAATATTCCAAATTTGAGTGTGGCGATGATAATATAACTCTAAATATAATGAGTCATTAAATTGTACTATTTAAATGGATATAGTATATGGAATGTGAAGAATATTTCAATAAAGCTGTTAAAAATTCAAAATTGTCTCTACTTATCAAATGCAAAGTTTCAAGTTCTACATACAGATTATAACTTTAAGTTTGGGTGTGTGAACATACATCTCATTAGGACTTAAGGATGGAAAATGATCCCGATGGCAGAGTAGGAGGATGTGGAGCTCAGCTCCCCCCAAATTGCATCAAAAATAGTCTACATGTGGAACAATTCTTACAAAAAACCAACTAGAAACTGGTAGAAGGTCTTCTATACAACCAAAGCTGAGACAAAGATCTTCATATAGCTGGGTAGTAGTGTGAGAGTTGCTCAGTCATGGCCAACTCTTTGCGATACCATGGACTGTAGCCTGCCAGGCTCCTCTGTCCTTGGGATTATCCCGGCAAGAACACTGCAGTGCGCAGCCATTCCCTTCTCCGGGAGATCTTCCTGACTCAGGCATTGAACCCAGGTCTCCTGCATTGCTGGCAGAATCTTTACCATTTGAACCACCAAGGAAGCCCTGGGTAGGTCTGGCGGGGGAGGAGGGGAGGAGAAAGTCATCAGATGGAACTGGTACTCCTGGAAGAATATGTGAAGGAGAAAAAGTCCTCACAGGAAGATCTTCACCTTGGGGAGCCTGCTTGTTTTCTGGGAGGCCCACTGGGATAACAGAGGGGACTGGGGTGCTGAAAACTCTGCTTGAGAGGAGTGTAGTGGATTGTGCTGGATTGCCAGCAGTCAGGGAGGAGAGTGATCTGTATTGGTGGCTACTACCTCATCACATCCCCCAGTCTAAAACTCACATCAGGCAGGGCTGCTAGTACACACAGCAGCTAAGCGTTGTATCTTGAGAGAATGGGCTCTGGGAAAGGACTCCATCTAGCTGCCCTTTGACAGTTAGCTATGGTTTAAGCCAAACTGCAGTATTTATTGTGAGCACTCACAGGGTGAGAGGGGTCTGGCCTTGGAGAACTTCGTCAATATGCATTCCCGGGAGCAACACCGAAATGCATGTCTTGGCCAGACAGCCCCTGGGGAGGAGTACTCTGTTTCTATCCACCCCATATCACAGACTGGAGTCAGATCCAGGGCAACAGGTCCTGGGAGAGGTTGGCCACAGAGGCAGACCAGGTGCCAGGCTCCAACACAGGAATCAAGGTTGCAACACAACCACCTCAACTCGTGTAGCCACAGAACCTCAGCTCCCAGCACCAGCCCATTAGACACCAAAGCTACCACTAGGTCTGTGATGAGCACAACAGAGAAAAGGATGTGACCTTTAGCGGTTTCTGGGAAGAAATGCCTACACAGGTGGTCATAGGTTCACTCTGACCACATGGGTCTCACTTGCTTTAGTGAAGTAAGTCAAAGACAAATACTATATATCAGTTATGGGTGGAATCAAAAAAAGAATGATACAAATGAATCCGTGTACAAAACAGATTCACAGACATAGAAAGCAAATTTATGGTTTCCAAAAGGATAAGGGATAAATTGTCCCTTATGATGGATAAAGGGGAGAGATAAATTAGTAGTACAGGATGAATATTAATAGATATGAATTTCTATATTTCTATAGATAAACAAGAAGGATATACTGTACAGCATAGGGAGCTATATTCAATATCTTATAATAACTTATAATGGAAGATAATCTGAAATATATATGCATATAAATATAAAACTGAATCACTTTGCTTTACATCTGAAACTAATACAATAGTGCAAAGCAACTATGCTTTAAAAAAAAAGCAAAAAGAAAAAAACCTTGAGGAGAAAGTCAATATACATCTGAATTGTGTCCTTCTCCTAAGCTATTTCATTAGCTCAAGTCCCTAGCATCTATTAGTAGTTGTTTTTCTTTCTATTTGGTTTGATTTTGTTTCTTTGTAGATTGGTATCACCCAGTATACCATGCCAGCAGAAGCAATGGGAAATTTATACAACAATAAACATTTCCTGCACATTTATTTTTATATATAAACATATTTGCAGAACAGAAAATCTCTTTGCCATACCATATATCTTGATATGAAAGATATCTTATTTTCATATCCAATTTTGCTGCCAACCTATTATTATCATCATTTTACCAAAGTTTTATTTTACATTTTAAATTTCCTACCCCATATTTCAGGTTGATAGAAATGTCACAGCCAAAGGAATAATTTAAAATTTTTCATTTGCACAGTTTGATTTGATATGGGCATACCTAAACTTATCTCAGGGCTTCCCCAATGGCTCAGGGGTAAAGAATCTGCCCACAATGCAAAAGAGAGGAGATGCAGATTCAATTCCCAGGTTGGGAAGAGCCCCTGGAGTAGGAAATGGCAACCCACTCCAGTATTCTTACCTGGAAAAGCCCATGGACAGAGGAACCTGTGGGCTACAGTCCATAGAGTCACAAAGAGTCAGACATGACTAAGCACGCACACAAATTTCTCTCAGCTCAGAGAATTCCAATTAAAGGGTAGTTTAAAATATGTTTGGATATATTTCCTTTAAACTTTTCCATCTGCTGAAGAAATTAAAAAAAAATTGTATCATACATAATTCCCACAGTTTATATTCAAGCTTACATTTACATGTATTTGTGTGATTGGAGTCTATGAAAATATATTTATCATATATATTTATATACATATATTTATTCAAAGAGGCAAGAACTGTAGATCTTATTTGTTCATTTGTGTTTATGCAAGACCACCATAATTATATGAATGGATCCTCATTGAAAGATAAGCACCAGGAATCCAAGAGATTTATGCATTTATAAAAGAGAATTACACATTAGCTAAATAAAGCTTGAACAAAATTTGTTCTTCTTTACTATGAAAATCTTTTTCAAATTTATTTGTATATGTTGCTTCTGTTAAAACATAGGTTTTTATTAAACTTCCATCTCCAGAGGCTTATTCAGTAGGCATCCTCCTATTTGTCTACTAGTGATGCCAATGTTTCCTCTTACCCTTCCACTGCTTGCCTTTCTTCCTCTATTGCCTACCCTGCTCTTCTCTCTTACTGCTATTACTTGAGGAAATGCTTTTGTTGTGAAATTTGCTTAAAAGGATTAATTAAATAATTAGTTGCACAATCCACAATGGAGAACAATTATGTTTCTAAATGTCTAGTTAAACCTTTTAGACAAGTTACAACAATACACTCAGTGACATCTTTGAAAATCTATTGATGCCTTGATGAAGAATTTCTCCTTTTACTACAAACCTCCAGCAGCTATCAAATCCTCTTACCCTAAAACACTAACCAGATGTTTGCAATTTGCCCTCGAGCCAAGACTAGAAGACACATGCTAAACTGTAGCAAAAGGGCATTAAGTTTAAATATGTCAAACAATAGAGTGGTTGATCAAGTCCCTTGGAG
Source organism: Giraffa tippelskirchi (assembly GCF_054371585.1). Lineage (NCBI taxonomy): Eukaryota > Metazoa > Chordata > Mammalia > Artiodactyla > Giraffidae > Giraffa > Giraffa tippelskirchi. The sequence goes on along the minus strand of NC_137280.1, from coordinate 37,477,105 downwards.
CAAGTTCTTTTTAGCATAAGTAACCTGGGAAAGTTTCTGCTAGGTCTATGCTCTAAAGGCTGAGTGATTCACTGCTGTTCCAACATTTTAACTCCCTTTCCTAAATGGCATGAGCTATTTGAGGGTGTAAAGGACTCTGAAATGTGAAAGGGAAAAATAAGGCAGGGCAGATCTTGCCTGCAGTTATGTGTGACTGTGTAAGACAAATAAATTACTGTGTCCTACGTTAGTTTTAAAGACAAGGAAAAGCTGAGACGTGTGTGTGTGTGTGTGTGCAAGCACTCAGATATGTTTTAGAAAGAATTGGAAAACTGTGGGTGCTGACTGGTATGCAGTGTAAACAAAGAATATTGCCTAGCATTACAGTTCTACAAGGATCAAGTCATTAGCCACTGGAATTGCTTACCTACAAGTATACCCCAAAAAGAATTCAGGATAAAGTAATCTGTGTTTGGGCTAGATGGCACCCTAAATAGTTAAAATGCATAAGTAATAAAGAATTTCAATGACCCCAGATTCTTGCATCTTCCCATACATAGAAAAGCACTAAAATCATTAGTTAAATATGTGATACTCTTCACTAGCAATAACCTTTCACTGAAGTCTTGATGGCATATATTACAGTATATATATACTGGTTCCTCACCTACATTTCGGAACAGATTCTCAGGTCTATTTGAGAGCCTGTGTTCCAGGCTATAGTCCTCAGTAAGACACTGAATAACCTTGACTCAAAGCTCTTACATTGTGTGTGCGTGTGTGTGCATGTGTGTGTGTTTCTTAGTTGATCGCAGAAATTGCAATATGCAATTCTAAAACCTCAAACAGAGAAATTGTAGTCTCATAGTCTACTTTCCACCCAACTCCACACAGAAGAAATGCAGATTCAGATATCATTATTAAAATCCCAATGAAAAATATTTCATAAAGACAAAGTACCCAATCCTTTTGCAAGCAAATATACAAATAGTTTCACAAATGAAGAGCTAAGTTAGATAGTTAGGCATAACTAGTTAATTTTAGTCTCAGGTTCAAGTAATTTCAATGAACATCAGAAATCAGCATGTTACTGAAGAAAAAAACAAGAGTAGCTATGCCCAAATCCTGGGATACATACATCATTCTTTCACCAAACCTCAGACACTTTATTAGGAGAAGGCAATGGCGCCCCACTCCAGTACTCTTGCCTGGAAAATCCCATGGACGGAGGAGCCTGGTAGGCTACAGTCCATGGGGTCGCTAAGAGTCGGACACGACTGAGCGACTTCACTTCCACTTTTCCCTTTCATGCACTAGAGAAGGAAATGGCAACCCACTCCAGTATTCTTGCCTGGAGAATCCCAGAGACAGCGGAGCCTGGTGGGCTGCCGTCTGTAGGGTCGCAGAGTCGAACACGACTGCAGCGATTTAGCAGCAGCAGCAGCAGACACTTTATTTAATCTTGTCATAAACATTTTTCTCTTTCTGTTAGGGACCCGTTGGCCAAAACTGTTGACGAAAACAGTGATAACCACTTGCATGAGCTGTCTCACAAGAGGAAGTCCCAATAAAGAACATGGTACTGCAGTCAAAAACTAACCAGGATAATTCGGGTGTGGCCAGAAGGAGATGCCTGGAGAGTCCCAGGGACAGGGGAGCCTGGTGGGCTGCCGTCTATGGGGTCGCACAGAGTCGGACACGACTGAAGCGACTTAGCAGCAGCAGCAGCAGCAGCAGAAGGAGATGACTACCCTCCCAGAATCCTTCTCAGTGGAATCCATCTTGGCTAAGAGATGCATGCACCACTCTGAAGGTCACTGAGTCAGAGCAAATATGGGCCAAGCAAGATGATTGGCCAGAGACAATCCAGAAATTAACCTCATTACTATAAAATCTGAGCCTGTGTGCCACATGACAGAGTAGTTCACCTGGTTCACTTACCCTATTGCTCTCTCCAGTTCATCTCTTCCCAATAAAATCTTTTGATTTGTCAGTACATGCGTCTCCTTGGAAAATTCATTTCTGAGTATTAGACAAGAGCCCACTCTCAGGTCATGGAAGGAGTCCCCCAAGAGTCCCCCTTCCTGCACCATTTCAAGGTTCTGAAGTATTACCTCTTTGCTTCCTTGCTTAAAGCTATGTAACTAACTAGTTACTCATTGTAACCCCCTGATTTATTCTTTTGGCAAGAAATATTCTATAATTGGCTATAATCTCTCTATTATTTATTTTTAATTTAGTTTTAACTTTTTAGGCTGTCTTCAAAAACTTTAAAGCTTAAAGTGTTTGCTAGATTGTTTGAAAGCAAAGAAAGAATCACAAAAATAGCAAACACAAGAAGTCAAAAAATAAATCCACAGATAGTGGAAACAGACTGAAGAATATTTTTGATTTTCAAGTTTAGGACTCTTTCTCAGTATTGTTGGTTAACTGACTATTATAAACATCTACATATTAAAAAACAATTAAGAAATTGTAAGCATATATATATTACATATCTAGTGTAATTTAGCAGGTCAGGAAGCAACACTTAAAAGTAGACATAGAATGACTGATTCCAAATAGGAAAAGGTATATGTCAAGGCTGTATATTGTCACCCTGCTTATTTAACTTATATGCAGAGTACATCATGAGAAACCCTGGGCTGGATGAAGCACAAGCTGGAATCAAGATTGCTGGAAGAAATATCAATAACCTGATATGCAGATGACACCACCCTTACGGCAGAAAGCGAAGACGAACTAAAAAACCTCTTGATGAAAGTGAAAGAGGAGCGTGAAAAAGTTGGCTTAACCCTCAATATTCAGAAAACTAAGATCATGGAATCCAGTCCCATCACTTCATGGCAAATAGATGGGGAAACAGTGGAAACAGTGAGAGATTTTATTTTTGGGGGCTACAAAATCATTGCAGATGGTGATTGCAGCCATGAAATTAAAAGATGCTTCCTCCTTGGAAGGAAAGTTATTACCAACTTAACACATTAAAAAACAGAGACATTACTTTGCCAACAAAGGTCCATCTAGTCAAGGCTATGGTTTTCCCAATAGTTATGTATGGATGTGAGAGTTGGACTATAAAGAAAACTGAGCACTAAAGAACTGATGCTTTTTAACTGTGATGTTGGTAAAGACTCTTGAGAGTCCTTTGGACTGCAAGGAGATCCAACCAGTCCATCCTAAAGGAAATCAGTCCTGACTATTCATTGGAAGGACTGATGCTGATGCTGAAACTTCAATACTTTGGCCATCTGATGTGAAGAACTGACTCATCTGAAAAGACCCCGATGCTGGGAAAGAGTGAAGACGGAAGGAGAAGGGGATGACAGAGGATGAGATGGTTGGATTGCATCACCGACTTGATGAACATGAGTTTGAGTAAAGTCTGGGATTTAGTGATGGACAGGGAGGCCTGGCATGCTGCAGTCCATGGGGTCACAAAGAGTCAGACATGACTGAGCGACTGAACTGAACTGAGTATGTTTTATAATAGAGAAAAAATAAATGCATAGGAAATATATTACAAAGTACATTAATGAAAAGAATCTCCTCATAAAAGTTTTGTCAACAATATATTAGTTTTCCAGTGAATAGGTAAAAATTGACTAGCAAAAAATCAGTTCAGTTCAGTCATTCAGTCGTGTCCGACTCTTTGCGACCCCATGAATCGCAGCATGCCAGGCCTCCCTGTCCATCACTAACCTCCTGGAGCTTACCCAAACCCATGTCCATCGAGTCGGTGATGCCATCCAACCATCTCATCCTCTGTCATCCCCTTCTCCTCCTGCCCCCAATCCTTCCCAGTATTAGAATCTTTTCCAATGAGTCAACTCTTCGCATGAGGTGGCCAAAGGATTGGAGATTCAGCTTCAACATCAGTCCTTCCAATGAACACCCAGGACTGATCTCCTTTAGGATGGACTGGTTGGATCTCCTTGCAGTCCAAGGGACTCTCAAGAGTCTTCTCCAACACCACAGTTCAAAAGCATCAATTCTTTGGCGCTCAGCTTTCTTCACCATCCAACTCTCACATCCATACATGACCACTGGAAAAACCATAGCCTTGACTAGACGGACCTTTGTTGGCAAAGTAATGTCTCTGCTTTTAAATATGCATATTTTATTTTTTATATGTGTGAGAAAATATGATATTGTGATTCATACTTGTTAAAAAAATTAAACCAAGCAAATTTGAACATCTAATTGGCTTTATTCAATAATTCACGAATCAGGCAGCATCCTATCTAGTAAACAGAGGAGTTGTACAAAAATGGAAGATTTTCATAGACAGAAGGACTGAGGGTCATGGAAGTTATTAGCAAAAGAAAGAATTATTTCAGGCCTGGTAAGCTTCTTTAGGGGGGAAGAAAAGGTCAAGGTCTTATTATGCAGATTTCCTCACTAGTACTGATCAGAAAATTTCAAATTGTCTGCTTAAAGGTCATGTTCCTAGGAGAGGCTGAAACTGCAATTAAATCTTTGTTTGCTGTCATGGGGACAAATGACTCCATTTTGAGCTTGTTATTTCCTTTTACCATTATAGGTAGATAGGTAAATACACAAATAGATAGGTACATGTCTTTCTCCTGGTTTCTGATATAGTGCTCCTAATCCACTGGAATTAGGATAAGTGATAAGAACCACAAAGGTATCTTTGGTTTTGTTAATGAGGCTACTTTGGGACCACACCTAAGGATTCTCACTGTTCCCAAGAGAACCAGCCTTGTGATTAGAGGGTTGGAATTTCAATATCACCTTCCTGACCCACAGGGGAACCAAGAGGAGCTGTCAGTTCAGTTCAGTTTATTTCAGTCACTCAGTCGTGTCCGACTCTTTGCGACCCCAGGGACTGCAGCACGCCAGGCCTCCCTGTCCATCACCAACTCCTGGAGTTTACTCAAACTCATGTCCATTGAGTCGGTGATGCCATCTGAGGAGCTGTAGGTTGAATCAATTGCCAATGGCCAATGACTTAATCAATCATGTCTATTTAACAAAGCCTCCATAAAAATCTCAAAAGGAGTGGGTTCAGAGAGCTTCTTGGGTTGGTGAACACATGGAGATTTGGGAAGAGTGGCAAGTTCATAGAGGGTAAGTCCTGTACCCATCCCACATATTTACCTCATCCATCTCTCCCATCTGTCTCTTCCTAAATTATATCATTTTATAATAAAACAGCAATACAGTAAGTTCTGTAAAATGTTTCCCTGAGTTCTGTGAGCCTCTGGTCAATGAAAAAATTAAACAAAAGTCAATCTAAGTAATGGAAATTGTATTTGAGCCAATCTGAGGATTATAATCGGGGAGACAACCTTTTAGAAATCTCTGAGGACAGGTCCTAAGAGGCAAGGCTAGAGTGTAGTATGTATGTGATTTTGATGGAAAGGTATATGCAATCAAGCACACATCTTGATAGAAAATTACTGCTATTCACAAGAGCCATGTATTTTAGTTAATGGTTTTGAGGCAGGAGGCAGATGCCACACAATCCCAAACTATTTCCCACCCCCAACCTCATCCAAGGTAAAGCAACAGAGATTTATTCCTAAGGACTGAAGCTCAAAGACTAGAACAGCAGGACAATTAAGGCGAGGATGCTGTACCCTGCCCAGACTACATATTTCTCGTTCTCAAAGTCAGGAGACCTCTCTGATCACACATGCACAGAAAAGGCTCCTTGGAGGCCAAAGGGGAGTTATGTCAAGGAGTGTTCTACCCAGATTCCTTTTCAGTAAAATCTATCTTGGCTAAGAGATGCATACACACACATGAGAGGATCCTGAGATATACCAAATATGGACTGTGAACCAGGCAAATCAAAATGATTAGCCAAAGGAAAACCAGAAGAAATGCCCCAAAAAGTAATTCAAATTGCCAGTAGTGTGCGACTCAGGGACTCTCCCTCTGATTCAGCCCATGTGCCTACCCACGTGTACTATACCCTTTTTCCTCCTAATAAATACTTGACATGTTTCACTACTTTCTGTCTTTGTGGAAATTCTTTTCTGCAAAGCTGAAGGCCAGGGCTCTTGTCACTGACCACTAGTCTAGTGGCTAGGATCTGGTGCTTTCATCACCATGACCCAGCTCAAACTCTGGCTGAAAACCCAAGCACTGGTCCAAACCACTGCAGGCCAAGGCCACCCAAGATCAGCTTTAGTGTTTACTAAATATGGAAAGATGCAAAAACTGAGTTCATAAAATTTCTCCTAAAAATATCTAACTATTTGAGAGACAGTACTCCAGTTTTTCCAGAGTACAAAGTACCTCATTGTAATCTTCACCCTGAATTCCTTCTAGGTTGTATTGTAGGTCAGCAGCTGCAGTGACTAATGACTTAATTCTTATAGAACTGGATAATGGACAGCAGGCTTTATTTTGCAATTCCTCCATTTTAGTCATAATTTTGACTGAGACTTGAGAGGTATTTCCTGACTATATTGTCCCACAGTGAGAAGAATGTTCATCTTGAGGCTACAAAAAGGATTTTGTTGATGAGACACTCTATGTGCTATTACTAGACTAGGTCTTGTTAATAGTAGCCAAAAGTCAGTGGTCTTTCTAGTCTGTTATGGTCCTGGATATGATGCCCAGAAAAGATTGCCTTTTGTTGCTCCTTCCCATATCTTTTGTTCTTGTTCAATCCCTATGCTGCATCTGACTCTTTGCAATCCCATGGACTACAGCATAACAAGATTCCCTGTCTTTAACTATCTCCCAGAACTTGCTCAGAATCATGTCCATTTAGTTGATAATGCTATCTAACCAACTCATCCTCTGCCGGCCACTTCTCCTCTTGTCCTCAACCTTTCCCAGCATCAGGGTCTTTCCAGTGAGCTGGCTCTTTGCATCAGGTGGCCAAAGGATTGGAGCTTCAGCTTCAGCATCAGTCCTTCCAATGAATATTCAAAGTTGATTTCCTTTAGGATTGACTGGTTTGATTGCCTTTCTGTCCAAGGGACCCTTAAAAGTCTGCTCCAACACTATATTTGGAAAGGATCAATTCTTAGGTACTCAGTCTTCTTTATGGTCCAACTCTCGCACGTGTACATAACTATTGGGAAAACCACAGCTTTGACCATGTGGACCTTTGTCAGCAAAGTGATGTTTCTGCCTTGGAATACAATCTCTAGGTTTGTCATAGCTTTCTTTCCAAGGAGCAAATGCATTTTAATTCCATGGCTGCAGTCACCATCCACAGCGATTTTAGAGCCCCTCAAAATAAAATCTGTCCCTGCTCCTACTTTTTTCTCTTCTATTTCTTATGAAGTGATGGGATCAGATGCTATGATCTTAGTTTTTTGAATGTTGAGTTTTAAGCTAGCTTTTTTCCTCTCCTCTTTCAGCCTCATCAAGAGGCTCTTTAGTTCCTCTTTGCTTTCTGCATAAGGTTGGTATCATCTGCATATCTGAGGTTATTACTATTACTTCTGGCAATCTTGATTCCAGCTTGTGCTTCATCCAGTCTGGCAGTTCGCATGATGTACTCTGCGTAGAAGTTAAATAAGCAGGGTGATAATACACAGCCTTGACATACTCCTTCCCAATTTGGAACCAGTCCATTCTTCCATCTCCAGTTCTAACTGTTGCATCTTGACCTGCATACAGGTTTTTCAGGAGATAGGTAAGATGATCTGGTATTCCCATCACTTTAAGAATTTTCCACAGCTTTTTGGGATTCACATAGCCAAAGGCTTTAGCGTGGTCAATGAAATAGAAGTAGATGTTTTTCTTGAATTCCCTTGCTTTCTCCATGATCCAATGGATGTTGGCAATTTGATCTCTGGTTACACTGCCTTTTCTAAACTCAATTTGCACATCTAGAAGTTCTCAGTTCATGTACTGCTGAAGCCCAGCTTGAAGGATTTTGAGAATTACCTTTCTATGCTGCTTCTTCCCATATCTAGAGCTGCCGTACTACAAGCATTGATATTATAGTTCTATGTATTTGATCATATTTTTTTTTCAAATTGCTTAGAGAGCATTTTCTTTATTGGAGGCTCAGTCACACGTTTGGTAATGCAAGAAACAATAATCTTATAAAATAGATAGAATACAAATAATATAACTAGGTATTAATAAGATCATAAGTAAGTATTTAAGCTAAGAACATCCATTAAGTGTTTACCAGTATTTATCCAGGTTGCCTGACTCAGCATGTTCTACCCCAATCACTGCTATCTTTAAGGAAAATTATATGTTGGCATTGCACATAAAGTTCACCAAAGACACCTGCATGTGTAAGATGAGTGGTGGGTCATTGTGCCCCTTGGAGGATTAAGAAAGAAATGTGATCTAAGGAGTTACATGGATGGCATTAAAAGAAACAAAACATGATCTTTATGGTTGAGCAGTTATTTCTACCATTAGGGAGATCTAAGTAATGCTCAATGAAGGCACACAATGCACACTAGAAGAAAGGCAGAAAGCTCATATAGGGAGGACAAAATTTTTGTCTATGTTTTTCTTGTCTTGCCTTAAAATATGAATTGCATTTCATCACTCTCTAGCAAATTAGTGGAACCCAAAGAGGAGATAAGCCTTAGTAGTTATCATTATGCAGAATTTTAAAATGTACTGTGTTTCTCTTTGATTATAATAGAAATGTGTTTTACAGTAGAAGAAAATCTAAATATTTAAAATTTAATTCTGAGATGCAGTTAGCATCATGGTTGATTTAGATTATTTTTGAAACATATTTGGGACCATAGAATAAATCAGATTTTCTATTCAAGTTATTTTTCAAATTTCAGTTAACACATTGTTTCTTCAGTGTTCCAAATTAAGTAGCCTTCAATAACACAAGTTAGTGGCTTCTAACAAATTGATTCTTTGAAGTGTCATGAATTGCTTAACCATCCACTGACAATTACATAGTTTACATATAATTTATAATTTTATTATAAATGCTACCATAGTAAGTATATTTCTTTTCAAGTTTTGTTCCATTATCACTCAGTTTCCTAAAATTTATTAACAGAAATTGAGTTATTGACAATTAAGTGCTTTTTGTTATTTTCTGCAATGCTGGGAAATTACTTGCTGAAAATGGCACGTGGTAAATTAGAAATAAATCTAAACGAGCCTTTCTTACAAAGAAATGCAAAAGCAAATACACACATACACACACTAATACATGCACACATACATTTTACAGATATTTTACATTCCTTTAAATTATACTTGATTCAGCAAATATCTAAACGTATAAGTATTTATATATTTAAACAAGCATAAATAAATAGTAATATAAGTTCTATTCATTCTGTACAAATTAAGAGGGAAATAAAGAATTGAACAATAAGCTAAAAGTTGCTATTGAGATAGCTAAGATTTTGTAAGAAATGAGAAAATATTCGTCTTCATAATATTTACATGTAAATTTAGGTGGCATATTGGTAGGATGAGGGTGAGCCATGGGCCTGTGGGGTTTTATAAAATCAGAAGTCTGAACAAAAATGTGAACCAGAAACATTGTAGACCTACTAGCATAGGAAAGGCAACTTTCTTGTCTTCACATACACTCAGTGAAAATAAACAATAAAACACATATGGGTGGAGCTACTGGTAAAATTGAGAAGTATCGGGCACATTTAACAAAAAGATAAGCTATCCTATTGATTTAATTGATCAATTCAGTTCAGTTCAGTCGTTCAGTCATCTCTGACACTTTGTGACACCACAGACTGAAGTACACCAGGCTTCTCTGTTCATCACCAACACCCAGAGCTTGCTCAAACTCATGTGCATCGAGTTGGTGATGCCATCCAACCAACTCATCCTGTTTTCCCCTTCTCTTCCTGCCTTCGATCTTTCCCAGCATCAGTGTCTTTTCCAATGAGTCAGTTCTTTGCATCAGGTGGCCAAAGTATTGGAGTTTCAGCTTCAGCATCAGTCCTTCCAACGAACATTCAGGACTGATTTCCTCTAGGATTGACTCGTTTGATGGGTTGCAGTCCAGTTCAGTTCAGTCGCTCAGTAGTGTCCGACTCTTTGCGACCCCATGAATCGCAGCACGCCAGGCTTCTCTGTCCATCACCAACTCCCGGAGTCTACCCAAACCCATGTCCATCGAGTCGGTGATGCCATCCAACCATCTCATCCTCTGTCGTCCCCTTCTCCTCCTGCCCCCAATCCTACCCAGCGTTAGGGTCTTTTCCAGTGAGTCAACTCTTCGCATGAGGTGGCCAAAGGATTGGAGATTCAGCTTCAACATCAGTCCTTCCAGTGAACTCCCAGGTTTGATCTCCTTTAGGATGGATTGATTGGATCTCCTTGCAGTCCAAGGGACTCTCAAGAGTCTTCTCCAACACCGCAGTTCAAAAGCATCAATTCTGTGGTGCTCAGCTTTCTTCACCATCCAACTCTCACATCCAAACATGACCACTGGAAAAACCATAGGCTTGACTAGACGGACTGTTGTTGGCAAAGTAATGTCTCTGCTTTTAAATATGCTATCTAGGTTGGCCACAACCTTCCTTCCAAGGAGTAAGTGTCTTTTAATTTCATGGCTGCAATCACCATCAGCAGTGATTTTGGAGACCAAAAAAATAAAATCTGACACTGTTTCCAATGTTTCCCCATTTATTTCCCATGAAGTGATGGGACCAGATGCCATGATCTTAGTTTTCTGAACGTTGAGCTTTAAGGCAACTTTTTCACTCTCCTCTTTCACTTTCATCAAGAGGCTCTTTAGTTCTTCTTCACTTTCTGCCATAAGGGTGGTGTCATCTGCATATCTGAGGTTATTGATATTTCTCCCGGCAATCTTGATTCCAGCTTGTGCTTCTTCCAGCCCAGCGTTTCTCATGATGTACTCTGCATATAAGTTAAATAAGCAGAGTGACAATATACAGCCTTGACGTACTCCTTTTCCCATTTGGAACCAGTCTGTTGTTCCATGTCCAGTTCTAACTATTGCTTCCTGACCTGCATACAGGTTTCTCAAGAGACAGGTCAGATGGTCTGGTATTCCCATCTCTTTCAGAATTTTCCACAGTTGATTGTGGTCCACACAGTCAAAGGTTTTGGCATAGTCAATAAAGCAGAAGTAGATGTTTTTCTGGAACTCTCTTGCTTTTTTGATGATCCAACAGATGTTTACAATTTGATCTCTGGTTCCTCTGCCTTTTCTAAAACCAGCTTGAACATCTGGAAGTTCACGGTTCACGTATTGCTGAAGCCTGGCTTCAGAATTTTGAGCATTACTTTACTCGCGTGTGAGATGAATGCGATTGTGTGGTAGTTTGAGCATTCTTTGGCATTGCCTTTCTTTGGGATTGGAACGAAAACTGACCTTTTCCAGTCCTGTGGCCACTGCTGAGTTTTCCAAATTTGCTGGCATATCGAGTGCAGCACTTTCACAGCATCATCTTTGAGGATTTGAAATAGCTCAACTGCAATTCCATCATCTCCACTAGCTTTGTTCATAGTGATGCTTTCTAAGGCCCACTTGACTTCACATTCCAGGATGTCTGGCTCTAGGTGAGTGATCACACCATCGTGATTATCTGGGTCATGAAGATCTTTTTTGTATAGTTCTTCTGTGTATTCTTGCCACCTCTTCTTAATATTTCTGCTTCTGTTAGGTCCATACCATTTAAAGGGACTCTCAAAAGTCTTCTCCAACACCACAGTTTAAAAGCATCAATTCTTCCATCCTCAGCTTTCTTTATAGTTCAACTCTTACATCCATACATGACTATGGGAAAAACATAGCTTTGACTAGATGGACTTTTGTTGGCAAACTAGTGTCTCTGCTTTTGAACATGCTGTCTGGGTTGGTCATACCTTTTCTTCCAAGGAGTAAGTGTCTTTTAATTTCATGGCTGCAGTCACCATCTGCAGTGAATTTGGGGCCCAAGAATAAAGCCAGTCACTCTTTCCATTGTTGCCCCATCTATTTGCCAAGAAGTGATGGGACTGGATGTCATGATTTTAGTTTTTTGAATGTTGAGTTTAAGACAACTTTTTCACTCTCCTCTTTCACTTCCACAAGAGGCTCTTTAGTTCTTCTTCAGTTTCTTCCATAAGGGTTGTGTCATCTGCATATTTGAGGTTATTGATATTTGTCCCGGATATCTTGATTCCAGCTTGTGATTCATTCAGCTTGGCATTTCACATGATGTACTCTGCATATAAATTAAATAAGCATGGTGACAATATACAGGTTTGATGTGCTCCTTTCCCTATTTGGAAAAAGTCTGTTGTTCCATGTCCAGTTCTACCTGTTTCATCTTGACCTGCATGTAGATTTTTTATGAGGCAGGTCACGTGGTTTGGTATTCCCATCTCTCTAAGAATTTTCCAGTTTGTTGTGGTCCACACATTCAAAGGCTTTGGCGTAGTCAATACCGCAGAAGTAGATATTTTTTCTGGAACTCTCTTGCTTTTTTGATGATCCAATGGATGTTTGCAATTTGATCTCTGATTCCCCTGCCTTTTATAAATCCAGCTTGAACATCTGGAAGTTCACGCTTTGCGAACTGTTGAAGCCTGGTTTGGAGAATTTTGAGTATTAATTTGCTTGCCTGTGAGATAAGTGCAATTGTGCAGTAGTTCAAACATTCTTTGGTATTGTCTTTCTTTGGAATTGGAATGAAAACTGACATTTTCCAGTCCTGTGGCCACTGCTGAGTTTTCCAAATTTGCTGGCATAGTGAGTGCAGTATTTAGCAGCATTCTCTTTTAGGATCTGAAATAGCTCAACTGGAATTCTGTCACCTCAACTGGCTGTGTTCATAGTGATACTTCCTGAAGGACCATTTGACTTCACAATCCAGGATGTCTGGTTCTAGGTGAATGATTACACCATCATGGTTATCTGGGTCATGAAGATCTTTTTTGTATAGTTTTTCTGTGTATTCTTGCCACCTTTTCTTAATATCTTCTGCTTCTGTTAGATCCATACCATTTCTGTCCTTTATTGTGCTCATTTTTTCATGAAATATTCTCTTGGTATCTCTCTTGGTATTTTCTCGAGGAGAACTCTAGTTTTTACCCATTCTGTTGTTTTCCTCTATTTCTTTGCACTGATCACTGAGGAAGGCTTTCTTATTGCTCCTTGCTCTTCTTTGGAACTCTGCACTCAAATGGGTATATTTTTCCTTTTCTCCTTTACCTTTATCTTCTCTTCTTTTTTCAGCTATTTGTAAGGCCTCCTCAGACAACCATTTTGCATTTCTTTTTCTTGGGAATGGGCTTGATCACTGCCTCCTGTACCATATCACCAACCTTTGTCCATAGTTCTTCAGGCACACTGTCTATCAGATCTAATCTCTTTAATCCATTTGTCACTTCCACTCTATAATTGTAAGGGATTGGTTTAGGTCATACCTGAATGGTCTAGTGGTTGTCCCTATTTTCTTCAATTTAAGCCTGAATTTGACAATAAGGAGTTCATGATCTGAGCCACAGTCAGCTCCAGGATATGTGTTTTCTGAATATATAGAACTTCTCAACCTTTGGTTGCAAAGAATATAGTCAGTCTGATTTTGTTTGACCATCTGGTGATGTCCATGTGTACAGTCTTCTCTTGTATTGTTGGAAGAGGGCATTTGCTACGACCAATGTGTTCTCTTGGCAAAACTCTGTTAGCCTTTACCTTGTTTCATTTTGTACTCCAAGGACAAATTTGTCTGTTACTCCAGGTATCTCTTGAATTCCTACTTTTGCAATCCAGTTCCCTGTGATGAAATGGACATCTTTTTTGAGTGTTAGCTCCAGAAGGTCTTCTTAGAACTGTTCAACTTCAGCTTCTTCAGCATTACTGGTCAGGGCATAGACTTGGATTACTATGATATTGAATGGTTTGCCTTGGAAATGAACAGACATCCTTCTGTTGTTTTTGGGTTTGCACCCAACCACTTCATTTCAGACTCTTTCATTGACTATGATGGTTAATCCATTTCTTCTAAGGGATTCTTGCCCACAGTAATAGATATAATGGTCATCTGAACTAAATTCACAGATTCTGGTCCATTTTAGTTCTCTCATTCCTAAATTGTCGATGTTCACTCTTGCCATCTCGTTGGACCACTTCCAATTTGCCTTGATTCATGGACCTAACATTCCAGGTTCCTATGCAGTATGGTTCTTTACAGCATCAGACTTTACTTCCATCGCCAGTCACATCCTCAACCAGATGTTGTTTTCGCTTTGACTCCATCCCTTTATTCTTTCTGGAGTTATTTCTCCACTGATCTCCAGTAGCATATTGGGCACCTACCAACCTGGAGAGTTCATCTTTCAGTGTGATTTATTTCTGCTTTTTCATACTGTTCATGGGTTCTCAAGGCAAGTATCCTGAAGTGGTTTGCCACTCCCTTCTCCAGTGGACCATGTTTTGTCAGAACTCTCCACCACGGCCCATCCATCTTGGGTGGCCCTACACAGCATGGCTCTTAGTTTCATTGAGTTAGACAAGGCTGTGGTCCATGTGATCAGTTTGATTAGTTTTCAGTAACTGTGGTTTTCATCCTCTCTGCCCTCTGATAGATAAGACTAAGAGGCTTATGGAAGCTTCCTTATGGGAGAGACTGACTGTGTGGGAAACAAGGTCTTGTTCTGATGGGCAAAGCCATGGTCAGTAAATCTTTAACCCAGTTTTCTGGTGATGGGCAGGGTCTGTGTTCCCTCACTGTCATTTGACCTGAGACCAAACTATTGTGGAGGCAATGGAGACAATGTCAACCTCCTTCAAAAGGTCCTGTGTAGGCATTGGCACACTCAGTGCCCCCTTCCCTGAAGCAGGGTACTGCCAACCCCTGCCTCCACCGGAGACTCCTGGACACTCACAGGCAAGTTTGGCTCAGTCTTCTGTGGTGTCACTGCTCCCCTCCCCTGGATCCTGGGACACACAAAGCTTTGTCTGCACCCTCCAAGTGTCTGTTTCTCCAGTCTTGTGTAAGTTCTGTAATCAGATCCCACTGGCCTCCAAGGTCAAATTCCCTGGAGTTTCTCAGTCCCTTTGCCGGATCCCCAGGTTGGGAAATCTGTTGTGGGTCCTAGAACTTTCTTAACAGTATGAGAATTTCTTTGGTATAATTGTTCTGCAGTTTGTGGGTCATGTGCTCAGTGGCCTCATGGTGGGGCCAATGGTGACCTCCTCCAAGAGGACTCATGCCTCATGCTGTGTAATCCAATTCTGCTGCACCCAGAGCCCCTGCCCCTGTGGCAGGCCACTGCTGACTCATACCTCCATAGGAGACACTAAAAGGCAGGTCTGGCTCAGTTTCTGTGGGGTCCCTGGGTCCTGGTGCACACAAAGTTTTGTTTGAGCCCTCTAAGAGTGTCTGGTGGGCATGGGGTTTGATTCTAAGCTTGATTCTGCCCCTCCTACCATCTTGCTAGGGCTTCTCCTTTGCCCCTGGATTGGGGTATCCTCTTTTGGTGGGATCCAACATTGCAGGCAGTTTCTTTACCAACTGAGCTATCAAGGAAATCCAATATAATTGATCAGTAAAATATAAACCATAAAGTAAATGCTAACAGTGATTAATGTTACCAAAGTAAGGGATTAAAATACAAAACATAAAATATATTTTGAAAAATGAAGACATTTTAAAATATAAAATTAATTATATAAGTTAAAATTTTCACATTAACGTTAAAAATAGTAAATTGGATAATAAGTAGAATAAAATAACCTGGAATTCTACATAGGGTTACAACATTTGGAAACAGCTAAGATAAAATAAGAAGGACTAACATAAAGTTAATACACATTTCAAAAGGAGAAAACTGAGGTAATGGAAGAATGGCAATAAAGAAATGGTTGACATAACTAATAATTTTACATATTTAGTTAATGATATGACTCATATTTGGGCTTCCCTCATGGATCAGATGGTAAAGGGTCAGCCTACAATGCAGGAGACCTGGTTGCGATCCCTAGATCAGAATGATTCCTTGGAGAAGGGAATGGCTACCCACTCCAATATTCTTGCTTGGAGAACTCCATGGACAGAGATTTGTCTTGAGAAGAATAAGTATAAATATATTTACATGAAGATACATTTTTGAAATGCAGAATGATAAATACAAAGAGATGATACTAAATGCAGGCAAAGACAACAAATTCACAATCCAAATAATGATACATAAACTAACAGATGATTTTAATAACAGCAATATATGCCAAGAATAAGGAATGCTAATAAAATAACTTCCACATGCTGAATATGAATGCCAAATTAGAATTTTCTATCCAAGTAATATCAATCAAGAGCAAAACAAATTAAATATATACATGTAAAGTTTTAAAGATCTCTAACTACAGATCTCATTGAATGAATTTCAAGAGTGCATAAGTTAGGGTAAAAAAAAAAAAAAGAAAAAAACTCAAAAGGAAGGAATAAAATAAAAAAGGCAATAGTGAACAAAAGATACCTGTACGGTTAACTTTAAAGAAATACTGACCACAATAAATATAAAAACAAAAACGTTTTTAAATACCCAAACAAGGTGGATGTAAAATCAAGAGAATAAAAAGCTGTAAAAATAAAGAGATTTTATGTAGGAAAGTTTATAATACCAAAAGCATACACTAGAAAAAACAAAAATGTAAAATCAATAATCAATTCTTCTATGCTAAGAAACTAAAAGAAGGGCAAATTATAATCCAGAATAAAAGAAAATGAATAATAATAGAGCTGCTGCTGCTAAGTCACTTCAGTCGTGTCCGACTCTGTGCGATCCCATAGACAGTAGCCCACCAGGCTCCTCTGTCCCTGGGATTCTCCTGGCAAGAACACTGGAGTGGGTTGCCATTTCCTTCTCCAAATAATAGAGCAGAAATCAACAAATTTGAAAATAGGAAATCAATAGGGAAAATCAACAAACAAAAAGCTGTTTGCTTGAAAACATCAATTAAATTGATAGACCTTCAGCTAGGCTAACTAGGAAAAAAAAAAGAAATGGCAGAAACTACTTATATAGAAATGAAAGAGGGGCATCACTCTAGATCCCATGAATATTAAAATGATAATAAAGGAATATAATGGAAAAAGTCTGTGTCCACAAATTTCACAATGTATATGAAATAGAACAATTCCTTGAAAGATAAAATCTGCCAAAGTGACAAAAATCACATAATTATATCAATATACACTGCAAAAACATTTGGCAAAATTTAATACCCATTAAAAATATAAATTCTTGGCAAACTAGGGATACAGGGGAACTTCCTCTACCTGATGGACAGTATCTACATAAATCCTACAATTAACAATCAATCAATTAATCTACAATGAAAATCCTACAACTAAAGGATTCCCTCCATCAAGCAATTTAAAACACATCCATTATCTCTCACATTTACCATTCTTTGGTGAGAATATTTAAGTTGCATTCTCTTAACAAATTTCAATTATACAATAGTGTTGTCCATTGTAATCATAATGTCAAATATTAGATCATTTTATAACTGAAATTTGTACCCTTTTACCAACCTCTCCCCATTTTATCCATCCCTCACTTTGGCAACTACTTTTTTACTTTACTCATCTTATTTATTTATTTTTTTAATTCTACATGTAAGTGATCCCATTCAGTATTTGTCTTTTTCTCTCTGACTTAATGCACTTCAGGTTCATTCATGTTGTAAATGATAAGGTTTCCTTTTTTCTTTTATGGCTAAATAATATGCATATATGTATAGATACAGATCACATTTATATATGTATATGATCACATATATCACATTTTCTTCATCCATTCATTCATTGATGGGCACCAGGTTGCTTCCATACTTTGGCTTTTGTGACTAATATTGCTATTGATATGGGGATACAGATATCTCTTCAAGGTAATGATTTCATTTCCTTTGGATATGTATCTGTGGTGCAACTGCTGGGTTATATGGTAGTTCTATTTTTAATTTTTTGAGAAAACTCTATACTGTTTTCCATAGTGGCTTTATCAGTTTACATTCCCATCAACAGAGTATAATGGTTCTCTTTTCTCTACATGGTCACAAACACTTTTATCTCTTGTCTTTTTCATAATAGATGTCCTAACAGGTGCGAGGTGATATTTCATTGTGGTATTAATTTGCATTTCCCTGATGATTAGTGATGTTGAGAGCACCTTTTCGTGTATCTGTTTGTTGGCCATCTATATATCTTCTTTGAAAAAAATATCTATTCAGATTGTTTGTCAATTTATAATTGATTCATTGATTTGTATTGTGTTGTATAAGTTTCTTGTATATTTTGGATATTAAGCTCTTATCACATACGTGGTTTGCAAATAATTTCTCCCATTCCCTAGGTTACTTACACATATACATATATAGAATAGTATATTATATATATGAGATTAATTATAAAGAATGCTGTTGATGTAAATCTGGTCTAACTCTGAAGACCCAAAAAATCAGGTATCAGTTCCAGAATGAAACCTGGCAACCTCAGGAAGAGCTGATGTTTCAGCTTGAGTCCTAAGGTAAGCAAGAAAAAAAAAAAAAAGACTCAACCTAGTGAGGCAGGAGGTTGTCCTTTATCAGGGAGGCTCATCCTTTTATTCTGTGCTGTCTTTCGTTTAACTGGATGAAGTCCACCACCTCAAGGAGGGGAATATACTCAGTCCACTAATTTCCATGTTGATCTTGAGACTCCTCAGGACCTGCTGGGGATTTGGCTTGTGGAACACTTGGGCTGACTCCCTGCTAGCAGTCTGGACTTCCAGACAAACTGAGGGTGAGTCAAAGCTAATGGAAGCAGCGTCTGGGACTTTGGTTTGTGGGACACTCAGGGGTGAGTCCCTGCTGCCAGCCTGGGCTTCCAGACAACTGGAGGGCTAGTTGCTGCTAATGGAAGCAGGATCTCCTCAGGACTTGCTTGGATTTCAGTTTTGGGACTGTGTGGTGTCCAGTTCATGCTGACAGGAGCTGGTCTCCTCAGGACCTGCTGAGAGGTGCTGCCACTGAAGGAGGTCATCCAGAGAAAGCGAGACATGGTGGCTACTGATAGACTCTCCCACAGTTCCTCTTCATAAATAAATCAAGCCTTTGGAGTGGGAGCACTGACTCCAAGACACTAGACCACCCAAGAACTAACACTAGGGAGTATCAAATAGTGAGAACTCAAACAAAGGAAGCAGATTTTGTACATAAGACACAGCATCACCCAATCACCAGTAGCACCCTGTACAAGACGCCTCATCTAAGCAGCAAAAACAAAAATACAAATCCAGTCATCAGCAGACAGGATTACCACCTCACTCAGCCTTGCCCATCAGAGGAAAAACAAACAAACAAAAACTCAGCACAAGCTTACACAAACCACTGGACCAACCTTAGGAGGGCAGAAACGAAAGGGAAGAAAAAATTCAACCTTAAAGCCTGGGAAAAGGAGACCTCAAACACAATAAGTTAAAAAAAAAAAAAAAAAAGAAAATGAAAAGGCAGAGAAATACTACACAAATTAAGGAACAAACTAGAAACACAGAAGTCCAATGTATTAAATAAATAACTCAAATTTACCATCTAAAGAAATTAGAAGAAGAAGAACAAACAAAACCCAAGGTCAACAAAAGGAAGGATATAATAAAGATTGTACTGGTAATATATAAACTAGTGAAGCTACAGAAAAAAACGTACCTAGTTTATACACCTAAAAATATAGAACATTTGATAAAATTAAAGAAATAGTTTTAAGAAGTATGAAGCAACACCGTCACTATTTGCTGATGATTATTGAAGACAAAGAAAACTTTAATCTTCTACCTTGCAGTTTTACTCAATTCATATACTAGTTCTAGTTTTTGGTGAATTGTAAGGTTTTAACTTATTGTGTTTGAGGTCTCCTTGTTTAATCAAGTATGCTTATATCACCACACATTTCTTTCTTAGAACTAGTTCTTTTGTGTCCATAGATTTTGAAAAGTTGTGTTTTTATTTTCATTGGTCTGAGCATATTTTCTGGTTTCCTTTGCTGTCCTGTTGGCTTTTTAATAGTAAGTTATTTAGTCTCCATATGTTTATGTGCCCTTTTCACATTATTTTTCCTTTACTTGATTCCTAGTCTCAATATTTTATGTCAGAAAAATATGCTTGATGTAATTTCAGTCTTCTTAAACGTGTTGAGGCTTGTTTTGGCACCTAGAATATGATCTATCCTGAAGAATGTTCTATGTGCACTTGGAAAGAGTGTATATGCTGATTTTTTTAAAATGGAATGTTCTGTTTATAACTAGTAAGTCCATCTGACCATTTAACACTGCTCTTTCCTTATTTTTATTTCTTGATGATCCATCCTTTGATGTACATGGGGTATTAATGTCATCTACTTTTATTGTGTTACTGTTTCTCCCTTTATATCTATTAATATTTGCTTTATATATTTATGTACATGTTCCTATATTAGTATTCATGGATGTTATATCCTATTCTTGCATTGAACCATTTATCTTGATATCATGCTTTTCTTTACCTTTTGTTATAGACATTGTTTTGAAGTTTACATTGTTTGATAAGAGTATTGCTACCCCAGATTTCTTTCTATTTCCATTTGCATGAAATATCTTTTTCTATCCCTCACTTTCAGTCTATTTCTGTCTTCAGCTCTGAGGGTATCTCTAGCAGGGAGCATATATATATATTGGTTTGATCTCTTTAATCAATCATACATCCTATGTCCTTTGATTGGCACATCTATTGACCTTTACCACGATTATTAACAGGTACATACTTATTGCCATTTTGTTACTTGATGCTGTTTTTGTAGTTCTCTCTCTCTCTCTTTTATTTTCTTCTTCTTTTAGACTCTTCCTTTATGGTTACCCATGGAGTAACATGGAATGTCACAGGGAGATGCTTTGCATCCAGTTGGTTTGTATCATACTGTGAAGCTCAGACTTCAGACAATCCAAATCTTTTGAAATAGGCTTCAAGCAGACCTGACCAGCCATTTTCTGGAAGGAGCCATTTTTTCTATCTTTCATGTTGTTTGCTATACAGTCTTCATGAAAAGACAAGCCAGAAAGTTGATCTTCCCCAAATATAAGAAGAAACATTAAAAAAACCAAGAAAAATGGTTTCTCACATAGTGAATTTCAGTTTAATTAATAAATGGCACACTTTTGTGGGAGATGTTTGTGTCTTCTGGTTTCAGATCATCTTGTTTCTATAGGATCATTAATATCTGCTACTTCCTTCTTTTTTCCCCTTTTATTTCCAAGTATCTAAGAAGAGTCTAACTTCTTCCCGCCTAGAAATGATGCCACACAAAACTGGTATTTTAATACCTATGAGCTCTCAAGCTTTTCCTTTTTTCCTTCATCAAATTATTTTCTGATAAAATTAGTCTCATATTTGTTATAAGGATTTCCTCCCATAACGTATAATTATTTTTCCATTTTTGATAGGTGTTATTTTGTGTCTTCAGGAGAAGGCAATGGCACCCCACTCCAGTACTCTTTTGCCTGGAAAATCCCATGGATGGAGGAGCCTGGCAGGCTGCAGTCCATGGGGTCGCTAAGAGTTGGACACGACCGAGTGACTTCACTTTCACTTTTCACTTTCGTGCATTGGAGAAGGAACTGGCAACCCACTCCAGTGTTCTTGCCTGGAGAATCCCAGGGACGGGGGAGCCTGGTGGGCTGCCGTCTATGGGGTCACACGGAGTCGGACATGACTGAAGCAACTTAGCAGCAGCAGCAGCAACATTTTGTGTCTTCAGCTATTGGTTCTCTGCCCACCAACCTCTCACTTTTTATTTGCCTATTACTCAGTTCTGTTGTGTATTCAGAACTGGCTAAAATAGTTTCAGAAAGTTTGTATCCTTACATGTGACACTGAAATTTTAGCATTCTTGTTCCTATGGGATTTAAGTGACTTTATATGTTCTTTTTGTTGAATTAAATGGCTTGCGGAATGTGTAAAATGATTAATATTTAGATGGCTTTAATTATCCAATATGTGAACATGAAACTTTTTATTAAAACTAGATCAGTTTTATAGATTACTTAGGAAAGAAAGAATACCTTTACAGTGTTAGAATTTTGCATCTAGAATAATGCCAAGGATCTTCATTTAACATATTTCTTTTTCTACTCTCCTATAATTTTTAGTCTATTTACAATGTTTCTTTCTTTATTACTTATACTATGGTTTTTATTATTATTTTTATTATAAATTATATCCTTTAAGTTGTTTTCAGCCTGATTTTTAAAGATAGTCTGCAATGCAATTTAATTCTGCATATTTATTTAATAAAAGACTTGTTTTCTGAATTCTCATGAGAGTTTCATATTTTTTAAAGTTGTTTCTCTTTTTCTCTCCCCCAAGAGAACTTTCAACTAATGAAAATTCATTTTCCTCCCTTCCAATATTTGTAACTCATATTATATCTTTTGATTTCTTTGGATAAACTTACAAAACAGAATTGAATTATGGACATGAGAGTAGATATCATTGTTTTGGAATTCACTTTAATGGGATTACTCATGGTTTTATTCTTTATATAATGTTTGCTAATATTTTTATGTAGATATCCCATATCATATTAGGAAATCATTCTATCCTTATGCTAAAATTTACATTCATAATGAAGACTGAATTTAATCTCATAAATCATCTAGAGGTACAATTGCAATTATAGATAATGACTGACATATTTTGGAAGAGAAGAGAAATAAGAGTCTTACCTGATTAGGCCATTGTTATGATACCACCATTATAAGAACTGTCTCAAACACAAAATCCACTTGTTTGGTTTCCAAAATCCCTGCTAATGCAACTCATCAAGACACTAGAGACAGAAGAGGAAATAATAAGTAATCCTGAAGACATGTCAGTAGAAAATTTCAAAACTCAAACAGTGGGGGAAAAAAAAAAAGAAGGTTGAATAGAATATCAAAGAACTGTAGGCCAATTATAAAAGGTATAACATAAGAGTAATGGTGTACCAGGAGAAGAAGAAAAAGATAAAAAGACAAGAAATCTCTGAAGTACTAATGATTGAAAACTTCCCCAAATTAATGATACCAAACCCTATGGAGTTTGCTTTTTTATCAGTTCTTCCCATCTTATTATTCTCACCTACATTTAGAGTTTATTGTAAATTCATATACAATCATACTATAAATTCCTTGCCCTGAATTGAAATTATTTTTATTTTATTATTGAAAGGAGAAAATCAAATGCCTTTATCAGTGGCTTTCTTACATATGCCTCTGAATCACATAGCATGCATTACCTCACCAGATTTTTTTTTTTTAATTTCATCTGTGTGGAATTTCCTAGCCAGGGGATATTTGACAACGTTAGATACAATTATTGATTGTCATCATGAGGGAAGGATGCCATTAACATCCAGTAATGTTAAACATGCATAGGGCAGCCCTCAAAATACACAAGAAATTATCCAGTTTCAAATATCAATAATGCAGAAGTTTAAAAACTATTTTCTATACATATAAATTTCCAGACATCTTGATATGTTTATATTATTGTTCCACCTGAAATTTCCTTTCTGCTTTATCAAACCAGTCACTCTTAATGGAAATCAACCCGGAATACTCATTGGAAGGACTGATGCTGCAGCTAAAGCTCCAATACTTTGGCCACCTGCTGTGAACAGCTGACTCATTGGAAAAGGGAGGGGATATAGTGAATTCCTTCACCTCAGACAGAGAAGGGGATGACAGAGGATCAGAGAGTTGGATGGAATCACCAATTCACTGCATATGAACTTGGTTAAACTCTTGGGGATGATGAGGGCCAGGGAAACCTGGTGTGCTGCAGTCCATGTGGTCACAGAGTCAGATATGACTTGATGACTGAACAACAGCAACAACAACAACAAATCAAAGAACAAACTATAAGCTGACTCCATCAATAAAATATAGTGTGCGTCCTGAAGCCTAGAAGATAATACTTAATTCTCCTTTCACTTCTTCTAATGCTTCAATTGCACTTCAGCAGACCACTTCAATACTCCATCAAAAGGTGTATAGATGATATGATGTGGAATATGGCCAGTGGATTTATGGTCATAGGTTTGCGACTATACATTCTCTGTTGTAAGGATGTCCATTTTATTTAAATTCAAACTGCTCTGATTGCCTTTAATGATTAAATTATAAAATGTTTAACAAATCAATGGGTGCATTTCATGTAGCTGAGTTCATATTAATTCACTCTAGTAAATATACAACATCTGTTACAGCAACTAAAATGCAAGACTAGATTGATAAATTAAATGTAAAGGTATTGGGGATTGCTACCCCTGCATCATTTAGAGCTTTAAGGATAGTACTAATTTTCAGTCATTCTTGAAATGGAGTATTGTTTTATTTTTATTTTTTTGCTTTTTACTGTTTTGGAGGAGGAACAGTTTCAAAGGATTCTACTGCCCTTCTCTATTGTAATGGATAATTTTATGTGAGAAAAGGAAAGATATACCCTTTTGAATGCAGAGTTCCAAAGAATAGCAAGGAGAGATAAAAAAGCCTTCCTCAGCGATCAATGCAAGGAAATAGAGGAAAATAATAGAATGGGAAAGACTAGAGATCTTTTCAAGAAAATTAGAGATACCAAGGGAACATTTCATGCAAAGACGGGCTCAATAAAGGATAGAAATGGCAGGGACCTAACAGAAGTAGAAGATATTAAGAAGAGGTGGCAAGAATATACAGAAAAATTGTACGAAAAAGTTCTTCATGACCCAGACAATCATGATGGTGTGATCACTCACCTAGAACCAGACATCCTAGAATGTGAAGTCAAGTGGGCCTTAGGAAGCATCACTACAAACAAAACTAGTGGAGGTGATGAAATTCCAGTTGAGCTATTTCAAATCCTGAAAGATGATGCTGTGAAAGTGCTGCACTCGATATGCCAGCAAATTTGAAAAACTCAGCAGTGGCTAGAGGACTGGAAAAGGGCAGTTCTCATTCCAATCCCAAAGAAAGGCAATGCCAAAGAATGCTCAAACTACTCCACAATTGCACTCTCACAAGTTAGTAAAGTAATGCTCAAAATTCTGAAGTCAGGCTTCAGCAATACATGAACCATGAACTTCCAGATGTTCAAGGTGGTTTTAGAAAAGGCAGAGGAACCAGAGATCAAATTGCCAATATCTGCTGGATCATCAAAAAAGCAAGAGAGTTCCAGAAAAACATCTATTTCTGCTTTATTGACTATGCCAAAGCCTTTGACTGTGTGGATCACAATAAACTGTGGAAAATCCTGAAAGAGATGGGAATACCAGACCACCTGACCTGCCTCTTGAGAAACCTGTATGCAGGTCAGTAAACAACAGTTAGAACTGGACATGGAACGACAGACTGGTTCCAAATAGGAAAAGGAGTACGTCAAGGCTGTATATTGTCACCCTGCTTATTTAACTTATATGCAGAGTACATCATGAGAAACGCTGGGCTGGATGAAGCACATGCTGGAATCAACATTGCTGGAAGAAATATCAATAACCTCAGATATGCAGATGACACCACCCTTATGGCATAAAGTGAAGAAGAACTAAAGGGCCTCTTAATGAAAGTGAAAGAGGAGAGTGAAAAAGTTGCCTTAAAGCTCAACATTCAGAAAACTAAGATCATGGCATCTGGTCCCATCACTTCATGGCAAATAGATGGGGAAGCAGTAGAAACAGTGTCAGACTTTATTTTTGGGGGGCTCCAAAATCACTGCAGATGGTGATTGCAGCCATGAAATTAAAAGACACTTACCCCTTGGAAGGAAAGTTATGACCAACCTAGATAACATAAGAAAAAGCAGAGACATTACTTTGCCAACAAAGGTCTGTCTAGTCAAGGCTATGGTTTTTCCAGCGATCATGTATGGATGTGAGAGTTGAACTGTAAAGAAAGCTGAGCACCGAAGAATTGCTGCTTTTGAACTGTGGTGCTGGAGAAGACTCTTGAGAGTCTACAAGGAGATCCCTTGGACTACAAGAAGATCCAACCAGTCTATCCTAAAGGAAATCAGTCCTGGGTGTTCATTGGAAGGACTGATGTTGAAGCTGAAACTCCAATACTTTGGCCACCTGATGCGAAGAGAGGACTCATTTGAAAAGATCCTGATGCTGGGAAAGATTGAGGGTAGGAGGAGAAGGGGACGACAGAGGATGAGATGATTGGATGGCAATACCGACTCAATGGACATGGGTTTGGGTGGACTCCAGGAGTTGGTGATGGACAGGGGGGCCTGGTGTGTTGTGGTTTATGGGGTCGCAAAGAGTCAGACACAACTGAGCGACTAAACTGATAGATATGAAGACCACCCCACCCTTATGACAGAAAGCAAAGAGGAACTGAAGATCCTCTTGATGAAGGTGAATGAGCAGAGTGAAAGATCTGGCTTAAAACGCAACATTCAAAAAACTAAAATCATGTCCTCTGGTCCCATTGTTTCATGGCAAATAGATGGGGAAACAATGGAAACAGTGACAGACTTTATTTTTTCAGGCAGCAAAATCATGGAAGATAGTGATTGCAGCCATGAAATTAAAAGATGCGTTCTTCTTAGAAGGAAAGCTATGACCAACCTAGACAGCATTTTAAAAAGCAGAGACATTACTTTGCCGACAAAGGTCCATATAGTCAAAGCTATGGTTTTTCCGGTAGTCATGTATGGATGTGAGAGTTGGACTGTAAACAAGGCAGAGTGATGAAGTTTGATGCTTTTTAATTGTGGTTTTGGAGAAGACTCCTGAGAGTCCCTTGGACTGCAAGATCAAATCAGTCAATTTTAAAGGAAATCTTAAGATGCTGAGGCTGAAGTGCCAACACTTTGGCCACATGTTGCGAAGAGCCAACTCAATAGGAAAGATATTATTGCTGGGAAAGATTGAAGGTGGGAAGAGAAGGAGACAACAGATGATGAAATTGTTGGATGGCATCACCAACTCAAAGGACAGGAATTTGAGCAAGCTCTGTGAAATGGTGAAGGACAGAGAAGCCTGGCATGCTGCAGTCCATGGGTTGCAAGGAATCGGACACAATTGAACAACTGAACAACAACAACAATACTCTTTGACAGTACATTTTATTGAATTGATCTCATCAGGCAAAGAAAACAAAAGCAAACATAACACATGGGACATAATAAAACTTAAAAGCTTTAGGATAGCAAAGATATCAACCAACAAAACAAAAAGTCAGCCCCACAGAGTGTGAGAAGGCATTTGCAACTGATGTCTGATAAAGGGTTAATATCCAACGTATATTAAAAACTCTTACACCTCAATACTGAAAAAAAAAAAAATCCAAATAGCCTAACTAAAAATAGGTAGAAGACCTGAATAGAGGTTTTGCAAAGAGACAGGAAGATGGCCACCAGAGCCATGGAAAGATGTTCAATATTACTAACCATTAGAGAAAATGCATCTAATGACCAAAGGATATCATCTCATGTTTGTCAGGATGGCTACTGTCAAAAAGACAAATAAAAAAGTGTTTACAAGGCTGTGATAAAAGGAAATTCTTGTATTTGGTGATGGCAATGTAAATTGGTGCAGCCACTATCAAAAACATTATGGAAATCCTCAAAATTAAAAATAGGTCTACCATATGATCCAGAAATTCTACTCCTGGGTAAATATCTGAAGAAAATGACATTGATTAAAAAAGATACAAGCACCCCAATGATCATAGCAATACTATTTACAGTAGTCAAGATACGGAAGAAACTTAACATCCATCATAGATGAATCCATAAGGACAATGTGGTGTACACACACACACACAATGGAATATCAATCAGCCATAAAAAAGAATGAAATTTTGTCATTTGCAAAAATATAGATGGATCTGGAGGGTATTATGCTTGCTGAAATGTTAGATAAAGGCGAACATGTGGAATCTAAAATAAAACAAATGAACAAGCATGACAAAATGGAAACAGGCTTACACTTACAGAGAACAAAGTAGTGGTTACTAATGAAGAGAGGGATGGGGGAAGGGTGAAATAGGTGAAGGGGATTAAAAGCTATAAACTACTAGCTATAAAATAAATAAGATACAAGGATGTAATATACAATCAAGGAAATATAGCCAATATTATGTAGTAACTTTAGATGAAGTATAATCTGTAAAATATCAACTCATTATGCTATTTACCTAAGACCAGCATCTTATTGTTAGTCAACTATACTTTAATAAGAAAAAAAATTACCAAATGTCTGTGGATAGATGAAATGGATAAAGAAACTGTGATGTTATATGTATATATATATATATATAAATCATTAATATATGATATATTGATAATACATTGCACATATATAGATAATAAAATATTATTCCATCTTAACAATATTAGTTTATTTATATAAATATATGCCCACAGTAGAACATTACAAGTTTGGATATACACACACACACACACACCAAAATATAAGCTTTAAAATGTAAGGAATTCCTGCCTTTGCCAACAACAGAGATGAACACAGAGGGCATGTTGATGATTAAAATAAGCCAGACAGACAGAACAAGAATATAACATGATGTCATTTATATGTGTAATGAAAAACAATGAACTAATATCAGAGAATAAATGGTAGTTAGCAGAGGCTAGGAGTCAAGAAGAAAAGCAGATATTGATCAAATAGTATAAATTTTCAGTTATAAGATGAATAAGTTCTGGAGACTAGTGTGCAGCATGATGACTACAGTTAATAGCAATGAATTATATAGTTGCAATTTGCTGCGAGTAGCTATCAAATGTTCTTAGTACAAAAAAGTAACTCTTTTTAATGTATTTCTAAAGATTTTATGTTTTGACGTCATGATAAATATATTCTGTACCTTCGTTTTCCAATTTTTTGCTGCCAGTATAGAACTATATAATTGACTTGTACATTAACTGTATATTGTGTAAATTCACCAAATTCAATGTTTTGTTTTTGTCTACTTGTTTTTTAATGGATTCTCAAAAATGGTTTTTAAAATAGATTCTTTAGGATGTTAATGCACCTGATATATTAAAATATTCTTTACCATATCTTCTTTCATTCATGAATTATTTACAAATATATTGTTACATTACAAATATTTGTGTTTTCCCTATATATCTTATCATTATTGATTTCTATTTAAATTCTAGTTAGTTGAGAGAATATAGTAAGATTTCTATTGTTTTTAAATTTATTAAGACATATGACTAGCATGTGGCAATCATACAATGTACACAGGAAAAATATGAGTATTCTATACGGCTGTTTTAAACTAATTTGGTCAAAATAGTTGATAGTGTTGATTATGTATTTTATGTCTTTAGTAATTTGTGCTATTTGTTAGTTGCCAAGGGCAGAGTGTAAAGTTTTCTATCTTTAATTATGGAATTTTCTGTGTTAACAGAAATGTTCTGTTTCTGTTTGATATTCTTTTTTTTTTTTTTTTTTTTATAAATTTATTTATTTTAGTTGGGGGCTAATTACTTTACAATATTGTAATAGTTTTTGCCATACATTGACATGAATCAGCCATGGGTTTACATGTGTTCCCCTTCCTGGACCCCCCACCCACCTCCCTCCCCATCCCATCCTTCTGGATCATCCCATTGCCCCGGCCCTGAGCCCTTGTCACATGCATCGAACATGGAATGGTGTTCTGTTTCACATATGATAATATACATGTTTCAATGCTATTCTCCCAGAACGTCCCACCCTCACCTTCTCCCTCAGAGTCCATAAAATTGTTCCATGCATCTGTGTCTCTTATTCTGTCTCGCATATAGGGTTATCGTTACCATCTTTCAAATTCCATATATATGCATTAGTATACTGTATTGTTGTTTTTCTTTCTGGCTTACTTCACTCTGTATAATGGGCTCCAGTTTCATCCATCTCAGTAGAACCAATTCAAATGTATTTTTTTTTAATGGCTGAGTAATATTCCATTGTGTATATGTTTGATATTCTTTTAACCATTCGTTCATCTGCTTTGCTGCCCTACTATATGGTTCATCAGCTCAGTTCAGTTCAGTTCAGTTCATTTCAGTTCAGTCACTCAGTCGTGTCCGACTCTTTGCGACCCCATGAATTGCAGCATGCCAGGCCTCTCTGTCCATCACCAACTCCCGGAGTCTACCCAAACCCATGTCCATCGAGTCAGTGATGCCACCCAACCATCTCATCCTCTGTCGTCCCCTTCTCCTCCTGCCTCCAGTCCTTCCCAGTATTAGGGTCTTTTCCAATGAGTCAACTCTTCGCATGAGGTGGCCAAAGGATTGGAGTTTCAGCTTCAACATCATTCCTTCCAATGAACACCCAGAATTGATCTCTTTTAGGATGGATTGATTGGATTTCCTTGCAGTCCAAGGGACTCTCAAGAGTCTTCTCCAACACCACAGTTCAAAAGCTAGTTTGTTGTTGTTAATCCTGCCTGCTGTCTACCTAATAAAATTCTGCATGTTTGAGCTAAAAAAAAAAAAAAAACAAAAGCATCAATTCTGCGGCGCTCAGCTTTCTTCACCGTCCAACTCTCACATCCATACATGACCACTGGAAAAACCATAGCCTTGACTAGACGGACCTTTGTTGGCAAAGTAATGTCTCTGCTTTTCAATATGCTATCTAGGTTGGCCATAACCTTCCTTCCAAGCAGTAAGCGTCTTTTAATTTCATGGCTGCAATCACCATCTGCAGTGATTTTAAAAAAATAAAGTCTGAAACTGTTTCCCCATCTATTTCCCATGAAGTGACGGGACCAGATGCTATGATCTTAGTTTTCTGAACGTTGAGCTTTAAGCCAACTTTTTCACTCTCCTCTTTCACTTTCATCAAGAGGCTCTTCAGTTCTTCTTCACTTTCTGCCATAAGGTTCATAAGGTTCATATAAGATTCATAAAGATTTATAAATATTACCTTTCTGATGAATTTGTTTTTTTCATCCTGAAATGTCCTCTCTACCATCAATACTGTTTTTTAAACTATAATTCTAATATATCACATCCAGAAAGTAACCAGTCACATTTTTTTAAAAAAATCCATTTTAGTTGTCCCTGCATTTTGATTGAATGGTTTAGACTATTAACATTTACCATATTTTTGGATATGGTTGTATTTAGAGTCATTATGCTAATAATTTTATTTCTGTTTTTCTTTTCCTTTTCTGTTGTTTGTTTTTCCAGCTTTTCATCCTTCATTTGGATCATTTGTGATACTTTTATGAGGAAGGGAAATATACTTGTTCAACTTTTTGGTTGTTGTTGATTTACATTATGCATTTTTAATGTTCACACTCCATTTAGAGTTAATACTGTATCATTTAACTTTAAAAACATAGGTGATTCTTTATTATAGTCTGAAGAAGTAGAACATAGACAATGAAGGAGCAGTCACTTTTCAAACTTTGTGTATGTGTGTTGGAAATATTCTTTAAAATAAAATCTTACAGTGTTCACTTTAAAAAACAGGTTAACCTGGCATCTAACAGAAGTGGAAACAGATGTGGGTTTACCTCTGGCGCTTCTGGAGAACCACCTCAGGGCTCCATTGAATCATTTGAGATCCACTAATGCAGAGATAGGACTTGGTAGCCTACATGAACCCCTTTCAATTTTGAAATTATTTTGTAATTTCATTTGTATATGCAGAGTCTGATATGGTGATATGCAAGTTTCAGGAACAGGAGTATGGGCATTTGGAGGTTATGGTTGAGTGATCATGTAATCCTGCTATTAGCCCATTCACAATTATTACTCATGTTAGTGCCCAGGGGTGATCAGGCCCCACAAAAGCACAAATCAAGCTTAAGATACCCATGGCTCTCAATTTATTAATTTTCAGTAAGTTTGCCGTGCAAACTGTAAAACTTGATATTTAAGTGATGAAAGACATTCTCTCTTGTAAGACAGATGAGCAAGGAACCGAATAGCAATTTGACAGCTAAATACTCTAGTGAGTATAGAATTAAAATAAGAGATACATAAACATTCTAACAAAAAGTCCTTAGGCTAAGATGCCTTGAGACTGTTTCCTAATTTAGTGAAAATCTTTTCAAGGAAATGGATTTTTTGAAATCTGATTCAGGCTCCTATTTGATCAGTGTTAAATGCACCCTAACCAATTTCTGCCTTTAATCTTCAAGGTCGTATCATCTTTAGGCGGTAAGTTCATTTTTTTTTTTTTTTTTACTGTATCTTCATATTAATTTCCTAGGGCTGCTAGAAAAAAATTATCATAAACTTAGTAACTTAAAGCAACAGAAATTCTCCACAGTTCTGGAGGCTAGAAGCCACAAATCAAGGTGTTGGCTGGATCATCCTCTCTCTGAAGGCTTCTTCCTCTTGCTAAATTGTGGAGATTGCTGGCAATCTTTAGCATTCCTTTGCTTGAATCTGTATCACTCCAATTTCTGCTTCTGTCTTCATATGGTGTTCTTTCCTATGTGTCTCTATGTCTTCAAATAGCATTTTTTCCTCTCTATGCCTGTGCCTCAGTCTCTATACTGCCCTCTTTTTATAAAGACACCAAACATATTGAATTTAGGGCCACCCTAATCCAGTATGACCTCCTCTTAACTTGATTACATTTGAAGTACCCTATTTCCAAATAAGGTCACATTTAGAGGTTTCAAGTGAACGTAAACTTGAAGGGTGACACTATTCAAATCAGCACATATGCCTATCATATTGTCTAGTCAACCTTTAATGCATTAAAAGTAATCTTATTTTGCCTTATTCTCATGCAAATTTTCAGCCACTAATCAAATTGAGTGTGTATATTTTCTGTTTTTCATTCTATTTTATGTTCTACCTTATGATTGACCTTCTTTCTCATTCTAACCTAGTGCCTTCTTGCCTCTTTTACTTGTCTTGCTTCTCGAATGCTTCTAAACTTCTAAAGCTTCTCACCCTGCCTGAAACATATGTCTCTCCTCTTTCTGCCCTCAACTTCTTTCAAAACTGGGGCTAATTTATTTCAGTGTTTTCCTTTAAGTTTAATGGTTATATATACTTGAATGGAGATGAGTAGCAGCCATAAAACAAGGAGATGGTCCCATAAATGGTCAAGTACCTGGCGGTGTTAGTGGTAGAGAATCCACTTGCCAATGCAGGAGACACAGGAGATGTGGATTTGATTCCTAGGTGGGAAAGGTCCCCTGGAGGAGAGCATGGCAACCCACTCCAATATTCTTGCCAGAGAATCCCATGGACAGAGGAACCTGGTGGGCTACACTTCATAGGGTCTCAAACTGTTTGACTCAACTGAGCACATATGCATGCACCTTATTACAGAAGTTCAGATAATTTGAATAAGTATTTTATGAAATAATGATTATTTTGATTTTACTTTTTAATACTCATGTGATATAATTAAGTCTAAGATTCCAAATTGTTATAAAGTTGGATATGAAAAATATCTATCAAAAGTAAGCATATATTTAAAAAGATTGAGAAACAAAATATATGGTTTCCTTCAAATATATTTTCCTCTGAATTGTCTATTGACTTTTTTCTTAAAGTATAAAGTTATCAAACTTTAAAAGATGACTGAAATAAAAACACTGATCACAAAACCTGTGATACTCTTACAAAAATGTGTGAGAGTGGTTCAGATTAAGTAAGTAAATTTAAACATAGTTATTTTTAGGTTAACAATTGCTGTCTGATGTTTATACATACCAAATATTCTGCTTATATTCTTAAAAAAAATTTCAGTAGCTCTTTGTATAAGGGTGATATGATAACTGAGATTTCCAGCAATTTCATAGTTCTTGGAGCACTTCATATACTACTCTATATATCCCATCACAGTATCTCTTTCTGTGGTTCACTGAGACTGAGCAGTGGTGGCCTGAGACTTTAATTTTTCTGCTGTCTTTAACTGGTCTTTGACAGAGTCAAAGAAACTCTTGGCAATTGCAATTTGACATTATCAATTTCCACTCTTCAATGGTGTAGTAGAAATTTTAATTGTGTTCTCCTTAGGCTGGGCTAAGTTTTCTCACTAACAGAGAACTTGAGAGCTACCCAGCATTCATATATGAACATGCCTTTGTTGTTCTCCACTCATCATCTTAAAGGCATAATTGTCATTAAATACTGACAGTTATATAAGATATTCCCATTATTCTTTAAATTAATAATATATTTTTATAGTATTTATGATATGGAAAATTGGTAAAAGTCTCAAAAGCATCTCTTGAGATGGTCAAATATCTATGGTCTTTGCTTATGTTTACTACACTTTAAAAAAAATAAACTTTCATGGCCAATAAGGGGTTAATATCAAAAATATATAAATAGCTTATACAACTCAATATAAAAAAATTTAAATGGGCAGTAAAACTGAATATATGTTTTCACAATGAAAATACACAGATGACCAACAGGCATATGAAAAGATGCTCAAAATCACTAATCATTAGGGAAATTCAAACAAAAATCAAAATGAGATATCACCATACACCTGTTTAGAATAGGTACCATCAGAAAGATCACAAATTACAAATGTTGGCAAGAATGTGGAAAAAAAGAGAGTTCTAGTATGCTGTTCATAGGGATATAAATTAGTGCAACCACTACGGAAAGCAGAATGTTGTTGTCCAGTCGCTAAATTGTGTCCAACTCTTTGTATCCCAGGGACTGCAGTATGCCAGGCTCCCTTGTCCTTTACTGTCTCCTGGAGTTTGCTCAGATTCATGTCCATTGAATCAGTGATACTATCTAACCATCTCATCCTCTGCCATCCCCTTCTCCTTTTGCCTTCAATCTTTTCCAGCATCAGAGTTTTTCTAAAGATTCACTTACATGTGGAATCTTTGTAAAACAAACAAATGAATATAACAAAGCAGAAACAGACTTACAGATATAGAGAACAAAATAACTGTTACTAGAGGGAAAGGCAGTGAGGTAGAGGGTTAAGAGGTACAAAATATTATGTATAAAATAAACAAGCTATAAGCATATACTGTTCAGCACAAGGAATATAACAAATATTTTAAAATAACTTTACATGGAGTATAATCTATAAAAATATTGAACCACTAAATTGTACACTAATA
The DNA here is from genome assembly GCF_054371585.1 of Giraffa tippelskirchi. Taxonomy (NCBI): domain Eukaryota; kingdom Metazoa; phylum Chordata; class Mammalia; order Artiodactyla; family Giraffidae; genus Giraffa; species Giraffa tippelskirchi. The sequence goes on along the minus strand of NC_137280.1, from coordinate 37,442,152 downwards.
TAATAAAAAACTGTTTACAGAGAAAATGAAGCAACTTGGAAGTGGCAAAAAAATGAAAGAAAGAAACAAAAAGAAAATATACTCTTTCAATGTACTACTACAAATTGCTCCTCAAGAAGCATACCTCATATGAGACTCCTGAAGGCAAAGGGAGCTGTTTATCATCTCTGCTCCCTCAGTTCCCTTCTGTGAAATGTCACCAGATTCTAAATGAAAACAATACAGAATAGGAGAGTGTGGTATCATGGTAAAGATTAATCATTGTTGTAGGATTGAATCAGAGTTGGTAGACTGCTTGCTAAGTTATCTTGGGCAATTTTCCTGGCTTTTTGAGGCTTCAGTTTTGGTAGCTGTATATCAGGCATATTGACAATACCATTTTACAGGTTTATATTAAAAATAAAAATGAAATGCTACATCCATATTTTTAAGTTCAGTTCAGTTCAGTTCAGTCGCTCAGTCATGACTCTTTGTGACCCCATGGACTATAGCACGCCAAGCCTTTCCAATCCCCAGAGTTTACTCAAACTCATGTCCATTGAGTCGGTGATGCCATCCAACTGTCTCATCCTCTGTCGTCCCCTTCTCCTCCTGCCCTCAATCTTTCCCAGCATCAGGGTCTTTTCCAATGAGTCAGCTCTTTGAATCAGGTGGCCATAATAGTATTGGAGTTTCAGCTTCAACATCATTCCTTCCAATGAACACCCAGAGCTGATCTCCTTCAGGATGGACGGGTTTGATCTTGCACTCCAAGGGACTCTCAAGAGTCTTCTCCAACAGCACAGTTCAAAGGCATCAATTCTTCAGCGCTCAGCTTTCTTTATAGTCCAACTCTCACATTCATACATGACTATGGGGAAAACCATAGCCTCGACTAGATGGACCTTTGTTGGCAAAGTAACGTCTCTGCTTTTTAATATGCTGTCTAGATTGGTCATAACTTTCCTTCCAAGGAGTAAGTGTCTTTTAATTTCATGGCTTCTGTCACCATCTGCAGTGGTTTTGGAAAGCAAAAAAATAAAGTCAGCCACTGTTCCCACTGTTTCCCCATCTATTTGCCATGAAGTGATGGGACTGGATGCCATGATCTTAGTTTTCTGAATGTTGAGCTTTAAGCCAACTTTTTCCCTCTCCTCTTTCACTTTCATCAAGAGGCCCTTTAGTTCTTCTTCACTTTCTGCCATAAGAGTGATATCATCTGCATATCTGAGGTTATTGATATTTCTCCCGGCAATCTTGATTCCAGCTTGTGCTTCTTCCAGCCCAGGGTTTCTCATGATGTACTCTGCATATAAATTAAATAAGCAGGGTGACAATACACAGCCTTGACGTACTCCTTTTCCTATTTGGAACCAGTCTGTTGTTCCATGTCCCATTCTAACTGTTGCTTCCTGATCTAAACATAGATTTCTCTAGAGGCAGTTCGGGTGGTCTGGTATCCCATCTCTTTAAGAATTTTCCACAGTTTATTGTGACCCACACAGTCAAAGGCTTTGGCATACTTTTCAATAACCTCAAGAAAAGTTAAATGTCACTTAAAATTTCCCTCTTTTTCTAGAAATGTATACCACTGATATATAAAGTTCACAAGTTTCATGAATAAATATACAAAAAGTGACTCTACTTACACTTGTGATAAATTATGTGAAGTTTCTTTCAAAAATGGAAGCATAGTTAAAAACAGCCTATAGCAATTACAACTCAAGTGGATCCTCAAAGAATTAAGCATCTCTTTGATGATGCAAAAGTTGTTTATAGTAGATGACAGTAGTGGTGGTAGTGGTGGTCGGTGGTAGGGATAAGAATGTGTCATCTAAGAAGAACAAAGTGTACAATTTATCTGAACAAAATTGCATCTCCAAATAAAGTCTTGAATGATATAAATGATGTGACACAGCAAACATTTCTGGAACTTACTGTGAGAAAAATCTCATGTGGAGAGCTCAGCTAAGTTACTCCATGGCATTGATGTCTCAGCATTGATTTCTTTTGGCCAAGTCATGTGAGGACTTTAACCTAACACTAGTCACCTCATACAACTGCATGGTTAAACAACAGCCCTCAGGCTTACAAGCAAGTATAAGTACCTAATAGGACTTCCTGTGTGAGAAATAGTCTTCTTCACTTCCCAGGGCCTTCTCCTTGAGCTCCCCTTATACAAAATTCCTCTACAGAGCTTACCAAAACCCTTCTCTTTTTAATTTAAACTGACTAACCCAACCTTACCCCCAGAACTTTGAAGCTTTCCACCCATGGACCCTAATAAAGACATGTGCCCCACCCCCAGTTTTACCTCTCTCTCTGACCACCCTCTGCCTTGAACTCCCCATATTTCTGACCCCTGGAGCCACGTCATGTATTTCCTCCAGATCTTGTGAATAATAAACTTCTCTATTTCAGCTTCTCTTGTCATCTGTTGTTGAACTATTCAAGTGTGGCTCACCACCCAGCACCTATACTCCAATGAACAACTGTTAACAAAGTCATAACCCCTTAACAAAATTATGATTCCAACTGTATTTTGGCCCACCACAAAGGTATGAGATAAACAAAAAGTTAAAGCAGAGAACCATCCAGCAGAAGAGACAGCTTGAAAAAAATGGCAGATATAGGTTTATAGATGAGAATCTGACAGTTTTAAAATATCTTCTGACTATATATGAAATATTTGGTGTTATCTAAATGTCAACACATTTTTTAAATTGAGTGTTCCCATTTTAAAGAAAAGATAGTTGAGAGAAACAAGGAATCCTGACATAACTAATAAAGTCACTTCTCTATTTGAGACAGTAATACAATCTCATTTTTTCTTCTTCTCATTTCTCTTGGGTGTTGTCTGTAATATTACAATATGAACCACACAGAAGATTGAAATGAGGAAGAGCCAAATAACTGCCAACAAACAGCTAAAGGAGAAAATAACAGGGGAAAAAGACAAAGATTCTTCAGAGATGACACTATATTAAAAAAAAAAAAAAAAGTTTTAGGGGTTCTCAGAGAGTGTAGTTTGATTTTTAATGCTCTTGCCATAAAACTGTAACTTCCCCTAAGAAACTATTCTTATCCTATTGATATTAAAACAATATAATACTTAGCTTAAAATTATTCACCTGGGTCCTGTACTCCGTCTGTATCTTGAAAGGGGTAAATACTTCTTTTGTTGAACAGAAATAAAAATACAGTTGGAATACAATTCAGGCCATAGCATACTGTGTAACAATTTTACATCATTCTTTCTTTGCTTCAGTCATCCAGTGAAAACATTTTTCCACAGATACGGTATGTGACATGGGTTATAATTATTTTCTAATTATATTCAGAGTGTTCTTATGCCATTTACAATAAAATGAGCTTATCTTCAACTTACCCCCATACTGGTAAAGTATCAGGGGCGGAAAGTGTCTTATAGTCCTAGGATTGAATCTCAGCCTTTGAGTTATCCTGTATCCCTTAACAGTGACTATCACAAAGTGCTTTTCAATGATGTCCCTTCCCCACCCCTACCGACATGGGACAGGATGGTTAAAGGGGTCTGGAGTTGGGTATTTCTCTTCCCCAAGTTAGGTTGTGTGCATGCTAACTCACTTCAGTCATGTCCAGCTCAGTGCAACCCAACGGACTATAGCCAACCAGGCTCTTTTACCCATGGGGTTCTCCAGGGAAGAATACTGGAGTGGGTTGCCATTTCCTACTTCAGAAAATCTTAGTAACCCATGAATCGAACCTGCATCACTATATCCACCTGCATTACTACAAGTGCCACCTGGGAATACCCCAGCAAGTTAGATTCTGGTTGAATAGCTTTCCTGAGAGCAACTCTTGTTAAAAATAGAATACTCATAAATATTTCAAAATGGTTCCTTCTCTACTTTCCATGCCAGAAATATGTGGAAAATTTTTATCTGATATTTACTGTTCCCACAGTAAATAGAATTCCAAGATATGAAATTCACAGAAGTTGGAACTTCTCTGGCAACCTAGTGGTTAAGACTTTGCCTTCCAATGCAGGGGCTGAAGGTTCAATCCTTGGTAGGGGAGCTAAGATCCCACATGCCTTGCAGCCATAAAGCAAAAGCAGTATTGTAACAAATTCAATAAAGACTTCAAAAATGACTGTTAAAAAAAATCTTAAAAAATAAAATTCACACAAGTGTGGGTTGCTCTGCATAGATTACTGGGTCCTCCTGGAACTTTTAGCTCACAAAACTATCCACAGTGAGCCTTCAGCAATTAGGCAGTTACAGGGTAAGTTTTCCTATCCTGGTATTTGTTCCTGTGGAAGTTTCTCCCCGTGGGTTTCTGTTTCCAGTAAATTGTGATTCTCTGAATCTGTCTGTCTCTCTGAATTTTCAGGCTGCATGTTGCTCTGTGATCAAATTTCTCTAAGAAGAGTTATTGAATTTTTAGTTCTCTTCAGTTTTTTTACCTCATTGTTAGGACTGAGGGGTGACTTCTAAGATCTGTATAGGCTGGTTGAGCCTGGAAGAATTTTGAGAGGCATAACAGAGAAAGTCTAAATTGCCTGAACCAGACTGTTAGTAAAAAATCTAGCCTTTTAGGCCTCAGCTAGTGAGAGTCCAAAAGATCATGAGGAAAATATTCTTGGAAAGTAGAAGAAAGGGGATGGTTGTCAAGTACTATCAGATAGCTTAGAAAAATTGCTTCTACAGTCCTGTGGAAAACAGAACATATAACGGATGAACTTCCTAAAAGAGTGAAGGAGAATCCGAAGCAAAGTGCCCAAGTTTCTTCCTGGTTTTTACTTCTTGCTACTAGGGATGCTTTTTGGAGCCTATGGCAGGACTGTATAGGTAAAAGAGAGCACATATCCTTAGAATGTTGGAGCAAGACTATAGGTTCTCTGGAGACAATCCCTCTCCCTTTAGAGAGAGCTTTTGTCTTAGCAAAAAAGCTTAGGTCTTTAGCGAGAGACTGGTGACTGACTGTGGATCATGTTTCCGTGTAACTTGAATTCTCCATCATGAACTGGATGTTGTCTGACCCACCCAGGCAAAGGACCGAAAGTGCATAGCAGCACTCTTTATCATCCAATAAAAGTGGTATATATACTACCAGTCTCAAACATATCCTGAATGCATAAGAAAGTTGTATGGAAGTAGCCATTCATGGCTCTTACGCCTAACATGTTGCTTTTTCTCTCTCAGGCAACACATACGGTTTCATGAGAAGTTCTCTATGACCAATTTACCGGGAACTAAAAACTCGAGTCTATTTAACTGATGGTCCTGGAAAGTCAACAGTTGCAGTATATCATCCCCACTCTGATAAAGTTCTGAAGAGTTCTGAAAGGAAGTTATAAAAGTGGTAAGAACTCCAAACAACTCACTTGTTATTCATTTTGCCTGGAAAGAGGGATGGTGATAGAAATCTACATCAACTCATAAGCTATGGACAATGGTTTGGCTGGATGGTTAAGGACACAGAAAGACATGATTGGAAAATTGATGGCAAGGAGGTCTGGGATGGAGACCTGCTCTGAATAAGTATACAATGTCAGGATGTTTGTGTCCCATGTGAATGATCCCTAAAGATGACCTGAAAAAAATGTAAAAAACCCCTGGAAAGGATGGCTAAGTCTGCAGATAGCTGTCAGACTCCATCTCAAGCCTTTCCTCTTATAGCCCAATAAAGGGGCCACAGTGTTAGGAACAGATATTAGGCATAAGCTTGGCAACATAGTTTTTCACTCACCAAGGCTGACCTGGACATAGTCACAGCTGGGTGCCCAATCTATCAGCATCAGAGGGCAACACTGAGTACAATTTCCCAGGACGATCAGCCAGCTACTTGGTGTCAGGTTGATTACATTGGACTACTCTCCTCGTGGAAGGAGTAGCAATGTGTTCTTACTGAAATAGACATGTATTCTGGACATGGAGTTGTATTTCCTGCCTGCAATGATTCTGCCAAAACCACCATCCATGAACTAACAAAATGTCATATTCACTCTTATGGTACTCTATGAAGCATTGTTTATGACCAGGGAATCCTTTTCACAGCAAATGAAGTGTGGCAATGGGTCTGTGCTCAAGGAATTTACTGATCTTACCACGTTCTCCAAAATTCTGACAGTTGGATTGATAGAAAGGTGGACTAACCTTTTGAAGTCCCAGTTACATGTCAGATGTGTGCTGTTACCTTATAGGGCTGAAATGATGCCCTTCAAGATGTGGTATGTGCTCTAAATCTGTCTAATATACAATGCTATTTCTCCCATAGTCAGGAAGAAGGGAGGGGAATAGGTATGGGTTCTCTAAATATTCCTTCTTATGATCTGCTGCAAAATATATTTTTTCCTGCACTCATGACTTTAGACTCTGCTGGTCTAGAGGTCTTAGTATCAGTGGGAGAAATACTTTCACCAGGAGGCACATTGATTCTATTAAACTGGAAATTTATACTGTTATCTGGACACTTTGGTCTTCTTATGTCTCTGAATCAACAGGAAAAGAAAGGAGTTACTGTGCTGCCTGGGGTGATCGATCGTTACTATGAAGGGGAAATTGATTTGTTATTATGCAAGGGGAGTAAAGAGGAGTGCATCTGGAATACAGGTGATAGTCTGTCTTATGACTAAAGTAAGTGGAAAATCTAAAGTCCAATTCCCAAGACTGTGGCCCATACCTTTTGAAAATGAAAGTGTGGATCAACTCACTGGGCAAAGAAACAGAATCAGCTGGAGTATTTACTGAGATCAAAGGGGATATAGAAAGGGTAGTAGAAAAAGTAGTTATACATATCAGCTCTACTCATATGGCTAGTTTTGGATACAAGGACTTATGTAATAATTGTAATTCTGTGCTATTTATTTGGATTTGGTCTGCATATATATTAGTCAACTATTTTTATCTTTCTCATCTTTTCCCCTTATCATCTAACATGCTGCTGCTGCTAAGTCGCTTCAGTCGTGTCCGACTCTGTGCAACCCCATAGACAGCAGCCCATCAGGCTCCGCCGTCCCTGGGATTCTCCAGGCAAGAATACTGGAGTGGGTTGCCATTTCCTTCTCCAGTGCATGAAAGGGAAAAGTGAAAGTGAAGTCGCTCACTTGTGTCCGACTCTTAGCGACCCCATGGACTGTAGCCTACCAGGCTCCTCTGTCCATGGGATTTTCCAGGCAAGAGTACTGGAGTGGGGTGCCATTGTCTTCTCCGTCACCTAACATAAGATGTGTTAATAAAATAATATATTTATTTTTCAGTATTTAAGTTACAAAATATCAAAGAAAGAGAGACTATGCATCAGCAATAAAGAGAGTGCATGAATATTTATGTTCAAGGACATCCACATCCCTTCTACAGACAAGTTTAGCATGTTTTTGTTGTGTGTAGGAAAGTTGTGTAATGTTAAGTGAAAGCATCACTTTGTTGTCTTTAATCGAAGATGCAATATGGCTTAAAGATATGTGTACATATACCAGATTGACAAAAGGTCACTTCCAATGGCTTTAGTGATGTGTCTAAATGGTGGGCTGAACTGCATTACTAAGAATTCCCTTTTGATAGGTTTCCAGTTAGGGTAGACAATAAGAGAGTTTCTTTAGTGACAATTGAAGAATGTGGGGAGAAATCAGCCACCGACAGCACACATGTACCTTCTCAGCATTATTCCATCCAACGTTAGCCTACAAATTGCTGTAAAGGAATTTTGCAAGATTGAAGGCAGGAGGAGAAAGGGATGACAGAGGATGAGATGTTTGGATGGCATCACTGACTTGATGGACATGAGTTTGAGTAAGCTCCAGGAGTTGGTGACGGACAGGGAAGCCTGGCATGCTGCTGTCCATGGGGTCACAAAGAGTCGGACATGACTAAGTGACGGAATTGCAGTTCCAATTAGTTGACTTTGAAGTAACCAAAAGGGAGAATATCCTGAATAAATCAGCGAGAGCCTTTTAAAGATAGAATGGGTCTTTCCAATGCAGGAGACGTAAGAGACACAGGTTCTATCCCTGAGATGGGAAGATCCCATGGAGGAGGGCATGGCAACCCACTCCAGTATTCTTGCCTGGAGAATCCCATAGACAGAGAAGCTTAGTGGACTGCTGTCTATAGAGTCACAGAGTCAGACACAACTGATGCAATTTAGCACTCATGTTCATGTTTAAGCTTCCTTGAAAATATTTTTTTTATGGGCAGGATAAGAAGGATCAGCCATCCAAGGCTCTGCATCAGAGCAGTGATGCAAAGAAGTAGATACAGTGATGCTACTTCACTGGAGAGGACACTAGCAAGACTCAGTGGTAGCACTATCAGAGCACAAATACAGCATTGAGTGCCTGTCCAATTGATGATGGGTGCTGAAGCTTCAAGGATCTAGTAAAGATAACAGAGAGTCATCAGTGAAATAACTCTGTGTTAGGGTTCTATCTCCATAGTCTTCTTTGTTCCTAACTGTTGCCTACCACAGTATACCAGTATTCCCAAGCCATCTGTGAACTGCATGATATACTTTCAACACATTTCTTATCTTATTAAATAAGCCACTTGCTTTTGTTGCTTCCAGTGAAGAATGTTGATGGGTACATTTGCCACCTAGACTCAACTCTTCAAATTCAGGAATTGTTTATTCTGATTCTTTTCTGACCTTTTATAGTGTTACTAAGAAATGCTTCTTGCACGCACCTACAAATATATGCAAAGAAATAGAGGAAGACAACAGAATGGGAAAGACTAGAGATCTCTTCAAGAAAATTAGAGATACCAAGGGAACATTTCATGCAAAGATGGGCTAAATAAAGGACAGAAATGGTATGGACCTAACAGAAGCAGAAGATATTAAGAAGAGGTGGCAAGAATACACAGAAGAACTGTACAAAAAGATCGTCACGACCCAGATAATCACGATGGTGTGATCACTCACCTAGAGCCAGACATCCTGGAATATGAAGTGAAGTGGGCCTTAGAAAGCGTCACTACGAACAAAGCTAGTGGAGGTGATGGAATTCCAGTTGAGCTATTTCAAATCCTGAAAGATGATGCTGTGAAAGTGCTGCACTCAATATGCCAGCAAATCTGGAAAACCCAGCAGTGGCCACAGGACTGGAAAAGGTCAGTTTTCGTTTCAATCCCAAAGAAAGGCAATTTCAAAGAATGCTCAAACTACCACACAATTGCACTCATCTCACACGCAAGTAAAGTAATGATCAAAATTCTCCAAGCCAGGTTTCAGCAATACGTGAACCATAAAGTTCCAGATGTTCAAGCTGGCTTTAGAAAAGGCAGAGGAACCAGATATCAAATTTCCAACAACTGTTGGATCATCAAAAAAGCAAGAGAGTTCCAGAAAAAACATCTACTTCTGTTTTATTCACTATGCCAAAGCCTTTGACTGTGTGGATCACAATAAACTGGAAAATTCTGAAAGAGATGGGAATACCAGACCACCAGACCTGCCTCTTGAGAAACCTGTATACAGGTCAGGAAGCAACAGTTAAAACTGGACGTGGAACAACAGACTGGTTCCAAATAGGAAAAGGAGAACCTCAAGGCTGTATATTGTCATCCTGCTTATTTAACTTATATGCAGAGTACATCATGAGAAATGCTGAGCTGGAAGAAGCTCAAGCTGGAATCAAGATTGCCAGGATAAATATCAATAACCTCAGATATGCAAATGACATCACCCTTATGGCAGAAAGTGAAGAACTAAAGAGCCTCCTGATGAAAGTGAAAGAGTAGAATGAAAAAGTTGGCTTAAAGCTCAACATTCAGAAAACTAAGATCATGGCATCTGGTCCCATCATTTCATGGGAAATGGATGGGGAAACAGTGGAAACAGTGTCAGACTTTATTTTTTGGGGCTCCAAAATCACTGCAGATGGTGATTGCAGCCATGAAATTAAAAGAGACTTACTCCTTGGAAGGAAAGTTATGACCAATCTAGACAGCATATTAAAAAGCAGAGACATTGCTTTGCCAACAAAGGTCCATCTAGTCAAGGCTATGGTTTTTCCAGTAGTCATGTATGGATGTGAGAGTTGGTTGTAAAGAAAGCTGAGTGCCGAAGAATTGATGCTTTTGAACTGTGGTGTTGGAGAAGCCTCTTGAGAGTCCTTTGGACTGCAAGGAGATCCAACCAGTCCATCCTAAAGGAGATCAGTCCTGGGTGTTCATTGGAAGGACTGATGATAAAGCTGAAACTCCAATACTTTGGCCACCTCATGCAAAGAGTTGCCTCATTGGAAAAGACCCTGTTGCTGGGAAGAATTGGGGGCAGGAGGAGAAGGGGACGACAGAGGATGAGATGGCTGGATGGCATCACCGACCCAATGGACATGAGTTTGTGTAAACTCCGGAGTTGGTGATGAACAGGGAGGCCTGGCATGCTGCGATTCATGGGGTCGCAAAGAGTTGGACACAACCGAGCGACTGAACTGAACTGACAAATATATGAATGTCTCCTGTAATTCTGGTCATTTTTCCAACTAATTTGTCTTAATTGTTTGCTGACCTTTTTGCTTTCTTGTTATTTGTGTTTGTTTTGTTTATTCTTCCTTAAATAGATAGATAGGTAGATAGGTAGATAACTAGATAGATAGATAGATAGATAGATAGATTTTAACCACAGTGTTTAAAAGTCTCAAAGTCAGACCAAATGGATTTGAATACTGAATCTAAATTTCACTAGTTTTTGACCTTGTGTTGCGTGCTTTGTCACTCAGTCATGTCCAACTCTATGACCCCATGGACTGCAGACTGTCAGGCTCCTCTATTCATGGAATTTTTCAGGCAAGAATGCTGGAGCAGGTTGTCATTTCCTATTCCAGTGGATCTTCTCAACCCAAGAATCAAACTGGCATCTCTTGCCTCTCCTGCATTGGCAGGGGGATTCTTTACCACTGCACCACCTGGGAAACTTTTGGCCTTAGGCACTGCATTAAACCTCCAGATGGCTAAGCTTTTTCATATTAAAAATTGGCATGATTGTGGTATTTAACACAAAGGATAGCCAGTTATTAAGTTTTAATCAGATAATACAAATAAATGACTTATTTGCTATTTTTGTTTCTGTTCTTACAATCATTTATATAGCACCTGCTAGTTTTTTTGTGTTTTTATATTTTCATTACATAATTTTTTAAGAGAAGTTTTATCATGTAATTGCACTAAATCCAAATGTTCGATGTATTATATCCTTGAAGCAAATTTTTCTTACATAGTATTATTAAATCCTAAAAATAAACACATTCATGCAAGGTTTACAAATAAGAGAGTATTTCTATTTCCTTTTTGGGAGAGTAATTTTTCCTATGTGAGGGCAGTATGGCACAATTATATGGAGACACTTATTAGAAGATTTAAGGATGTTATTATGTAAGTTTGTATTCACCATTATTTGCAGTAGTGGTTCACAAATTTGAGTTTATCCACAAAGCATTTTGATGGGAAGCAATAAAATAATTCATATAAACAAATATAACATTGCAGTAAGCCTAAAATTAAATATAGCCACTACTAAAAAAACATAATGCAGAAGCATAAAATATGTATGAAATTATGTAAATAGGCTGGATAAAGCATTCCAACTAAACTTGACTACTAGTTTTCTGAAGGCTTGCCAAACTCCAAATAAGAGCTGCATTGAATAGAATGTTTAGACATCTGGATACTTTTTCTTTAAATTCCAGGAAAATATTCTGCATTTGGTTTGAAATGTGGCTACCTAAGTCGCTATTTCCACTACAGTCAAAATAGTTATTCTTTGTAATTTCCTGTTTGTCATATTACTTCTTTTCAACCAGCTGATGATCAAAGATACTCACAATATTTTTTTAAACTGTTTTTCCTGCCCAATTTTCTAGTTAGTGTTTTAACAGGCTTGCATTGGCAAGCCAACTTTTCCTTTGACCTATTCAGGCTTTCAATCTTTAGACTTCACTCTGCTGCCAGAGCTATGCAATTTATTAAAATTAAATTGAACACTGCAAAAAATATTAACAAAGTTCAGCAGTTCACCAAATTTAATGTTGAAAATTATTTTTCCAGTCATGTTCATGTTGCAGGAAATTCTTTGAATACTGAACCTATCTTAGGCAATTTCAATCTGTAATAAAACCAGGAAGTAGGCCTTACACTGTTATGTGACTTTCTTCAAAATCTTCTATGTTAACCTCTGGAAAACTAAATGTATTTAGTTTAGTTCTGTTACATAAACCACATTTGGTGTCCTTATTAGTTCACTAAGAATCTCCCAGTCTGAGCCTTAGCTCAGTCAACATTTACTAAATCACATATTAATAAAATGCAGACAGTTAGGGCGGTATTTGAGACATGGCTTTACATAGTTAATCCAACTTCTGAATAAAGAAATTGGAATTCACACAAGTTAAACATATGTTCAGTGGAAAATAATGTGTCTTCACAATGTGTTCACTCTACTTTAATGTTATTTCTCACTTACTTCTAAATGGCAATCAATATGCACAAAAAAACAACATGGTAGATATAAGAAGATGCTCAATATGAAAAGAAAATAGCTTTTGTTCACCTTTAAAAACTATTCAAAACTTGGAATTACAAATTGCCTGTGTGTGGTGGCACATAAAGGTTGTGTTTGTCCTTCATTAAATCATACTGTGCTTTCTCTGGGTAAATATTAAGCCCCATAGGTTGCTTTTTTTGTCACAACAACGTGTCATCATCAAAGAATTGAGCTGTTTACTTCTTATTCTTTGTCTATGGCTATTTAGAAACCACCGTTCTTTAAGAATTTTATACTTATGGCAGAGAACTAGTTTCACATTTAAGAAGAAAGAGGTGTGTATACACACACACACACACACACACACACACACACACACATACACACACACACACAAACACTTATTTTGGAAAAGGAAATGGCAACCCACTCCAGTATTCTTACTTGGAGAATCCCATGGACGGAGGAGTCTGGCAGGCTCCACTCCATGGAGTTGCAAGAGTCGGAGACGGCTTAGCAACTAAACCACCACCATATACTTATTTAAATATTTCAGTCTGGTACCTAGACCAATTCTGTGGATATTCTTGCCATAGAAATGTGTTCTTGTTCTTAATTTTACTTGAATCAATTTGTTTTCTATATATAGGAAGAAAACAATTGGAATAAAGAATGTTTATAGAATGGTAATGATCAAAGGATGGAGTTTGATATAGATAGATCATAGCATTAAAAATTATTGTATTAAAACCTTTAAATGAACACTTCATTAGATAGTTTATTATGATCACAGTCTGTGAAAACTACCCTTACATAAGTAATCATTGACTATAAAAACTTCAAGATTGGAGACTTTAAAGCTAATAATCTCTTATTTTGAGCTCTGAATGCTAATAAAAAACTATCAACACCTATTTAAATACATACTTTCTTGTGAAAAAATATTAGTAGATAAGCTCTATACAATGTTTTAAATATTATTAAAATACAATAATTCTGAAGTCAACAGAATTAGCATTAGAAAAAATTCTCGTAGCCCAATTTTAATTTATATCTCTGTCTTCTCTGTCTTATGATTACACATGCAAGTGATTACGCCCCCTTTGGGGTATCTTTGTGTTCCACTCTATCAAATAAAATATGAGTGGGATGAAACTGGAATTTAGAAAGCAAATAAGTTTTCTGTGCCTAATGCCAATGCAGAGAAGGACATGTGAAACAATTAAAGTACTGGACCTAAAACATTTTATTTGTAATTATAACCAATAAAAATACTTCAGAGGAAGTATAAGGAAGGACTTCAAAATGTATAGTAATTTTATTTTCTATTATAAATTTCTGTTTCTACTATACAGAAGTGTATAGCAATTTTCTTTTCAGAATAAGTAAGCTAACCTTAGATTATATCCCTTTACTCTCTAAAGAGCAATTATCCAATATTTTTATTTTAATAATAGTTTAAGGATTAGTTCCATGGACTAAGGATGGAATACAGTTAAAGAAAGCAGCAAAATGCTCCTATGTTTGTTTGATGAATGAATCTTCTAAGTTGGGGGTTGAGAAAGAGATTATTTTAAAATTAGACAAATTGTTCATCTAAACAAGAGGTCTTTTCTAAGTTTGTTGTTACACCTATAGATTTCAACCATAACAGAAATTAATAATTCTCTTTCAGTAACTTTTCTTTTCCTGGAAACTTTTGTTTTGGGTTATAATTTATCTTGTAACAGACCAAGAATACTTAAGAAATCCAGGTACACTTGAAAAAAAAAATGTTTGAAAGTATTGATGAGATGCCAAGTTAATCAAGACATGAGGAACTAAGACTCTGGAAAGTAGGAAGTATGAACAGAGGAGAATCTATGGCTCAGAAGTGAATTTTCTCCTGGGATAATTTCTAGTCATTGGTATTATACTGGATTCCAAGAAGTGAAACAGAAGCCAACATGGAAGGGTTCGAGTAACAAAAGCAGAAATGTTGGCACTTACATAAGGGCTGGAGAATCATAAAACAGAGTCAAGGCTATCAAAGTGCTAAGACTTGTGGAAGCACGTATTGATTCAAAAGTGAAGTTCAAAGAAGTGAAATTGATATTCAACAATTTTGCTTTTTAGTATTAGAAAAAATTCTTAAGTTGCACAGAAAAGGAGCCCTAAAATCAAAGTAAAAATCCTCTGAAATGCAAAGTGAAGCTTTATACAATTTCATGTTCTAGAAGACAAAAAAATAGGTCAGGACCTGGTAAAAGAGAAAGCCCTCAGGAAACAGCTCTCTCTTGGGATCCTTGGAGATATGTGTTTCAAGACAGGGTAAACCAGACGTGAGTGGAACCGTGGAACCGTATAAGAAATCTGATCTGATTTCTTATATGATTAAAGTCATATTTCTTATGATTAAAATCTGGCTTTTAATCAGATGGTTATCCAGTGAATAAAAGTAATTCCCCCAACACTATCAGCCTATCAAAGGAAAGAATACATTCTCTCCAGGGGAAGATCACATCACCATATTATGTATCATACAGAGAGCAATCAAAAATTAATAGATAAACCAAGAAACAGTCCTACAAACACACAACACATACACATATATCACAAATGCAAGCAAACAGTAACAAAAATGCAAGACAGTAGAAATAAGCATAGAGTTAGCAGTTATTCATAGAATTTTATGGAGAAGGCAATGGCACCCCACTGCAGTACTCTTGCCTGGAAAATCCCATGGACAGAGGAGCCCGGTGGGCTGCAGTCCATGGAGTCGCTAAGAGTTGGACACGACTGAGCGACTTCACTTTCACTTTTCACTTTCATGCGTTGGAGAAGGAAATGGCAACCCACTCCATTATTTTTGCCTGGAGAATCCCAGGGACAGGGGAGCCTGGTGGGCTGCTGTCTATGGGGTCTCACAGAGTCAGACATGACTGAAGCGACTTAGCAGCAGCAGCAGCAGTAGCATAAAATCTTAAATAGCTGTGATAAATAAGTTCAAAAATTGATGAAAAATATCACCAAAATTAATTTTTTGAAAAATAATTAAATGGAGCATCTACAAATTTAAAAAATGAAATTATTAAATTATGATACATTTGGCAGGAGTTAGACACTGAAGAAGAGAAAATTATTGAACTGAAAGATAGATGGGGTGAAAGTATCTGGGATAAGGCTCAGAGAAAATAAAGAAAATTCATGAAAAAGGATTAGAAATAATATGCACAACTGGAGCCCTAGACTAGAATGAGAGAGAAAGTAAGGCAGCACTATATTTGAATAAATACTGGCTGAGAATTTGAAAAATAATGAAAAATAAAAAGGCATCTATTAAAAAGTCTCTATGAAACTCAAAAAATAATTTAAAAAACATTTAAAAAGTGAATAGAGGAATAAAATTGAATTATTTTTAAAGCAGTAGCAAGCATCTCACTTCTTAAGAATAATAATGTAAAGATAGTACACAACAGTACATTGTCTTTTAAGTGCTAAAAATAGACAACCTGGTTCAGCAAAATTTTACCTCAAAATAGAAGAAGAAATTAAATGGAAATCCATAATAACGAACCTAAAAAGTAAACTATATCCAAAGGAATAATAAAGACGGTACTGCAGGCAGAAGGAAAATGATCTTAGAAACATGAAAATGTTGAAAAGAATGGAGAGCAATGGAAATGCTAAATACATGAATCAATCTAAATAAATGTTGACTACATTATAAATCATAATATAGTAGTAGAAGCAGTAGTAGTAGTAGTAGTAGTTTTAATGCCTTTGAAGTACAAAATATAGAATTAAAATTAATAACATAATAACTTAAAAGACAGAAAAGAAGAAAAGTGTCTACTAAGAGGAAAGGCAACTAAAAGTGTCCAAATACTAGCTTGCTTATGAACAGATTATAATATAGTGAAGTTGCATTTTTGTAATTTCCAGAAGAATATAAAGTAATGGTAAAAATGTAATTTATAAGTTATTATAAGTAGGAAATAAGTAATAAAGTGTTTGAAAAAATATAAAAGGTGAGACACATAGACAAATGCTAAGTTTACATATATATGAAGCATATACATATCACTATATTAAATATAAGTGGATTAAATATTCCATTTAAACCACCAACAGAATGGATAAAAATAAAATCAAATGTTTCTTTCAAGGGCTACATCTTAAATATAGGGACACAGAAAGTGGAAAATAAAAAGATAAAGTATAATGACATGAATAGAAACTCAAGGCAAATAAACAAAGTGTAGTTTAATCCATATTAGACAATGTGATTTTACAGGCAAAATGAATGATGCTTGATATCTGCCTGAACAAGATTAAGTTATTGCATTTAAGAAAATAGAGTTGATCTTCAAATCATCAAGTCAAATTGGTCAGAAGAGAATAATACTAAAAATAGATGGTTAAACTTTGACAGAATCTAATCACCTTCTGAACCAAGGTAGTAGTAGATGTCTAGAAGATAGTATCTAAGGACGGATATACAAGACAAAAAATGAAGAATTTAGAATGATAATTTTATTTTTCTTGATTCTTAAAATTATGGCATAAATTTTCTAGATAACAGGGTTGCATAAACTGTTAATTATGCACACAAAGTACATGAGAACACAAATTATATAATTAGACCCAAATTTAGACTCTGGACCACTGCATGTCTTTATGGCCTTGGCAAATTAGTTATCCACTGGAAGCCACAGATAAATTCAAGGATCCAGTTTGCCTAGAAGAAGGCTCTGACATTTGAGTGAGCATGCCCATTGGCTGCATAAAACTTTGTCCCCATAGAGAGACTAGAAAACATACTAGTGGGTTTTACTAACGCCAAATAATCAAGGTAGGGTCACCCCAGATCTAAGGAAGTCCTGTTCATTTAGTATATGCCAAGTTTTAGCTTTTAATGTTTACCAAGTTTATTAGCTTCCCTGGTGGCTCAATGGTAAAAAATCTGCCTGTGATGCAGGAGACCTGGTTTCAATCCCTGGGTTGGGAAGATACCCTGAAGGAGGGCATGGCATCCTTCTATTATTTTTTATAGCCCGAGGACAAGTCATGACCATTTTATTACAGTGGCACTAACAATGAGCAGATAAAGATACAAGTGGATTTCTGAAATGCTAAGGCAATGATTTTCCTTTCTTTTATTTCGTTTGTTTAAAGCACTGCTGTCGTATCATCTCTATAAAAATTTGATTTGATTTTTTAATGCCCTAGGGAAATAATTACAAAAGTACTATTAATAACAAAGTCATATATATCTACTTTATCACTGTACTATTATTTTCAGGCCCAGCACATGCCCTTTACTAGACATCTATGCTCACATAGATTTTCCCTTAAATTAATCCAGGATGATGACAAGTTTACAATTTTAGGAGCTTTTCAGGCTGAAGCAATATGACGTTAACATAAGAAAACATATGAAGAAATATTTTATTCAAACTTAAATGAAAATGATAGGATTATTTTGTCAATCTCTTTATTTTGCTAGCATTTGATTATATGATCAACATTTGATTATCTGTATGCAACTTTTCATCATTTCCATTAATCTGAGCTATCTGAGCTTCATCTTTCATCACTTTCTTCTTTATCATTGTTTTTTAGTTTTACTGAAATCCCTAGTTACTTTTTCCCAGCTTTTACTCATGAACATTTTAACCTCACATTAAAAAGTGCTATTGCACACTTTAAAAACTCAAGAAAAAATTATTCCCCCTATCTTTCTTCCTCTAACCTTGCCAACGATAAATGTAAAGGAGAAGCAGGAGTCTTAGTGAGAAGTCACACTGAGTCTTAAAACCATTTTGGGAAGAGACAAAAAAGAAATAAAGAATGAAACAGTTAAATACCGTAAAGGAAGTACAAAATTTTCCCATCTTTACGATTCGACTCTTCAGATATAGTTTATTATAGAGTTCAGTGAAGGGCCAGTGCATAGTTGTTCAGTTCCTAAGTTGTGTCCGACTCCTTGCAACCCATCAACTGCAACAAGTCAGGCTTCCCTGTCTTTTACTGTCCCCCAGAGTTTGTTCCAACTCATGTCCATTGAGTCAGTGATGCCATTCAGCCATCTCATCCTCTGTTACCTCCTTTTCCTGTTGCCCTCAATCTTTCCCAGCATCAAATCTTTTCTAATGAATCAGCTCCTCTCATGAGGTACCCAGGGAGTTTGAGCTTCAGCTACAGCATGAGTCCTCCCCATTAATAGTGAATGGCCAGTGTGTAGTAAGAATTCAGTATTTTTATGTATATCTATATCATCTATGGGGTTCCTTAGTGGCTCACATGGTAAAAAATCTTCCTGCAATGTGGAAGACCTGGGTATGATCGCTAGGTGGGGAAGATCCTCTGGAGAAAGGAATGGCTAGCGCCTCCAGTATTCTTTCCTGGAAAATTCTATGCATAGAGGAGCATGGAAGGCTACTATCCATGAAGTCACAAAGAGTCGGACCCTACAGAATGACTAACATTTGCACTTTTGTTTTGGGGCTTCCAGTTGAGCTATTTCAAATCCTAAAAGATGCACTCAATATGTCAGCAAGTTTGGAAAACTCTGCAGTGGCCACAGGACTGGAAAAGTCATTTTTCATTCCAATCCCTAAGAAAGGCAATGCCAAAGAATGCTCAAACTACCACACAATTGCACTCATCTCACATGCTACAAAAGTAATGCTCAAAATTCTCCAAGCCAGGCTTCAGCAATACATGAACTGTGAACCTCCAGATGTTCAAGCTGGTTTTAGAAAAGGCAGAGGAACCAGAGATCAAATTACCAACATCTGCTGGATCATTGAAAAAGCAAGAGAGTTCCAGAAAAAAACATCTATTTCTGCTTTATTGACTATGCCAAAGCCTTTGACTGTGTGGATCACAATCAACTGTGGAAAATTCTGAAAGAGACGGGAATACAAGACCACGTGACCTGCCTCTTGAGAAACCTGTATGCAGGTCAGGAAGCAACAGTTAGAACTGGACATGGAACAACAGACTGGTTCCAAATAGGAAAAGGAGTCCGTCAAGGCTGTATATTGTCACCCTGCTTATTTAACTTACATGCAGAGTACATCATTAGAAACGCTGGGCTGGAAGAAGCACAAGCTGGAATCAAGACTGCCGAGATAAATACCAATAACCTCAGATATGCAGATGACATCACCCTTATGGCAGAAAGTGAAGAAGAGCTAAAGAGCCTCTTGATGAGAATGAAAGAGGAGAGTGAAAAAGTTGGCTTAAAGCTCAACGTTCAGAAAACTAAGATCATGGCATCTGGTCCCATCACTTCATGGCAAATAGATGGGAAAACAATGGAAACAGTGTCAGACTTTTATTTTTTGGGGCTCCAAAATCACTGCAGATGGTGATTGCAGCCATGAAATTAAAAGACACTTACTCCTTAGAAAGAAAGTTATGATCAACCTAGATAGCATATTAAAGAGCAGAGACATTGCTTTGCCAACAAAGGTCCATCTAGTCAAGGCTATGGTTTTTCCAGAAGTCGTGTATGGATGTGAGAGTTGGACTATAAAGAAAGCTGAGCACCGAAGAATTGATGCTTTTGAACTGTGGTGTTGGAGAAGACTCTTGAGAGTCCCTTGGACTGCAAGGAGATCCAACCAGTCCATCCTAAAGGAAATCAGCCCTGGGTGTTCATTGGAAGGACTGATGTTAAAGCTGAAACTCCAAAACTTTGGCCACCTGATACGAAGAGCTGTCTCATTTGAAAAGACCTTGATGCTGGGAAAGATTGAGGGCAGGAGGAGAAGGGGATGACAGAGGATGAGATGGTTGGATGGCATCACCGACTCAATGGACATGAGTTTGGTTAAACTCCAGGAGTTGGTGGTGGACAGGGAGACCTTGCAAGCTGCAGTTCATGGGATTGCGAAGAGTAGGACACAACTTAGCAACTGGAATGAACTGAACTGATATCTAAAACTGTATCTATATCCCTATGGGAAATCAAACTCTCAATAGTGAGAGTTTTTGCTAGCTTTCATTGCTATCGTATCAGTTCTTTTCAACAAATTTTTAAAAATTTGTCCCGCACTACCAACTAGTGGACTAAACTCGAGAAATGGGGCATTAGTGACAGAGAAAATGAAAAGGTGTGTCTGATTACAAATACAAAGTTGCCTTGGTAGCTTACGATTTAGTGAAGTGCCTCAAGAAGTGCCTCAAGAATCCAGATTGTGTCTGTTTTGTGACTATATTGCATTTGACCTCTCTATTTAATAGGGGAAAACACTCACGTTAACTTTTAATTTTACTAACAGTGCATAATAGTAAAATATCAATAAATCTTTATCTATCAATCTGTCATGGTCTATCCATCTACTTCTATCTCTAAAGGTATAAATGTATGCATATGTTTGCAAATATTTTCATATATATGCATATACATATATACAAATGAAAATATATATTCATATACATATGTACAAATGAAAATATTTGCATATAGAGATAGATGGATAGACAGTGATAGATAGATAAAGACTCATTCATATTTTACTATTATGCAATGTTAATAAAATTAAAAGTTAAAGTGAGGAGAGTGAAAAAGTAGAGTGATCAAATGCAATATAGTCACAAAACAGATACAATCTGGATTCTTGAGGCAGGGATTTCAATTCACTAAATCATAAGCTACTAAGGCAAATTTGTCATTGTAATCAGATACACCTTTTCATTTTCTCTAGGTCACTGATGCCTCATTTCTCGAGTTTAGCCCACTAGTTGGTAGTGTGGGAAAAATTTTTTGAAAAGAACTGATACAAAAGCAATGAAAGCTAGTAAAAACTGTCACTATTGAGAATTTCATTTCAGATAGGGATATAGGTACAGTTTAAGATAGAGCCCCAAAATAAACGTTCAAGTGTTAGTCACTCAGTCTGGTCTGACTCTCTGTGACCTCATGGATAGTAGCCTTCCATGCTCCTCTATGCGTAGAATTTTCCCGGCAAGAATACTGGAGGGGCTTGCCGTTCCCTTCTCCAGAGGATATTCCCCACCCAGGGGTTGAACCCAGGTCTCCCACATTGCAGGAAGATTTTTCACCATCTGAGCCATTAGGAAAGCCCCATAGATGACACAGATATACATAAAAATGCTGAGTTCCTACTACACACTGGCTTTTCACCATTCATTGGAAGGACTCATGTTGAAGCTGAAGTTCCAATTCTTTGGCCACCTCATGAAAAGAACTGGTTTCATTTGTATATATGTCTATGCATACACTGTCACCAACCTGACATTGTACAGAAGGCAGTGATCAAGAACACCCCCAAGAAAAAGAAATGCAAAATGGCAAAATGGTTGCCTGAGGAGGCATTACAAATAGCTGTGAAAAGAAGAGAATACAAAAGCAAAGGAGAAAAGGAAAGATATACCTGTTTGAATGCAGAGCTCCAAAGAATAGCAAGGAGAGACAAGAAAGCCTTCCTCAGCGATCAATGCAAAGAAATAGAGGAAAACAATAAATGGGAAAAACCAGAGATCTCTTCAAGAAAATTAGAAATACCAAGGGAATATTTCATGTAAAGATGGGCACAATAAAGGACAGAAATGGTATGAGCCTAACAGAAGCAGAAGATATTAAGAAGAGGTGGCAAGAATACACAGAAGAACTGTACAGAAAAGATCTTCATGACCCAGACAACCATGATGGTGTGATCACTCACCTAGAGCCAGACATCCTGTAACACAAATTCAAGTGAGCCTTAGGAAACATCACTACTAACAAAGCTAGTGGAGGTTATGGAATTCCAGTTGAGCTATTTCCAATCCTGAAAGATGATGCTGTGAAAGTGCTGCACTCACTATGCCAGCAAATTTGGAAAACTCCGCAGTGGTCACAGGACTGGAAAAGGTCGATTTTCATTCCAATCCCTAAGAAAGACAATGCAAAGAATGCTCAAAGTACCACACAATTGCACTCATCTCACATGCTAGTAAAGTAATGTTCAAAATTCTCCAAGCCATGCTTCAACATTATGTGAAGAGTGAACTTCCAGATGTTCAAGTTAGATTTACAAAAGGTAGAGGAACCAGAGATCCAAAGGCAACATTCGTTGGATCGTCAAAAAAGCAACAGAGTTCCAGAAAAACATCTACTTCTCCTTTATCGACTATGCCAAAGCCTTTGACTGTGTGGATCACAAAAAAACTGTAGAAAATTCTGAAAGAGATGGGAATACCAGACAACCTTATGTGCCTCCTGAAAAATCTGTATGCAGGTTAGGAAGCAACAGTTAGAACTGGACATGGAAAAACAGACTGGTTCCAAATAGGGAAAGGAGTACGTCAAGGCTGTATATTGTCACTCTGCTTATTTAACTTATATGGAGAATGCATCATGCAAGATGCCAGGCTGGATGAGGAACAAGCTGGAATCAAGATTGCTGGGAGAAATATCAATAACCTCAGATATGCAGATGACACCACCTTTATGGCAGAAAGTGAAGAAGAACTAAAGAGCCTCTTAATGAAAGTGAAAGAGGAGAGTGAAAAAGTTGTCTTAAAGCTCAACATTCAGAATACTAAAATCATGGCATCCGGTCCCATTACTTCATGGCAAATAGATGGGGAAACAATGGAAATAGTGAGACTTTATTTTCTTGGGCAGCAGATCACTGCAGATAGTGACTGCAGCCATGAAATTAAAAGACACTTGCTCCTTGGAAGAAAAGCTATGATCAACCTAGACAGCATGTTAAAAAGCAGAGACATTACTTTGCCAACAAAAGTCCATCTAGTCAAGGTTATGATTTTTCCAGTAGTCATGTATGGATGTGAGAGTTGAACGATAAGGAAAGCTGAGCACCGAAGAATTGATGCTTTGAACTGTGGTTTTAGAGAAGACTCTTGGGATTCCCTTGGACTTCAGGGAGATCCAACCAGTCCATCCTAAAGGAAATCAGTCCTGAATATTCACTGGAAGGACTGATGTTAAAGCTGAAACTCCAATACTTTGGCCACCTGATGAGAAGAACTGACTCACTAGAAAAGACCCTAATGCAGGGAAAGATTGAAGGCAGACATCCTGTAATGCAAATTCAAGTGAGCCTTAGGATGAGATAGTTGGATGGCATCACTGACTCAATGGACATGAGTTTGAGTAAGCTCCGGCAGTTGGGGTTGGACAAGCAAGCCTGGCATGCTGCAGTCCATGGGGTCACAGAATTGGACACAACAGAGCGACTGAACTGAACTGATATGCATACATGGGCTTCCCTGGTGGCTCAGAGGGTAAAGAATCTGTGTGCAATGTAGGAGACCTGGGACTGATCCCTGGGTTGGGAAGATCCCCTGGAGGATGGCATGGCAACCCACTCCAGTATTCCTGCCTAGAGAATTCCCATGGACAGAGGAGCCTGGGAGGCTACAGTCCATGGGGTCACCAAGAGTTGGACATGACTGAGTGAGAGAGGATGGCACACATGCATACACATATGTAAACACATATTCAGGAGAGTAATAAGCATATTCATAATTTTAAAAGATGTCAAGACCATAAGTTATTTAAATAAATTATTCATTTTTTAAAGCTTGTGAAACACTTCATAGAAGACATTGTTGTTCACTCTCTCAGTCCTATACCACTCTTTGTGACCCCATGGACTGCAGCATGTCAGGCTTCCCCATCTTCCACCATCTTCCAGAGCTTGCTCAAACTCATGTCTATTTAGTTGGTGATGCTTTCCAGCCATCTTGTCCTCTGTCATTCTCTTCTCCTTCTGCCTTCAATCTTTCCCAGCATCAGGGTCTTTTCCTATTTGTCCACTCTTCCCTGAAATTGGCCAAAGTATTGGAGCTTCTGCTTCAGCATCAGTCTAGAAGATATAGATTTATAATTATCAAAATATGACAAATGGCTGTGTTTTGGTAAACATATCCTGCTAAATTAGAAGATGTCAAAATAGTATAATACAAAGAAGATAAAAATTCAGAAACCTCAAAAGGAATTTAAGAAAAACAAATTATATGAACAGTGTTCTTAACTCAGTAGTAACATTTAAGTTACTATGTCTTAATATTTCAATTCTAAATAAAGAAGCCTAACTTTTTTACATATTAAAAAGCACTTTTTTCCTTAAGTAACTTCAAAATAGATTGAGCTAGAGCTGAAATACGTTATAACTAATCTTTTAAAATGAAAATGAAGAAGTCTGCCTTAGAATCAGGTAAATAATGAACATGAGACAAAATGTTCATTCAGGCAAACTATTTCATTCAGTTGCTTCTGGCAGCACTGTGTTTTCCTCTCTGTGTACAGACACTTTTGTTTGTTTTAAATTTGGAATCGGTGATTGTACAAACAAAACATGTTCTAGAAATCAATTGAAGAAGGAAATTATATTATTTTTGTCATTATATCTACAGTCTGATAAGTTAACTTTATCTAGTCTCTAGAAAACCACTTCACACCATAGAAGAGGTTACTTGTTACATGAGACCCATTGTTCATAAAGAGTTAACCTAGTCTCTGTGGTGAAGCACTTTACTCTCTGAAAGCTCTTTCTCTTCACTCCTGTTCGCCATAGGAACAGGCCGAGTGATAATAATACACACCTCTTAAACTGCTGTGATGAATAAACATGTCTGCAAATTATTTGAATTAATTTAAGCAGGTTACAAAATTTTCTCCTATGGATTTTTCTTTTTTAGCCCATCTTCGTATAAATGAGAGATTTTCACAGACAAAACAGCTTCCTTATTTTTGGATGCCAAAACTTGGGCAAATGTGAAAAACTGCAGCATTTAAACTTCATGAAATGGTCCATTAAGCATGTGCAAATGTTTTGGCTAGTAGCCTTCAATACAGTCTCCAATAGTAAACATTCTTATTTCCATTTTAACCCTCTATTCACAAAAAGTATCATAATCAAATGCCACTGATTTTCTTTCTTCCTGTTGATCTTTGATACTAGTTAACAGGCTCCTGGTAAGAAAAACGTTTTTTGTAATTCTGAGAGCCATCGTTGTTATTATTACCTTTTCTCCCAATTTTTGAATGTTCCAAAACTTCTTTGAAATATGTTTATATAGACATCCTTCTCTATGGAACTCAAAGTATTAAAAAAATGGCATATCATGTACCCTCAGTGTGAAAGTAGAAATGGAAGTTTTCCTTTTACAGATGACAAGTCTGTTTGAAATTTTATGCCAAGGGTTTTCTACATGTACTCTCAACAACCGAATTAAAGATTTACAAAAATAATCAGATTTGAGGCAGGGAAAATAATTCACTGTTTAAAAAGGACTCTTATGGCTGTGCTTTAATAGTACAAACCATTTCCCCAGTTTATTCTGAAATGCTATGCTTGTAATGTAAAGTTCATTTTTATTCATAACCTTAAGGAAATGAGGGGATATTCAAGAACCATAAGAAGTGAATAAAAAATGCTACACCCAGCTCTATTCTGTTTCTTAGGGTTTTGGATTTTCATAGGATTTTTAGTTTCAGAGAAACTTGAATGTTCGTAAATTTTTTTTACTGTATTTAATGGGGAGATTAAAACACTTTTGTAAATATTGAAGATTACCATTTTAAAAGGAATTGTAACATCAATTTAAAAGTGTCTTAAAACTCTGTATGATCTGTAACTGTGGTCTCTAGGTGAAAAATCACATATTATACAATGCAAATATCTGCATATGTTCAGGGTAAGAAAACATTTAACAGTGTTTCCCCTCCATTTCATTAAATATAACTTGATGCTAAAAAAGTGTCCATTCCTTGGAACACATAAGCAGCCACATTGTTCTTATGAGTGTGACATTTGTGATGAAGGCAAAGGAAATTTTCTATAGTATAATGGTTTGTTTCCTTATTCATTCAATCAATAAATGTTCATTAAGTGTCTTCCAGATTTAGAGTCTCTTTTAGGGGCTGGATACAAAATAGTGAACAAGACACAAGATTCTTGAGACCGCTGCTGCTGCTAAGTCACTTCAGTCGTGTCCGATTCTGTGCGACCCCATAGATGGCAGGCCACCAGGCTCCCTCGTCCCTGAGATTCTCCAGGCAAGAATACTGGAGCGGGTTGCCATTTCCTTCTCCAACGCATGAAAGTGAAGAAGCAAACAATCTATTAAAGAAATGGGATGAATTTTTAATAACTCTTTAGAGAGATCTGGCCCAAATGGATTCCTTGGGTTCTACCAAACACTTCTGGAAAAAGATTAGTCTCTACAATCTCTTTCAGGAGTTAGAAGCAGAGGGCCTGCTTCCTCACTCATTTTATTAGGCCAGCATTACCCTATACCAGCTCTCACATTACCCTATACTAGCTTGTACGATTCTGAGAATTAGATTGTAAAGAAGGCAGAACACCAAAGAATTGATGCCTTTGAACTGTGGTGCTGGAAAAAACTACCGAAAGTCCCTTGGACAGCAAGGAAATCAAACCAGTCAATCTTAAGGGAGATCAACCTTGAATATACACTGGAAGGACTGATGCTGAAGCTGAAACTCCAGTATTTTGGTCATCTGATGTGACCATACACTCATTGGAAAAGTCCCTGATGCTGGGAAAGATTGAGGGCAGAAGGAGAAGTTTGCTTTAGAGTATGAGATGGCTGGACTGCATCATCGATGCAATGAACATGAACTTGGGTAAATCCGGAAGATAGTGAGGGACAGGGAGGCTTGGCGTGCTGCAGTTTATGGAGTTGCAAAGAGCTGGAAACGACTGAGCAACTGAACAACAACAGCAACCGTTTACCAAAGCCAGACAATGACAATACAAGAAAACAAAGGTACAGATCAATATCTCTCCAGAACGTAACTTCAAATCTCAACAAAATATAAGCAAATATAATCCAACAATGTATAAAGAGAATTGCATACCATGACCAAGTGTGATTTATTCTAGATATTTATCATGGATCAATGTTTGAAAATCAATTAATCTATTCCATGATATTAACAAGTTAAAAACAAAAAATCACATGATCATATCAATAAATGTAAAAAAAAACATTTGGCAAAATCTAATACCCACTTTCATAAATGGAATCTCAATAGACTAGGAAAGAGGGAAACTTCAACTTGATAAACAATACCGATAAATTACAGCAAATATTATATTTGATAGTGAAAATATCAAAACTTTCTAAGATCAGAAATAAAACAAGTTTATCCCCTCTTATCACTGTTTTCATCATTGTAATGGGAATTTTGGCCAATGTAATAAACAAGAAAAGGAAATAAAATGCATACTTATTGGAGAGGAAGAGATAAAACTGCTTTTGTTCACAGATGGCATTACTGTCTAGAAAATCTAAAAGAATGAGCAACAATAAAAATCCTTCCTAGAACTAAAGTGATTATAGTGAGATTGCAGGATACAGTGTTAATATATAAAAGTCAGTTAGCAATTAACACATGAATCTGAAATTAAAAACCTTGTACCATTTACACTAACTCTACTAAAAATTAAATAATATACATCTAACAAAATATGTACAGATCTATAGAAAGAAAACTGTAAAACTGTTGAGAGATGTCAAGCAGAACTAAATAAATGGAGAGATATTCTGTGTTCAAGAATAGAAAGATTTATCATTGTCAAGGTAGTAATCCTTCCCAACTTGATCTATAGATTCATGCAATACTAGTCAAAAGTCACAGGAAACAGTATTGAAAATATCAACAAACTAATTCTGAAGTTTATATAAAGAAGTAAAAGATCCAGAATAGTCAGTCTCATGGTGAAGAGATCAAAGTTGCAAGACTGACACTACGTGACCCAAGACTTACTTTCAATCTCCACTAATCAAGTGGGATAGTTGAAGTAGATCAGTGACAAATAGATTGATGCCACAGAGTAGAGAATCCAGAAATAGACACACATAAATAAATTCAGTTGATCTTTTGACAAAGGAACAAAGGCAATGCAATGAAACAAAGATAAACTTTTCATCAAATGGTACTGGGACAATTAGACATCCACACACACACAAATAAATCTAGACATAAATGTTACACTTTTCACAAAATTAATTCAAAATGAATCATATACTAGGGAAAAGTTATAAAATTTTAGAATATAGCATAGGAGTGCATCAAGATGACTTTAGAAATTATGATGACTTTTCAGACAGAACTCAAAAGCAAGGTCCATGAAAAAAATGATTGGTAAGCTGGGTTTCATTGAAATCAAAAACTCTTGCTCGAAAAAAGACAATATCAAGACAATGCTAAAACAAGCCATGGACAAAGGGAAAAACTTGCATAATGCATGTCTGATAAAGGGCTATACAAAATATACATAAGCTTAAAATTCAATAATAAGAAAACAAACAAACCAATTCGAAAATGGGCCAAAATACTTCACAGACACCTCACCAAAAAAGCATACACGAAAGACATGAAAAGGCTTGCCACATCATAAGTCATCATGGACATGCAAATTAAAACAGCAATGAATTAGTCCTGTACACTTATTAGAATGGCAAAAATCCAGAATGCTGATGATACCAAACGTTGGTGAGGAAAATGAAATAACAGAAATTCTCAATAGTTGCTGGTAAAAATGCAAAATAATATGGGCATTTTGGAAAATAGTTTAGCAGTTTCTTTAAATAAATCAGCATACTGTTACCATAAAATCCAATAATGGTATTCCTTGGTATTCACCCAAATGAATTGAAAATTTATATCCACACAAAAAACTGCACACAGATGTTTATAACAACTTTATTCATACTCACCCAAACTTGGAATTAGCCCAGTTGTCCTTCATTAGGTAAATGTATAAGTAACTATGATACATTCAAACAATGGAATACCATTCAGTGTATAAAGTCATGAAAAGATGTGAAGGAAAGAAATGCATATTGCTAAAAGGAGAAAGTCAATCTGAAATGACTACATACTGTATGACTCCAACTGTATAACATTCTGGAAAAGGAAAAGAAAAAAAAAAACGGAGTTGAAAAAAATGACAGGTCTTTTTAGGTCTTAAAGAGAAGGGAGTGATGAATACACAGAGCACAGAGGATGTTTAATGAGTGAAACTGCTCAGTCTGAAATTATAATGATGGACATATATTAAAGCACATTTGTCAAAACTCTTGGAATGTAACACACCCAGGAATCATTCTAATGTAAATCTGTAGACTTTGGGGGATTATGATGGGTTAATATGGATTTTTTTCCCTAGGAGTCAACTCTTCGCATGAGGTGGCCAACGTATTGGAGTTTCAGCTTCAACATCAGTCCTTCCAATGAACACTCAGGACTGATTTCCTTTAGGATGGACTGGTTGGATCTCCTTGCAGTCCAAGGGACTCTCGAGAGTCTTCTCCAACACCACAGTTCAAAAGCATCAATTCTTTGGCGCTCAGCTTTCTTCACAGTCCAACTCTCACACCCATAAGTGACCACTGGAAAAACCATTGCCTTGACCAAATGGACCTTTGTTGGCAAAGTAATGTCTCTGCTTTTAAATATGTTATCTAGGTTGGCCATAACCTTCCTTCCAAGGAGTAAGTGTCTTTTAATTTCATGGCTGCAATCACCATCTGCAGTGATTTTGGAGCCCCCCAAAATAAAGTCTGACACTGTTTCCACTGTTTCCCCATCTATTTCCCATGAAATGATGGGACCAGATGCCATGATCTTAGTTTTCTGAATGCTGAGCTTTAAGCCAACTTTTTCACTCTCCTCTTTCACTTTCATCAAGAGGCTCTTTAGTTCTTCTTCACTTTCTGCCATAAGGGTGGTGTCATCTGCATATCTGAGGTTATTGATATTTCTCCCGGCAATCTTGATTCCAGCTTGTGCTTCTTCCAGCCCAGCGTTTCTCATGATGTACTCTGCATATAAGTTAAATAAGCAGGGTGCAGGAGGAGAAGGGGAGGACCGAGTATGAGATGGTTGGATGGCATCACTGACTTGATGGACATGGGTTTGGGTAAACTCCAGGAGTTGGTGATGGACAGGGAGGCCTGGCGTGCTGCTATTCATGGGGTTGCAAAGAGTCGGACATGACTGAGCAACTGAACTGAACTGAATATTGGTTTATCAGCTGTAAC
Source organism: Giraffa tippelskirchi (assembly GCF_054371585.1). NCBI lineage: Eukaryota > Metazoa > Chordata > Mammalia > Artiodactyla > Giraffidae > Giraffa > Giraffa tippelskirchi. The sequence continues at coordinate 37,411,666 of NC_137280.1, read as the reverse complement.
AATTATAACACTCTGTGGGACATGCTAATAATAATGAAGTCTATGCATAAGTAGGGGGTGGAAAATTTCTTTGATTTTTTTGTTGTTGTTTGGTCACTGAGTTGTGTCTGACTCTTTGCAACCCCATGGACTGTAGCCCACCAGGCTCCTCTGTCTTCCACTGTCTCCTGGAATTTGCTCAAATTCATGTTCTTTGAGTCGGTGATGCTCTCTCACCATCTCATTTCTGCTTCCAACTACTCCTTTTGCCTTCAATCTTTCCCAGCATCTGGGTGTTTCCCAATGAGTTGACACTTCATCAATTTTTTTTATGTAAATAAAAAATGCTTCTCTTTGCACTTTTAGTCAGTCATTGATTGGATATGCATGCATGCTTCCAAAATAATTGCAAATACTGCAGACTTAGTAACAAGTCAACTATCTACTGTGCTATTTGTGACAAAAAAAAATTAAATAAAATATTATTAGGGCATGTGAGGGAAAATACTAGCCACTAGCTGAGTTTTTCCTATTTCTTTTGGGAACAAAATATCTTTTATTGCTTCATATTGGTTTTTGGATACAAATAATTGTCCAATGACTGTTTAATCACATTTATAAAAGCAACAGACTGTATTAAGATTGGAAAGACCTTTTGGTGTTGCTTCTCAGACTATATATTCAAACATTTAGCTGTTTGAATATATAACACTTCTCTCCTGACCCAATGCATTCACTTCTTATGAGACATGGAGTTGCATCTAAGTAAAGCCTCCTTACATCTCAACAAGCATAGAGGCAGAAGTATGGAGACCAAAAGCTGCTTCTGTAGATAGGTTTCCCAGGTGGTGCTAGTGGTAAAGAAGCTGCCTGTCAATGCAGGAGACACAAGAGACTCCAGTTCAATCCCTGGGTTGGGAAATCCCCTGGAGGAGAGCATGGCTATCCACCCAGTATTATTGTCTGGAGAATTCCCTTGGACAGAGGAGCCTTTAGGGCTACAGTCCATAGGGTCACAAAGAGTCAGACTTGACTGAAATGACTTACCATGCCAGCACGTAGACAGACTTCAGCATATCGAGAAGACAAAGGACCAGGGCTCAGAAAAAGCTTTTATTCTCCAACCAAAATAGTACATACAAGGAAGCTAGTAGCAACACCATCATAAGTGAAACAATGCACTAATTTGAATTTGATTTTGTGCTCGTAATCATTAGCTTGCACCCCCCCAATTAACAGCATTATTGGAACATAGACTACCCCAATGCTTTTTCACAATCATTATTTCTGTATATATATTTAGCTTTGTGAGCAATTAGAATGATATTTTTAATTTTCAAATATCCTGCATCTTCTAAGTCTCTAGGAAAAAGGTAAAACACTATTCTGTATCTTACTCGGAGAAAGTGTGTCCTGAGATTAATTGTAGGTGAAGTATATTGAAATTTCTTCACTGATGACCAGGCACCTCCTGCTTTTCATTTGAAGGGTACATATGCCAGATACAGTTAAATTTTGTCCATGGCACATGGCGTTGAAAATTGTAAACTTAACCCAAGGAAAATATTGGTGCCCAATTTATAATTAAACCTTAAAGAATCCTATTTTCATTTCCCCTCTTTCCTCTATATTTTTCATAAGTATTTTAAAGATCAAAATTCTCAATATTTTCCCAAAAGGCTTAGACTATTTGAGGTTGCCTAGTACAAGGTGCCCAAGCAAGATATATTTTGTCATGGGTGATGTATCATATATGGTGCAAAGTGTGTACCTCTCCTGGGAAAAGAAAATTTTTTATGTCTAAGATTTAACCAGTAGGCTGCATATATATTGATAATGCAATCAAAAAGTCTTGCTCTCAATGGAAAGGAGGGAGGTGGAGAAAGAGAGAGGGTTACTATACCATTTCCAATCAAGCATTGTTAAATTTGTCAACCTTGGGATTGTCAAGACTATGTTACAATGACCAGTTAGACAGAAAAATCATCTATATCATACTTCAGGTATTAGAGTGTTGCAGTTTCAAATTCATCATTTTTGCCACTGTTGTTACACAGTCAAATATCCATTTATGCTTATGATGGCATTAACAATATACTCAGAAACTGAAGATAGTTAAGCAAAAATGTAAATTGAAAGTAGAAAATATTCCAACCAAGATCTTAGTCTAGTCTGGGTATGGTGGAAATGGCTTTATCTGAGCACGTGCAGTCAGTATTCACTGAACTGTAACATTAGTGCACAACTCTGATTAACAGTTCCTAGAAACTTAATCCCATCAGAAATCTTGGGATGGGGGAAGCTTAATTGTCTACTGAAAGTCTGGTACTTTTCACCTGCATGTAGGGCTGCCATGATGAAATTCTTTTAAAACAGTAAGAGGAAGAGCATAAGAAAATCAACCAGAAGTATTTGTCGGCAAGATTCTTTAATGTCCGTTTCAAAAGTCACAGATTACAGTTTAAAATGGAAGCCCTCTTTCAAACAAAGAAAGAAAGGTTATGAGAAAATACAGTTTGCCATTATTGATGTACAAAGCCAGCTCTGATTGCATCTATCCTGTAGCTCCCCCACATGTACCACTCGGATATTACCTAAATCTTGAAAATGAAAGAGGAGCTTCAGCCATCGCTCTTCCCACTGCTGCTATGAGAGCCCAGTTTGATGAGCATCACATCCGACCTCTGTTTTTCTCATTTAACTTATTTTATGGACTGCTTGTCAGGTGGTCTCTGTGTGGTTTGCTCAGATAATACTAGAAACATGTAAAAGTCATACAAATTATAATTTAAGAAAAGGAAATAAAATCAATTGACCATCGATTGTTCTTTCCTCTTATCCCAGTACCTGGTAAGAGCATCCAAGTGTAATGATTGTGAACTCAAAGAATTTCTGTTTCACTGCACTTTATTTTTACTGGTAATGAAGTTAGTGGCTTCAACTCTAGTCTTTCTCTCTCATCCTCCCCCCACCCCACCCCCCTCTCCAAAAGCACATCCATAACAGACAAATAGTAATTCTACTGTTTTAGCACTATGGTCTGCCTTTCTTCCTTTCTGAACCCTCAATAATGATAGGAGAATTAAATAAATAAAAGCAGACTTCTTATAGAGCAAAATCTTTAGTTTTATTTGCAAAAGTGCCCATATAAGGAATAGAGTAGACCTGAATTTTTCAAATATATTCATTTTCTGGTTAGTTATTGTCAATAACAGAGTAGTGCTTATATTTTATATTCTAGTTTTTCCCAATTGGTGACTTAAGTCCTTCCTATGCCCAAGCACTTCTCTGTTTGTGTAGCAGAATAATATTACCTTGTTTGAAATTTCTTGCTCTTAGATTTAAGGGACATGGCAAGCTTCCTCTAGTATTCTGCGCTGGACAGTGGTAAAGGATTGAAAAACCTTTGCAATTATACAGATTTCTTCATCCCCCTTTTCTCTGTATGTCACTATTGATTCCTAAGCATATTTATCTACATTTTGTTAATTGTAATTTAAAATTCCATCTTAAAAGATGTACATTTATATTATAGTAATTTTGAAGGAAGCAGTTATTTCATTGGGTTGTCACTCTTTCCAGAAATCAAACCCTCCCTGTCACATATAAATAGATTGCTTGATATACATGCAATATCCTGTCGGTGTCATGCACTCTTTTCTTTAATCTGACTGACATGGCACATAATAAAATGCTCGCTTCAATATATGTCTGCTGCATTTTGCCTAATTCTGGGCTTAGTTTAATATTAGTCATGAATATTTCCTCCAACTAGACATGAATTTGAATATATACAAGGCACAGTTTATGTTCGTACTAAAGCACAAGCTTCAACCTTATTTTTTATTACTTACCCTGTTTATGATGAATTAAGTCATCTCAAGGAGAGAACTGAAAGCAACAGGGACCAGAACTGTTATCTTTATCCTCAAGTCAGGTAGAGTGTGAGTGGGTGAAACAACTGCTGTGTTTTACTTTCCCTGAGCATCAGAGCCGAGAGTTAGAGAGGTCTGCTCAGTGGGAGAAAATAACAACAGATGGAACCATATTACATGTCTGAATTTCTTCTAGACTACAAAGCCACAGCAGTTTTTAGTGCCCCACTAAATAAGGTTATATTTATACTGTATTCCTTTTTATCATAGGTATGGATGAGTCCATTATCCTTTATTTCCATTTATATTTTAAATATCTTCAAACTAAATTAATGAAAGAAGAAAAAGCTATTAGAGTATGTGAGTGTACAGGTGAGTGTACATTTGAACACAAACCCAAAGCATTCACATATACATATATAAACAAGTGTATATATATATATATATATGGGATCGTGTATAATTTTATAATTTCAAGTCTTAATTATTTGAGCACATTTTTCTCTTAGATTACAATAATTATAAAATATTTGGGAAATTTCCACGACTCACTTAAATTCAACAAAGTAATAATGCATATTCCTTTTGACTATTACCTTCTATTATGTATTTTATGCAAATCATATTTTGTGTACTATATGATAGACGAACACTCCTTTATTTTATTCATCCTATAATGACTTTTATTTCAAGATGCCAATGCCCCAATGCCATGTTCAAAATCAAAATCCACATGTTGGTTGGCTTGTGTCTGTTTCTGTGATATTCTTACCTAGGATTCTAAATAGAAATATATGCGGTAAAAATCCAATTATAAGATGACTTTCCATCCTATATTTTTTAAAATGTTACAGAACAAGATATTGCACTGTATGTTACATTACATTGTAATGAAAATTGTAATGTATGTTAAATATATCTCTGCAAATAAAAAAGAAATTAAAGTATTGTATTTACAACTTTCTAAAGTTATGATGACTTTGTTTGTTTGTATAAATATACTTGATATTGCGTGTGTGTATATATGTGTGTGTGTGTGTGTGTACCTGTCTTGTTTTTGGATATCCTTTGTTGTCAGTGATTTTTCTATGATATATTTATCTCACATGATCAAATGAAACATTTTATTTCATATTTTAGCTTTGAAAGAAACTTTTACACGATTTACAAAGAAAGAAGAGAGTGCATTGTTTATATGATGGGAAGCTTGGATTCTCCCAATGGATGTAGACAATGGATAAAATGAACTACTGGCTAAAACAGATTAGATGCCAAGCTCAGTTAGTCTTTGCTTAATTCTATAAAAGCATGTCAATTAGAGACTTACGTGACCTAAGGCAAAAACAAATCTCGGAACAATATCCAAGTTGATTATTTATTCAAAATGATTATGCTACAGCCACTGCTCTGTTAGAACAAAATACAGTCTTGCAAACTTAGACCATTCCGTTGGCCAGTATGCACAGAGAAATTGCCATTACAAAGTATTTTATTCAGTGATACCAACAACATAGATGAATCATAAGACAGAATAATGAAACAAATTATATCCTAGTGACACACATTTCTGTAGGAGTTTCACATGCTTTTTGTTGAATGCTTCACATTTGCTTGAAGAGTCTTGTGACACAATGGTTCTGAAAATCGTAGGATCCTCTATATCTATCAGCTTAATACATGGGTTTTATTAGATAACTATTTAATGACACCTAAATGCTAGGAGACTTAGCAGAACTAAAAAGTCAAATATTTTGGACTAAATGGAAATAATCAGATCCATCAATTTGAGGTGCTAAGCCCTTTTGCAAGAAACCATTGGACAGGCATTCTGGAATCACAGTTTTGTGGGTGAGTGCTATAGTACTCTAATTAGATGATCCAAAGTGGATGAGTAAGGAGTTTAGAATTGGAAACGGTACTTCAAACAATGATGCTGGGTCAAGTATGATGCGATCGCTAACGTAAGTATAAAGTATAATATAACAACTTGTGTTTTGGAAAGCTGGGCAGTCTCAGGTAAGCCTATTGTTCCCCAAAGGCCGTCCTCAGTTACCATTAACACACTTTTCCTGCTTTCACCAGAGCCTTCAGGAGCTGTGACAGTGCTTGCAAACGTGATGCTCATGACAGGTCCGACTGCTTCGAAAGCATGTCAAGAAAGAGGAACACTATTAATAATACTAATGGAGAGATTATCTTTAGCTGATTTTTTTTTCCTCCTTTGAAAATAAAAGTGGGAGGTTTGTTTTAACACCCTGCCCTTTTCATAAAGGTTACAGGAAGCAACTGAGCCTCTCTGCAGATGCCTTTCTTTTCAAGTTTGCCGCTTAATTAAAACACAGCATTTATTTGGTTAAAAGTGAACTCTTCACTAGTATATTTTAAAGATGTAAAACATCATAGTAATAAAAATCACGGTAATCCTTTGTCAGAAGAAGAACCTATTTGTTAGGTTGTATGGACAAAGGGACAATTATATACTTTTGAAGTACCCATTAAAGAGGCAACGCTGTGTCAGAGCTTTCTTATTACAGCTGTCTCTTCTGCCAGGAGACCACAAAGGTTGGGTAGTTGCCAATTAGATAGAATTAATGTACAAATTTCTGCAGAAAAATATGTAAGCAAAATCTTCAAAAACCTTTCAGGGATGGAAAAAATAAAATTGTTAAGACAAAATAAATATGCTGCAGCTTTGATATGCCTGTACGATACTGCTTCTAAGGTGATAGGTGTTTTTTTTTTTTTTTTTAACATAAACATGTTATATACGTGACAAAAAGGATACTTCATCTCAGGCCCTTACAGAAATGAGTTCCCAAAGTGCTCCACACCAATTTCAATTAACTCTCTGAAATGAAAATATTTTTCATACTTTCATGAAATATGGCATTACACCGAATACATATTTCAAGAATTTCATAATTCTTTGGCAGAAATGGCCTCCTTGAGAATTTAGAATAAAGTTCCCATTCCCCATTGGAGGAGAGCCACTTTATGCTCTTTCTCCCTTTTATGCTCTTTAAAACTAACAGTTAAACAAATCATCTCATAAGACAAAAGTAGGAAGGTCAAATTGTTTTCCTTTATCTGGAACGGTTACTGAACCCTGATGTTTGTCTTCCCCATTCATTGGCATTCTGCCTGCCTTTCTCTTTTGTCATGGATTTCAGCTACAAAGTGTGTTCGTCTTTAAAACTAAACCTCACTGTGTCATACGTTCAAGCCTGCTCCATATAACCCAACACAACTTATCACACGCTGACAGCTAATATTTAAAAGAGAACACACACGTATTTTGAGGTTTGATAACTGCTATCAATCTCAGTAATGGGTATCCAGTCCAAAATTGTGACAGATATCTTGTGGATGGAGCATCTACCATGAGCAGCTAATGCTGAAGTAAATGAATCAGTGAGGCAGCTTCTTCACACCTTTAATTAAAAATAAAACAAATAAATGCCACACGAATAACAGAAGCGTGAGAAATCTATGTCATCACTGCAAAAAGCACCAAAGGATGAAATTTATAGACGTCGGCTTCTCACTTCACTTTCTTCTTTTTATATAATAGAAGACTGTGAAATTTTCCTAAAACATTTTTTAATGGTTAAAATTTCAAGATTCCCTGTGCAATTTGTCATTGCACCTTGTTTTTACAGAGGCTGCCAGCAGAGACATAGTGGGCCCTGAAACTGCATAGCTTTGATGCTTAGAAAATGCTCTCTTTCAACAAAGTAAATCAAGGTACAGTGACCTCCAAAAGCCAAATTGCAGAACAGAGCATAATGGGTAATGCTATGTAAATTGCCATGAGTGCTATTGTGATGTTATTACGGCAAGACCAAATGGTGGTAGCTAATGATCTTCACATTTGATTTCTAGGTGCATTTTATTTTACTTTCTGATTTGAAAATATATCTATTTGAGACAGTAGTTTTACCACACTGATGAGAATGAACAAAAAATGTAGATTTCTCTATATTGGCTTCTGCAACATACATCAAGCAAATTTGAAGACAGTAGCTGAGTAACCTCCAACTCACTCTAACGTGGATGTATAAATATGTGTGTGAGTGTGTGCATTATATACACATATACAATCGGTGCAATATTAAATACTCATTTTCAATTTAGAGGTATATTTTTTGATAAAGTTAACCCCCTAAGGAAAATACGAAGCATAAATATTTTATTTTTGGACTTTAAATTATTTAGACACAGAAAAGAGAAAAAGACATTGGCATAAATATGTTTGTTCTGGCCTTAGAGTGTTCGTCCCACATTTAGTAGTAAATTATTTGGGAATTGAACATACGGCACTGTGTATTCTTAATACCCATTTGTTCTCAGAAGTTCAGTTATTGAATATCGTGGCATTATTTTTGTACTTGAAATAAGTTTCAGTTGGCAGCTGGTGCATTTTCGTTGAGGTGAAAATAAAATAAAAATGTTTCCCTATGAAGTCTTCCCATAACTCTAGTTAGGATTTTAAAAATAAATCATAACAAAAGCTCCGAGAAAATATTTATTGCTCTTCCCAAGCATTAGGTGAAACGCTTGCTCTAGACCTGTCATTCAGAGCAAATCAAGATACCACTGTTCAGATGTTGCTAGAAGAATCACTAAAACATTGTCAAGAATAACGTAACTGGAGAAAGGATTCAGTTGTCTCTTCATTTATTAACAATTCATAGTACTTACAACTTATTGATATATGCAAACATGAAATATTTTTTATTGTGCTGAATACTAAAGGGATTCAAAATAGCTTTAAATTATTTAACATGTATATGATTTCTTAAATTGTCATATTACTTATGTCACATTGGGCTATCTCTCTAAAAATGACATTTGAATTTGTGTTGATTGCTCAAAAATATGTGTTTCTACAATATAACTTCTTCACAGGTTGATATCATATATATGCATATGTGTGTGTGTTTATATACACTCCATTAGGTATTATTGCTTTCATTTTATCACAAGATAATCAAATTGCTATGATATCAACAAAAATACTACTTAAAGTTTTCTTATTGTTCAACTGCCATTAGAGTAAAATGTTACTTTCTCTTTTAATAATTGTAATCCATAGGTAAAATTTTACAGATGAAAGGAATATCTTCTTCCTTAACTGACTTCTATGCCTCACGTATGCTCACTTGGGGTTATTTTATATCCCATTATTGGTTTAGTCCAAGACAAAATAAATTAAACAATGAATAGGCTGTAGATATTTCCCAGGGGGTAAGGACACTTGATTTTATTTTCCCCTCTTCCTACATAATATTGCAATAAGCATCTTTTGAAACTTCTAGCAAGAAGTCTACATGGCTGCAGTATTTTATTCCAAAATACAGCCTCTGCTTAACTCGTGTTAGACATGAAGGCTTTTTCATTAAACATGTTTGCACATTAAAATTACTTGGGTAAAATTTTAAACACATTTCAGTTAACATAACCCATGTGTATTCCTGTAGCACAGATAATCCCCCTGCACACATTCTCAGAGAGACTGGAACAAAGGAGCAGCAATACAAACCAGAGAACAATCCTGCTTGATTTTCCATTGCAGTCATTTTATCAGGGACAAGGAATATTCCACAGTGGTGCCCAGATGAAGGCTGCATGCATTCCCCAGCATTGCATTGTAAAAGAAAATGAAAAACCTAATAGCATTTTGATGTATTCCAGTTAGGTTTTCCATTAAGAGAAAAAGGTGATATGTTCACACCATTTGTCAGGAAAAGAAGAAATGAAGAAAATGTTGACAATTTCATTACGCTCTGGTTATTGGGTGATCTGAACTTACCTATTACAAGATAAAAAAACTATCCCAGATATTATTAGTTGAAAACATTATTGTTTATAGTTACTTTAACGTGTGCTACAACTATAGAGTTGATATAACTGCATGGTACTCAGATTTAAAAGGAGATATTTTATATCATTTACAACCTTGCTCAAAAATTTGTATCCTTTTGAATGCTGTAACATCACACCAAGTCATGCATTGCTGGACATTTCCCTGATAAATCCAGCCTTTAAAAGAGGCTGTACAGATACCATAAAAGTGCTTCTTAGTATATCATTCTTTTCTTGACCTATGTATTTATTCAGAAGATTCTTTACTCCATTTCTCATAGTTTTTTTCCTTTATTATTGACTATAGGACTCTTGGATTTTTCTGCTGAGAATATTTCCCTCGGGAGAACAGTAGCTATCCTTTTAAAATCAAAGTTTAAAAAGTGAACATTTTTCCCAGGGTGCCAGAGAGACAAGTGGTAGGGTCAACCTGTTCAACTGGAAATCAAGAACTACACATCTAGCTTTCTTATCTTTCTTTGACTAATTATTATTAATTATGATAATAATGCTTTCCAGATTGACATCTATTTGTTGCAGATATGCCAAAGCTCATTTACTAAAACACGACTTGATTCCATGGTTTTGGAAAGAATATTTATTGAGTGTATCAGAGATCTGCTTGAGATCAGCAAAGCTTAAAAATATTAACCTGCATAAACATAAGAACCTTTTTCTTCTAATTTTTATTAAAATGACTAAATTATTTTCAAAAATCATGAACTAGTGAGAGTATTAAGTGCTTGACCCCTGAGGATAATCACATATGTTGATCAACGTTCATAAAAATGTCCTAGCACATGTTGCTATCTGTATGGCTGAGGCCTGAGAGTACAGAGTAGTACAGAGAGCACAGCAAGATCTACTCAGACAATTGGGAAAAGTTGGTGAGCGAGTGAGAAACAGGGTACGACAGAAGCAGCAGAGGAGGATGGCAGGGGAACTAAGCTGACTGCAAACTAATTTCAGTTTCAGTATTTACTGTCATATTCTATCTGACATTATACTCTTTCAGCTTTATAATATTTGTGCAGTGAATCATGTTAATATATTTAAATCTTATTTGGTGCTTATTTTCTAAGGGAAATTATCAGACTCAGAGATTTTTAATCAAGAGGGCAAGTGAGAAGGCCCTCTAGGTCATCCACAGCGTTTATATGGGCTATATGAGCCCCACTCAGAATTCAAGTATGGTGCCTGCAGGAGCTGCTGTGAAATATATCATCAGTTTTGTTTCCCAACCAACTGTGTAATTAATGTTAAAATATTGACTTTGTTGCAAAGTAAAATACCATTATTTCAAGGAAAATTCCAATTAATAGCATTTTATTATATGGGTTTTCAAACATATGAGTTAAACACAAAATAGGAAATTTAGGGTTTTTTCTGAAACTGTGATAGTAACAGTATGCATCACACACAAAAGTAAATCACTTGCTAAAACATCGTAAAGGTGGTAAATGTTGACCCAGGAATTGTTTTCAAGTCAGTCTAACTAGATTTCTGATTATACCCAGTACATTTTATTTCCTTCCATAATACTATCTAGATTCCACTCTGTAACAGTTTAAACAAGCTTAAGAAAAACAATTGCTTTTTCTAATAAGCAATTATAATGAAGCATCTGTGGCAAAACTTAAATATTTAAAAAATATATTCATTTGATATTTGTAACATTTTTGTTTTTCCTGTTTCTTTGGCCAAGTAAGTTTGAGTGGGAATCAAGTTAACCAATTAGGAGAAAACATTAAAAAAAAAAAAAAGGCAAATGGCAACACACTCCAGTATTCTTGCCTGGGAAAGCCCATGGACAGAGGAACCTGGTAGGCTACAGTCCATGGGGTTGCGAAGAGTCGGACATGACTAAGTGACTAACATACACACAGACAAATTAGAGAAGGTTGGCATCAGTTCAGTTCATTCACTCAGTGGTGTCCAACTCTTTGTGACCCCATGGACTGCAGCACACCAGGCTTCCCTGTCCATCACCAACTCCTGGAGCTTACTCAAATTCATGTCCATCAAGTCGGTGATGCCATCTAGCCATATCACCCTTTTTCACCCCCTTCTCCTCCCACCTTCAATCTTTCCCACCATTAGGGTCTTTTCTAGTGAGTCAGTTCTTCACAACAGGTGGCCAAAGTACTGAAGCTTCAGCTTCAGCATCAGGCCTTCCAATGAATATTTGGGGCTGATTTCCTTTAAGATTGATTGGTTTGATCTCCTTGCAGTCCAATGGACTCTCAAGAGTCTTCTCCAACACCACAGTTCAAAAGCACCAATTCTTCTTTGCACTCAGCTTTCTTTATAGTCCAATTATCACATCCATACTCAACTACTGGAAAAACCATAGCTTTAACTAGATGGACCTTTGTTGGCAAAGTAATGTCTCTGATTTTTAATATACTGCCTAAGTTGGTCATAGCTTTTCTTCCAAAGAGCAAACATCTTTTAATCTCATGGCTGCAGTCACCATCTGCAGTGATTTTGGAACCCCCCCAAAAATAAAGTCTGTCTGTTTCCATTGTTTCCCCATCTATTTGCCATGAAGTGATGGGACCAGATGCTACGATCTTCATCTTTTGAATGTTGAGTTTTAAGCCAACTTTTTCACTCTCCTCTTTCACTTTCATCAAGAGTCTCTTTAGTTCTTCTTCGTTTTCTGCCATAAGGGTGGTGTCATCTGCATATCTGAGATTATTGATATTTCTCTTGGTAATCTCGATTCTAGCTTGTGCTTCATCCAGCCAGCATTTCTCATGATGTACTCTGCATATAAGTTAAATAAACAGGGTGACAATATACAGCCTTGATATACTCCTTTCCCTATTTGGAACCAGTCTGTTGTTCATATCCAGTTCTAACTGTTGCTTCTCGACCTGCATTCAGATTTCTCAGGAAGTAGGTCAGGTGGTCTGTTATTCCCATCTCTTTCAGAATTTTCCACAGTTTGTTGTGATCCACACAGTCAAAGGCTTTGGCATATTCAATAAAGCAGAAGTAGATGTTTTTCTGGAACTCTCTTACTTTCTAGATGATACAATGGATGTTGACAATTTAATCTCTGGTTCCTCTGCCAAAGGTCAAAAACCAAATATTTATCACATGGTAGCATCACTGATATTGTGTGAGAAAGACGCTGTTAGATCAGACTTAGGATTTTAATGCGTTCCTTTCCCAAAAACCTTCACCTAAAGGAACTCAAATGTTGCACAGTCAGGACAAAATCCTATCTTTGTGACAGCCTCTTCAATGTCCCAGTTTCTCAGCTGGATCTTCAGGGTTCTTATTACCTTAAAAGTTGTGCTTATTCACTCAGTCATGTCTGACTCTGCAATTCCATGGATCATAGCCTGCCAGGTTCCTTTGTCCATGGGGATTCTCCATGGCAACAATACACTAGAGTAGATTGCCACGCCCTCCTCCAGGGGATCTTCCCAACTCAGGGATCAAACCCAGGTCTCCCACATCGCAGGTGGACTCTTTACCAGCTGAGCTACCAAGGAAACTCATTTTAAAAATTATCCTGTGCTCATTTGAACATTTATTTAATTTATAACACTTTTAGTTGAGTTTTCTCTGATGCAACTCTGCACTTAAAGGTAGAGCCTTGAAACTAATTTTCAATGCTGTGCTGTTACAAAAAGCATGCTTCCAGAGCATTCTCCCTCTCGAAGTAAATAAACGGTATGGCAAGTTAATGAAAGAGCTTTTCTCATGATCTATTTTCTAAAGTTATCATTGTTATACTCTCAGAGAACATGAGAGAAAGAAAGAGAGAGAGAAGGAAAGATAAGAAAAATGGCACATCCTAGAGTCTCTCAACTCTTTCTGTAAAGAAGAAATATACGTACATACACAAAGTTGAGCGCATGTGGCTCTCAATGTTTTTCATCAACCTATATACTCTGTCCTTGTGCTTCACAGGTAAGGAGGTTATTGATGCAGCTTGTGCTAATTGTTCTAGTGTCCCGTCAGTTAATGGCCTCTTTCTTCTTCAAAAAAATATCATAGATCAGACAAAAAACTAAAAAATAATTTCTTTATGAAGAAATTACTTTAGCATGTGGAACTTAAAAGCCATGTATCAACTTTAAAGGCGTTTGAAGTAGAACATCAGGACTAATACAAATGACTGCCGAATCAAGTCAAAATAGAGACAAGCTCTAAATAAAAGGTTAGATTTCACATGGGATAAAGTAGACCAATACTGCTTGAGTTCCTTGTGTATCTGAATAGAACAGGCCACTCATCCCAAAGAAAAACCTCTAATTGTCAACTTGTGCTGAAATTTTCAAGACAAGAAGTTGAATCTAGGAGTCTAACTTTGTGTGAGGTTGTGAAATGTTTGGCTAAACCAGTGGATATTGCCAGATTTCCTCCAGTCAATGACCAGAACACCTAAGAGAAAACCTAAGGCTTAGATCAGCAATTCCCTAATTTACAAGTATGTTTCTCTGAGCAAACAGTAAACAGAACTTTCAGAAACATATCTATTTGCAGATATAAATAATAAATCATTTCTAATAGCTAAATTGAACTTCACACATATTTGGACAATGTCAACATGGGTATTCAGATTTCTAACAACAGTCTATTTGTATAATATGCCCCAAGGCACCTTTGAAGTAAACGCACTGGACTCTTAATACCAAGGAGTTCGTTTGCTAGTCAATCTTTTTTTTTTTACATGATATTTTTTTAAATTAGTTTATTTTCTATTTTTTAACTTTACAATATTGTATTTGTTTTGCCATACATTGGCATGAATCCACCATGGGTATACATGTTTTCCCCTTCCAGAACCCCCCTTCCACCTCCCTCCCCATCCCATCCCTCTGGGTCATCCCAGTGCACCAGCCCCGAGTACCTTGTATCATGCGTTGAACCTGGACTGGCGATTCGTTTCACATATGATAATTTACATGCTTCAATGCCATTCTCCCATATCATCCTGCCCCCGCCCTCTCTTAAAGAAAATCAATCCTGAATATTCATTGAAAGGACTCATGCTGAAGCTTGAATACTTCACTCATCTGATGCAAAGAGCCAACGCATTGGAAAAGATCCTGATGCTGGGAAAGACTGAAGGCAAAGAAGGGAGCGGTGGAGGATGGGATGGTTAGATAGCATCACTCACTCAATGTTCATGAATTTGAGCAAACTTTGGCAGATAGTGAATGACAGGGAAGCCTGGAATGCTTCAGTCCATGGGGTCTTGAAGAGTAGGACACGATTTAGTGACTGAACAGCAACAAGGGATTCCCAGGTGGTGATGGTGGTGGTTTAGTCGTTAAGTCGTGTCCGACTCTTGCAACCTTATGGACTCTAGCCCACCAGGCTTCTCTGTCCATGGGATTCTCCAGGAAAGAAGATTGGAGTGGGTTGCCATTTCCTTCTCCAGGGGATCTTCCCAACCCAGGAATCGAACCTGGGTCTCCTGCATTGCAGGCAGATTCTTTACCAACTGAACTATGGAAGCCCCAATTCCCATGTCACTCAGCAGTTAAGAATCTCCCTGCTAATGCTGGAGTGACAGGAGCCTCATGGATACCGAGGGATGATTGGACAAAGTTCTGGAGAGAGAGAGAGAAAAATAATCCTTTGGCTTCTGAATCCTCTTGACTAGTTTCATGCGCATCTGCCTCTAACTTCAATTCTATAGTGAATTTAAATCCATTCTAAGAGTGCTATAAAGGACTTCTACTTTCTACTTCTTTTCCTTTTTTCAACCCAATATCTCACTGCTATCATGAAAAAACATCATCTGTCTTTATCTAGCTGCCAAACAAGTCTTCTCTGCATATATGGATATGTAGAAACAAATTCTGGCACTTGTTTGAAAGGAAAAGGAGGTGATACAGTCTAAACTAGTGAATGGAGAATCAAAAGTAACTTGTGATTCAGGATTAAGAATATATCTTCAGTAAAGAATAACTTGGTCCATAGAATGAATTTTACAGATATGTTAAGACTCATTCTTCAACCAAAACATTTGCAGATTGAGATAGGACCCCATTATCTCTGTGTCTAAATCTGTGATTTTCTTCTTTGAAACATTTTGAATATACACTATTGATTTTACTGACTTGAAAATATGGCAATAAACAGAATTTAATTTTTTCCTGATTATAAAATAATATTATTTCATTCATATTACCATTATAAAGAGATAGCTTTAGAAGACTCTCCACATCAGTAGTTTTTTTTTTTTCTTCTTTAGTCAAATAGTATTCAGCTAATGTTGTAGACCTTCTTAACATGAGCTTATGTAAGAAATCACAAATTGTTTCTCTTTCTGTGGTCATATGCTGCCCACAGATATGTTTCCTCTGAACCACACTGAAAAATTCAGAATAAATAACCAGAATATTCAAAATTTCAAAACGGAAGAATGGAAAAGAACTTCTAGAATGATGGAGTAATGACTTCTAAAAAATTCACTCTTCCACAGAAGCAATCAGAACAGTGGAAAAATTGTCAAAATTAACTTTTTTAGAACCTTGGAAATTACCAGAAGCTTGCAAAAATTCTAAGAATTCTTTTTCAAGAAAAACAGGTGACTCTCCTTAAGAAGATGAGCATTGGGACATTTTAACTTGTTCTGTTTTCACCTTTTTCTCCCTAACTTCATGGGAGTCTTGAAAACCAAACCTTTCAACAAAAATAGAT
The DNA here is from genome assembly GCF_054371585.1 of Giraffa tippelskirchi. Lineage (NCBI taxonomy): Eukaryota > Metazoa > Chordata > Mammalia > Artiodactyla > Giraffidae > Giraffa > Giraffa tippelskirchi. Next base: position 37,395,275 of record NC_137280.1, on the reverse strand, counting down.
GTGAAAGTGAGTACCCACTACTCACTACAGAAAGAAACAGGATTAGACAACACTCCCTCCCCCCACAATCGCATCATCAGAAAATTGTCAGTATTTGGCATTTCTATAGTTTCTTGAAAAAGCACCATTCACAGGACCTATCTTTATCAGATCTAATGCAGAACTTGTTCAAAGGGAAAGGTTCTTCTTACAGAGAGTTGGTCAAAACAAAACAAAACAGGCAATAGTTTACCATCAGATGACTGCAGTAGCAATATAAGATGGTAAATAAGAGGCTGACCAAAGCATTTAAAAAGAATTGCTAGGAAATGAGATACCCACAAATGTCTTTGGAACAGTTTGACATAATTGTTTGCCAATATGTAAGGCTATATGTATGCCCAAGAAAGCCCTGAGAAGGCCCTTATTTTTCATTTCTGGCTAAGCAGGAAATGAGGCTACAGAAGAACTTTAAACTGATGGAATGACAGAGGTGTGCCCTAACGCACACAAGAGGTTATTGGTGATAGGTTAGAGTCTTAAAGTTTCAAGGCATTAAGAAAATCTCAGTCAAACATTAGATCAATACTAAGCTATCTAAGCAGAGGTTTTAATGGCCATACATGGCAAACATATAGGCTTGAAATCAGTTTAAAGAAGCAATTATAAAAACAAATGGGAATAAAAAATCAAGAGCATAGAGCAACAAAAACTTTTAAGGAGGGGTGGAAAACTAACCTCCAGATTTATCATATTATATTATTTAAAATTCCAGTCTTAACAAGTGCAGAAATGATGCATACAAATAAATAGGAAAGTATTGCCCGTGTCTGGGTGAGGGAAGGGGAGGATCAATAGAAATAGTCCTCGAGAAAGCTCCAGTGATGACCTTACTATGCGTGATTTTAAATTGGCTGTGATAAAAATAATCAAGAAACTATGACTAAAGAATTAAAGGAGTGTACAAGTACAATGCCTCATCAACTATATATTATCAATCTAGAAATATAAATTATTAAAAATAAAAAAAATTCTAAAGTTGAAAATAAAAATAATTGATGGGAACAATTTGCTATAGCACTTCAACAACACATTTGGAGAAAGAAGAAAGAATCAACAAACTTGAATATAAGACAACTGAGATAATACAGTCAGAGAAACAGGAAAAAGAAAGAAAGAAGAAAACAATTAAAGAGCTTCAGAGATATATAATGGACCATCTAGCACACTAATATATGCATAATAGGATTCCCAGAAGGAGAGGGGGAAATGAAGAAGTAGAAAGAATATATAAAGAAATAATAACCACATATTCCCAACTGTTGCAAAGAACATGCAAGAAGCTCCACATACTCCAATTATGGTAAACTCAAAGAAATTCACACATAGATAAATGATTGTCGAAGTACTGAATGAAAAAAGACAAATAGAGAATCTTCAAAGCAGCAAAAGTTATTTATTACACACAATGATATTAACAATTGATTTAATATCAGTAATTATGGAGGTCAGAAGGAAGTGTAATAACACATTCAAAGTGCTAAACACAAATAATGTCAAAAGAGTCTTCTTTTCATAAAATTATTTTTCTATAATAAAGATAAATTTATAAATTCCAGATAATTTTTTTCAAACAGCCTTGCCCAACCAGAAATATTAGAGAATCCTTCAGGCAGAAATAAAAGAGCATTAAACAGTAACTAAAGCCATACAAATATGTAATGACTATCAGCAAAAATAACTATATAGGAAAATATAAAACATGCTAAATATAAATGTATGTTTGTTTGTAGTACTTTTTTTTCTTCCATAGAATTTAAGTGACAACTACATAAAACAATAACTATATATCTGTGCGGTAGGTTTAAAGTGAAAAAAGATATTCTTTATATGACAAAAATAATACAAAGTTGGTAAATGAATTGGAACTAAATTGGATCCAGTTTTTTGTACATTTCCAATTTAATAGCTATCGATTCAAACTAGAAAAATTCCTTGAAAGGCACAAATGTCTAAAATGGATTTAAAAGCAAGAAGAAAATCTGAATAATAAGTGGTTGTATTAGTAATAAAAATGCTTTCCACAAAATTATGCCCATGGCTTCACTGGTAAATTCTATCAAAGAGTCAAAGAATAAATAATACAAATATTTTTTAAATTCTTCCAAAGATAGAAGAAGGAACACTTTATAACTTGTTCTATGAAGTTAGGATTGCTCTGATACTAAAACCAGACAATCATACTGCAAGAAAAAAAAAAAAAAGCTGATATTTTATGAATGTAGAAGAAAAATTTATCAATAGAATACTCAGGAGCCAAATAAAGCCATATATGAAAGGAGTACAGATTCTGATAAACTGTGTGATTTATTCCTAGAATCCAAGATTAGTTTAACACTGAAAAATCAAAGTATATATATGTATAATGTACTATAATAAAATAAAGTATGCAAAATGTCATGATCATTTCAGTAGGTTCAGAAAAAAACAACTGGCAAAATCCAAAATATTTTCATGACAAAGATCACTTATATTAAGAATACTCCTTATTCCTCTGGAAAACAGCAACAAAAATCTATTAGAACTCTGACAATAACAAGTGTTGGCAAGATGTAGAGAAATTGGAACTTCAGTACATTGCTTGTGGGATTGTAAAATGAAGCAGACATTTTGGAAAAGAGTTTGTCAGTTCTTCAAAATGTTAAGCACAGAGTTATATTACACAGAAATTCTACTCCTAGGTATATAACCAAGAGACATTAAAACATATGTCCATACAAAAGCTTTTATAGGAATACATACACCAGTAAAATGGTCCAAAGTGGAAGCAATCCAAATGTCCTTGAACTGATGAATGGATACAAACAGTGGTATATCCATAAATAATATATTATTTAACAATAAAAGATGAAATACTGATACATGCTCTAGTATGAATGAATTTTGAAGACATTGTGTTAAGAGGCAGTGAGTCTGAAGGATTTCAAGGCTGATCAAGAGAAAATCATGACTATGCATTTCTAGCAGCAGATCATGAGCTTTCTATGGACAATGTTTTGACTGATTTGCATCTGGAGGTGGGATGGGGAAAAAAGTCCCTCACAGTATGAAACTTGTCAGAGGCTATGATATGAAGACTATCAACAAAAAGAGGAGAACTGCAAGACTACTCACAGAGGAGCAGAGTGGGGAACTCACAGAGGAAAGAAGAAGAATCAGAGAGGAGACCTTTATGTGTCTAAGTGATGTTGCTCCACAGCACCATAGGATGGGGAGAGTCTGGATCAGAGATCTCTGAAGGGCAACAATGGTTTGAGGTCACTATAGCCCTGGAGTTTATCTTATCTATGGCTAGTAGATGTTGACTGAAGATTCTTTAGACCAGAAATACCTGAAGGGCAAGAGTGGCTGCTTTATGGCTGAAAATCTGCTTATTTGAACTTTATTTAAAATCTGAATGCATAACAATTTGAGTTTGAAGTCAATGAACTCTTGAGCTAACAGGTGCTAGCCTGCTATGAAGAAGCCAACAACATAAGAATCATTTACAGAAGCAATCTTTGGCTCACGTATATAACGTAAAGAGAAAAAGTCATTAATGAAAGACTACATATTATATAATTTCATTTATATAAAATATCTATAATAATCAATCTCATAGAGACAGAAAATGATTCAGTTCGGTTCAGTTCAGTCACTCAGTCGTGTCCAACTCTTTGCAACCCCATGGATCGCAGCACGCCAGGCCTCCTTGTCCATCACCAACTCCCGGAGTTTACCCAAACTTATGTCCATCGAGTCAGTGATGCCATCCAACCTTCTCATCCTCTGTCATCCTCTTCTCCTCCTGCCCCCAATCCTTCCCAACATTTAGGGTCTTTTCCAATGAGTCAACTCTTCGCATGAGGTGGCCAGAGTATTGGAGTTTCAGCTTCAACATCAGTCCTTCCAATGAACACCCAGGACTGATCTCTTTTAGGATGGACTGGTTTGATCTCCTTGAAGTCCAAGGGACTCTCAAGAGTCTTCTCCAAAGCACAGTTCAAAAGCATCAATTCTTCAGGGCTCAGCTTTCTTCACCGTCCAACTCTCACATCCATACATGACCACTGGAAAAACCATAGCCTTGAGTAGAAGGACCTTTGTTGGCAAAGTAACGTCTCTGCTTTTAAATATGCTATCTAGATTGGCCATAACCTTCCTTCCAAGGAGTAAGCGTCTTTTAATTTTATGACTGCAATCACCATCTGCAGTGATTTTGGAGCCCCAAAAAATAAAGTCGGACACTGTTTCCACTGTTTCCCCATTTCCCATGAAGTGATGGGACCAGATGCCATGATCTTAGTTTTCTGAACGTTGAGCTTTAAGCCAACTTTTTCACTCCCCTCTTTCACTTTCATCAAGAGGCTCTTTAGTTCTTCTTCACTTTCTGCCATAAGGGTGGTGTCATCTGCATATCTGAGGTTATTGATATTTCTCCTGGCAATCTTGATTCCAGCTTGTGTTTCTTCCAGCCCAGCGTTTCTCATGATGTACTCTGCATATAAGTTAAATAAGCAGGGTGACAATATACAGCCTTGACGTACTCCTTTTCCTATTTGGAACCAGTCTGCTGTTCCATGTCCAGTTCTAACTGTTGCTTCCTGACCTGCATACAGATTTCTCAAGAGACAGGTCAGATGGTCTGGTATTCCCATCTCTTTCAGAATTTTCCACAGTTTACTGTGATACACAGAGTCAAAGGCTTTGGCATAGGCAATAAAGCAGAAATAGATGTTTTTCTGGAACGATCTTGCTTTTTCGATGATCCAGCAGATGTTGGCAATTTGATCTCTGATTCCTGTGCCTTTTCTAAAACCAGCTTAAACATCTGGAAGTTCACGGTTCACGTACTGCTGAAGCCTGGCTTGGAGAATTTTGAGCATTACTTTACTCGAGTGTGAGATGAGTGCAATTGTGCGGTAGTTTGAGCATTCTTTGGCATTGCCTTTCTTTGGGTTTGGAACGAAAACTGACCTTTTCCAGTCCTGTGGCCAATGCTGAGTTTTCCAGATTTGCTGGCATACCAAGTGCAGCACTTTCACAGCATCACCTTTGAGGATTTGAAATAGCTCAACTGCAATTCCATCACCTCCACTAGCTTTGTTCGTAGTGATGCTTTCTAAGGCCCACTTGACTTCATATTCCAGGATGTCTGGCTCTAGGTAAGTGATCACACCATCGTGAATATCTGGGTCATGAAGATCTTTTTTGTACAGTTCTTCTGTGTATTCTTGCCACCTCTTCTTAATATCTTCTGCTTCTGTTAGGTCCCTACCATTTCTGTCCTTTATTGAGCCCATCTTTTTCCCTTGGTATCTCTAATTGTCTTGAAAAGATCTCTAGTCTTTCCCATTCTATTGTTTTCCTCTATTTCTTTGCATTGATTGCTGAGGAAGGCTTTCTTATCTCTCCTTGCTATTCTTTGGAACTCTGCATTCAGATGGGAATATCTTTCCTTTTCTCCTTTGCTTTTCACTTCTCTTCTTTTCCCAGCTATTTGTAAGTCCTCCTCAGACAGCCATTTTGCTTTTTTGCATTTCTTTTCCATGGGGATTGTCTTGATCCCTGTCTCCTGTACAATGTCCCGAACCTCTGTCAATAGTTCATCAGGCATTCTGTCTATCAGATCTAGTCCCTTAAATCAATTTGTCACTTTCACTGTATAATCATAAGGGATTTGATTTAGGTCATACCTGAATGGTCTAGTGGTTTTTGGTTGCCATTGCCGTGAACTGGGTGGAGAGAGATGTGGGGACTGATTCTAATGGGTACACAGCTTCATTTTGGTGTGATGAAAATGTTCTAAAATGTGATAGTGGTGATGGTTGTACAACAAAGTGTTGGTTGCTCAATCATGTCTGACTTTTTGCAACTCCATGGACTGTAGCCCTGCTGCTGCTGCTGCTGCTGCTAAGTCGCTTCAGTCGTGTCCGACTCTGTGCGACCCCATAGACGGCAGCCCATCAGGCTCCGCCATCCCTAGGATTCTCCAGGCAAGAATACTGGAGTGGGTTGCCATTTCCTTCTCCAGTGCATGAAAGGGAAAAGTGAAAGTGAAGTCGCTCAGTCGTGTCCGACTCTTAGCGACCTCATGGACTGTAGCCTACCAGGCTCCTCCGTCCACGGGATTTTCCAGGCAAGAGTACTGGAGTGGGGTGCCATTGCCTTCTCCGGGACTGTAGCCCACCAGGCTACAATACAACCAAATATACTGCCAAACAGTGCATCTGAAATTTGAAATAATGCATTTTATGGTATGTTAATTATGTATCAATAAAACTGTTACATAAAGAGAGTTCTAAAAGTTCATATTTCAATTTTTTTGTTGTTTTTTAGCTGGTATCTGATTAGTAATTCCAAAAATTGGCATGGACTTCATATTCACACCCTCTTTAAGTGTGACATCTTCTCAGTTTTCTACAGTGTCCAATTAGCCTTGCTTTACCCATTTATGTTACCCGCCTGTTTTCTTTACATACTTAAGTTTGTAATTCTTGTTCTATGTACTCAAACTTTTCCTCCTTGTAGTTCTTCTTACTTTTTTTAGAAAAAAACATTTTTTTAAACATTTTATACTCTCTTACTGCCAGCTATTGCTTTCATAGTCTCTGCCATATTGTATCATTCAGTAATATAATTTTACTTTAACAGCATCACAACAAAAGGTCAGAAAGTTATGTGAATTTTACAATCACTATATTTATTTTTTAAAATATTTTTAATGTTTCTTAGCAAAACAGCATTGAATTGCACTGCAAAATAACACTTTTATGATATCTTTGTAATGAATTTGTAGCAAGATACCTTACTTTCTTCCCTTTGGTTTAGCATCAGTTCAAACCTCTTCAACTAAACATTTGTGATTATAAATTAAAAAAAAAAAGTAGTAAGGCTGTAAGAAGAATGAAATAAATTATACGTGAGTTGGAATAATTAAATTTTATGAAAGAATACTGAAAGTGCCAGACAATTTGATATGAGTAAAGTTAATACATCAAATAGTCCATCACCATTATTAATCAATAAATTACAGAAAGTGAAAAACAAGTGACTTTTCTCCTTCTTAGATTGAAGTAGCAGTGCCTTTCATTTCTTGTACTATCTCAAGTGCATATTAAATACCTTCTTTCCTATCACATATTCTCTGGTAACAAGACTCCATGATGGGCCTTAATAATTTCTGCCTCCTGGTGTTCATACACTTGGCAGTAGCTCCCACAGGGAAATGGACTGATGTGTATGATGAAAAGGACCTACTGAAGTGGTAGTGTGTGACTTTTGAGGGTGTCTTAAAATGATGTTACTACTTACACATTGGTCTTTGGAAGTAGTCAGACGTCAGACTTCAAAAAGTCCCCTGGAGTTGATCTTGGATGGCTTTGGCCTGCAGCAGCTTGAAGCAAGGCTTTGGTTCCCCTGACAGAGATTGAGGTCAGGTTGTGGTGATGAGAACACCGAATCCTAGCCACTAGACCAGTGATCAGTGAAAAGACCCTGGTCCTTTGTCTTTGCTGAAAAAGAATTCCCACAAAAGCAGAAAGTAGTGAAACAATAAAGTATTTATTAGGAGAGAAAAAAAGTACAGTCCATGGAGAGAGACACACAGGCAACCTCAGAGGGAGAGCTGCTGAGTTGCAAATATAGTTTGAATTACTTTTATGGGGCATTCTTCCAGGTTTCCTTTGTCCAATCATTTTGATTTGCCTGATTCAGAGGCCATATTTTTTATATTGCAGTCTCCTCTCCTGTGTGCACATGCATCTCTTAGCCAAGATGGATTCCACCTAAGAGGCATATGGGTAATAGCGTCAGATAGCATCACTACTATTTGACCACCAAGGAGCTTTTCTGAGCATGTGTAGCTGGGGAGGTCTCTTGACTTCGAAAATGAGAAATATGTGGTCTCTTATCTTCTATCCTAGCAAGGTCCAGCCTCCTCTCTCAATTGTCCTGCTATTGATATTTTCAAGTTTCTATTCACAGAAAATAAATTTCAAATTGCTTTCCCCTGAGGCATACTCTCTACCTTCTGCCTCAGAGCGTCCTACTTGGAAAAACTGAGTTCTTCTGCTGACACCAGTACCAACTTGCTATGTGAGTGAATACCTTGAAAGTAAATCTTCTAACCACAGTCAAACTTTCAAATAACTGTGACTCTAGCCAACATCTTGAAATCTCATGAAAATCCCTAAGGCAAAACCACTTCAATTAACTTTTCTCACATATTAATTCTGTCTCTGCTGGATTCCTTTTGAAAGAGTCAATTGTACTAAATATTCATAGCTTTCAGCCAGTTCCAAACAACAGAAAACAGAATCAAAACTACTGGGGACATTTTCATTAAGATTTATATTCAGAGACATAAAGGTTAAAAGCTCTCCATGGTTGCCATTAAATTAAAATATTAACAGAAAAGATGGCAATGTAAGTATAACAAAAGACAATACAACTGAAAATAGAGACATGTGACTAGTATGTTGACACACATCATGTCAAGTAATTAAAAGTCCAGAGTTACCAAAACATAGTAATAATAGTACTTAAGCTAGAGTTAGCTTAATTACATACCATCTATTAATGCCAGAGAAACAAACATCACTATATGCATTTTTTATCTGTTCTCCCAATTTTTCATTTTTGTTTTAAGATTAAATATTTTAATTTGTGTATAGTAGGCACATTATTAAATGCAGGCATTGGAAAAAGTCTTTGTGTTAGCCAAACAGAAAACGTAATTTGAAGCTAAGAGATAGGTAGCCATATTGGATTGTTACTGTTGTGAGACTGGTGAGATTTTTATGACATTTGTTTTTCCCTGAGGAGTTAAATGTGTCAGGATGAGATTGCATGTAATGTTTTGTGACAATAGCTTTCTTTAGGTTGTATTGGGCATAATGTCTTATACTTTAGATATGGAAATCTTTCCATCAAAACATTGCAGAGAAGGATATGGAAGCAGCATTTCATTCATACAGTTATTTCTGCACAGAATGTATAATTAAAAGAATTCCAAGGCATGCGTTTTTATCCTACAATTTCTTCCATACACATATTCTGAGAGGTCTGTAATTAAATCACAGGTTTTGAAAGTAACCAAAGTAATGTTAATGAAAAGTCTGTCTCTGGACTTGTATCATGGTGATGCCATCTTTCAACATTTTTTTCATGGTCAGTAATTATGTATTTTTGTGTCTATGGAAGCAAATCATAGTCCACTGCATATTTATTGTTTTTTTTTTTTAATATTATACAATGGAGAACACAGTATAATTTTGTGATTGCTGATACTGATAATATAGTTAAAGAAAATTTGAGAACTGATCGTTCTTGCCTAGATTACTTAGAATTGTTGCCACACTTGACAGGACAAAGGCCTAGTGTATTTGAAAATATTTGTCATAGTCAATACCTGAGTTCTCTTCTAAATAGCCAGTATCATATCTGCTTTTATCACCTTGGATGCCTTAAGAATTTTCTCTAATGGATATTTTAAAATTGTTATCATAAATTTCTAATGTTTTTACAAGATAATTTAGCACATTTCCTATCTGATGGAAATATTCAAATATTTGTAGGGTAGATAAACGTAAACTTTATGTTGATTTACTTTTTTGTATGAGAATGTGAAAAGAGAAGATAAAGAGAGTGGTATCTGCCTCTCATTTTAGCATGAAAGCCCATTTGCATTAAATGAAAAAAAGAATTTGGGTGTGCAAAATAATTTGTGAGAATATTGCACTGCTCAGCTAAAGATGTTAGAAAGTGGATACCAAGATGATGTTGCAAGAGAATGCTAAGCTCACCTCTCTTAACAAACACATCAAAAAAGCAACTACACATGGAGCAATTCTTGCTGAAAACAATCTTAAGTCTGGCAGAATAATTCTATAACCAAGACTGTAAAGAAAGATGCACACAGAATTTGGTAGGAAGGGAGAAAAAGTTATCTGGTAGGAACCCACACCCTTTATCGGGTATCCAGAAGAGGAGGGGCATATGATGGGCTCTAGGGTCTTCCCTAGGCAGCACAGGGTTTTAGCTATATATTAGGCACCTCAGCCCTTGGAATCTGACACCAGGGAGATAAGCCCTCTTAGCTGATTTGAAACTCAGTGGAGTTTACCAAACGGTTATATGAAACCAAGATTCTGCTCTTGAAGAGTATGATATAGTCTTGCTTTTCTTGATCACAGCACAGAGGCAGCAGGATGAAAACTGCCCGGTGCTCTGGTTGGCTTGCTCACCCACTCCAGTTTGTCTCCCAACCTCCTTCTCCAGCCCCTCTTGCTGTTCCTCACTAAGGTGGGGGCTGCTGTTGCCACTTAGATATTATTGGGCCCCAACCCTGCCTCTACCAGGACAGAGGCAGCCACTGACAGCAAGCATGCCCCTACTCACATTTAGGAGAAGTGAAACTAGTTTCAGGGAAGGTACTGCCATTGCATATGGAAACAAAAATAGCTCAGTTGTGTGGTATCAACTCCTCCAGTGCCTACTCAGCGTTTACCAAGGAGCTCACATCAGGAAAAAGTACAGCCAGCACAGAACTGTAGGCCCAAGGCCTCACATGCTGGCTATGACCCCAACCAAAGTGGAGACTACCAAGACACTTGGGAGAGACGCAGCTCCATCAGGGCTCATTACCATAGGGCAGTAACGATCACTGAGCATAGGCGGAGCCCAGGCTTGCACATGAATTTAGCTCTAGCCCCTCCAACATCAGTCCTACTTCTGAATCAAGGTGGTGGCCGTCAGCACTCCCTGGAAGATGTGGCCCATGCTCACTTCAGATCCAACTCTTCTATCCATTCTGTGGTAGTCACAGAATGAATATGGACATTATCACACAAGGGCACACATTTAGGAGCAGGATAGGTCTCACCTAATTTTCTAGAGACAGACAAAGTTAAACAAAAGGAGAAGACAGAGGGACATATTTCAGAAACCAAGAAATAATCTGAAAAGAATCTTGATAAAACAGAGGTAAATAATTTACTTGATAAAGAGTTCAAAGTAGTAGTAATGAAAAGGCTAACTGAACAGGAGAAAATAATGGACAAATAGAATGAGAATTTCAACAAAGGACTAGAAGATATTGAAAAAAAAACAGAGCTGAAGAATATAATAATTGAAAGGAAAAATACACTAAAAAGAATTAACAATAGACTAGGTGATACAGAACAATAAGTGATCGGAAAGATAATATAATGGAAGTCACTTAACCAGAAAAGCACAGAGAATAACAATCCTTTTGAAAAATGAAGATAGTTTAAACTGGGAAGACATCAAGCATCCTAATATTTGCATTACAGTGTCCCAGAAGAAGAGAGATAGGGTTATAAAATATATTTGATAAAATTATGGTTTAAACCTCACCTGAAAATGGAAACAAAATCCAACAACATATAAAGAACATCATACAACATAAGCAAATTGGGTTTATTCTATAGACTCAAGGATGATACAGTAGTCACAAATCAATCAAATTCAGTGATTTTGCATTAGCAAAAGGAAGAATAAAAATAATATGTTTATTTCCATAGATTCAGAAAAAGCATTTGACAGAATTCAACATGTATTCATGACAAAACTCTCATCAAAGTTGAGATGGAAGGAACATATCTCAACATAATAAAGGCTATTTATGACAGTTTCATAGCTAAAATAATACTTCATGATGAAAAGCTGAAAGATTTTGCCCGAAAATCAAGGACATTTAATATAGTATTAGAAGTCCTAACAACAGCAATTAGATAAGAAAAAAATAAAAGCCATCCAAATTGGAAGGTAAAAATAAAACTATCAGTATTTGCAAATAACATGGTTCTTCATGAAGAAAACTCTAGTCTCCACCAAAAATTATTAGAATTAACAAATGAATTCAGCAAATTACAAAATGCATGATTACTACACAGAAACATGTTATTTTTCTATACACTAACAATGAAGTGCCCGAAAGCGAAAGGGAAAAAAAACTTGATAAAATTGAATCAAAAAGGATAAAATACAAAGGAATAAATTTAACCAAGGAGGGGAAATACTCTGAAAACTATGGACTACTAATGAAGGAAATTGAAAATGATGCCAAGAAATCAAAAGATACCCTATGCTTTTGGATTGAACATATTAATATTGTTAAAATAGTCATGCTATCCAAAGCAATCTGCAGATTCAATGCAATCCCTATCAAAATACGCATGATATTTTTCATAGAACTAGAATAATCTGTCCTAAAATTCGTATGGAACCACAAAAGTCTTTGAACTGACAAGACAATCTTGAGAAAAATAAAAAAATTGGAAGTATCATACTCCCTAACTCCATATTAAACTACAAAACTAGATTTTGCATATAAATAGTATCATATGATATTTGTCTTTCCCAATATAGCTTAATTCACTTAGTATGATAATTTTTAGGTTCCTTTCATGTTTGCTGCAAATGGTAAATGAACTTATATACAAAACAGAAATAGATCTACAGACACAGGAAACAAGTTCATGGGTTACCAAAAAGGGAGAGTAGGGGAGCGATAAATTAGGAGCCTGGGATTAATATATACACATTACTACATATAATATAGATAACCAACAATTACCTACTGTGTAGCAAAGGGAATTGTACTCAATATTTTGTAATAATCTATAAGATAAAATTTGAAAAAAGATATGTGTGTATGTATAACTGATCACTTTCTATACACCTGAAAATAACAGAACATCGTAAATCAACTTTACTTCCATAAAATAAAATAAAACCAAACAAAATCAAAAGTAAAAAAAAAATACACAAAGCTACAGTAATCAAAACAGTATTTTTCTGACATAAAAATAGAAATATAGATTAACACAATAGAATAAAGGGGCCAGAAAACACACATACCTATGATCAATTAATCTACAAAAACAGATGCAAGAATATACAGCAAAGAAAAGACAGTCTCTTCCATAAAGGGTTCTGGGAAAACTGGACAGTTACTACATGTGAAAAAAGATGAGATTAGAACACTTTCTCACACAATATAAACAAATTCAAAATGTATTAAAGACCTTCATGTAAGGACTGAAATTGCAAAACTCCTAGAGGAAAACAAGCAGAACATTCTTTGACATGTAGCAATATTTTGATCTGTCTCCTAAGACAAAGAAAATAAAAACAAATGGGACCTAATTAAACTTCAAATGTTTTGCAAAGCAAGGGAAATCATTGACAAAATGAAAAGACAACTTATGGAATAAGAGAAAATATTTCTAAGTGATAAGGTCTATGGGGGGATAATGGGCGTGCCTGGTGGCTCAGACAGTAAAGAATTCACCTACAGTGTGGAGTCCTGGGTTCGATCCCCTGGAGGAAAGCACAGCAACCCACTTCAATATTCTTGCTTGGAGAATCCCCGTGGACAGAGAAGCCTGGTGGGCTACAGTCCACAATGTCACAAAGAGTTGGACACGACTGAGAGACTAAGCACAGCACAGCATAGGGTGGGGGTGGGGTGGTTAATATCCAAAATATGTAAACAGCTCATACAGCTAAATATCAAAAAACAGAAACAAAATTTTAAATGGGCAGAAGATCTGTGCAGACATTTTTCAAAATTAACATACTGATGGTTAACAGGCACATGGAAATAACCCTCAACATCACTAATTTTTAGGGAAATGTAAATCAAAAACAATGATATATCACTTCACAACCAAGTCTACAAATGATAAATGTTATCGAGGATGTGGAGAAAAGGGAGTACTTGTACAGTATTGCTGTTAGTAGCTATCATGTCTGACCCTTTGCGACCCCATGGACTGTAGCCTGCCAGGCTCCTCTGTCCACGGAGTTGGTGGGAGTATAAATTGGTGCAACCTCTATGGGAAACATATGGAAATCTCTCAGAAAACTAAAAATAGAACTACTACATGATCCAGCAATTGCACCCCTGTGTATATATCCAGAAAAAAAATTAAAACACTAATTTGAAAAGCTATATGCAGCTCAATGTTCATTGTTGCCATTGTTCAGTCACTAAGTCATGTCCAACTCTTTGCAACTCTGTGCACTGTAGCATGTCAGGCTCTTCTGTCCTCCACTATCTACGAGAGTCTGTTCCAATTCATGTCCATTGATTCAGTGATGCTATCTAACCATCTCATCCTCTGCCACGTCACTCGCCTTTTGTCTTCAATCTTCCCCATTATCAGTCTTTTCTAGTGGGTCAGTTCTTCACATCAGGTGGCCAAGTATGGAGATTTAGTTTCAACAACAGTCCTTCCAATGAATATTCAAGGTTGATTTCCTTTAAGATTGACTGGTTTGATTTCCTTGCAATCCAAAGGACTCTCAAGAGTCTTCTCCAGCACCACAATGTGAAAGCATCAATGTTCATAGCAGCACTATTTATAATAGCCAATATACAGAAGCAACCCAAGTGTCTATCAACAGATGAATGGATAATGAAGATGTGAATGGATAAGAAATGGGATATTACTCAGCCATGGTGTTTTCAGGAATGTGCATGGTCCTAGAGAATATCATGCTTCGGAAAAAGTTGAACAGAGAAAGACAATCATATGACTTCACTTTTATGTAGAATCTAAAAATAAAACAGTCAAATGTATGTAAGTGAGACAGACACACAGATAGAGAAAACCAACACTTTGTGACACCAAGGACTGTAGCCTGCCAGGCTCCTCTGTCCAAGGGGATTCTCCAGGCAAGAATACTGGAGACAGTTGCCAATCCCTACTCCGGGGGATCTTCCCAACCCAGGGATACAAACTCAACTCTCCTGCATTGCAGGCAGATTCTTTACCATCTGAGCCATGAGGGAAGCCCCAAAAGTATATGAGTAAACCAGAAACAGATAGAGAAAACAAACTAGTAGTTACCAATTGGGGAAAGGGGCAGGAGTAAGATAGAGGTATAAGATTAAGACATGCAAACTCTTAAGTGTAAAATAGATAAATACTATAATAAGAATATATTGTATAACACAATTCAGCTCAGTTCAGCTGCTCAGTAGTATTTGACCCTTTGCAACCCCATGGACTGCAGCACGCCAGGCCTCCGTGTCCATCACCAACTCCCGAGCCTACCCAAACTCATGTACATTGAGTCGGTGATGCCATCCAACCATCTCGTCCTCTGTCGTCCACTTCTCTTCCTGCTCTCAATCTTTCCCAGCATCAGGGTTTTCAAATGAGTCAGTTCTTCGCATCAGGTGACCAAAATATTGGAGTTTCAGCTTCAACATCAGTACTTTCAATGAACACCCAGGACTGATCTCCTTTAGGATGGACTGGTTGGATCTCCTTGCAGTCCAAGGGACTCTCAAGATTCTTCTCCAACACCACAGTTCAAAAGCATCAATTCTTCGGCACTTAGCTTTCTTTGTAGTCCAACTTTCACATCCTTACGTGACCACTGGAAAAACCATAACCTTGACTAGATGGACCACTGTTGACAAAGTAATGTCTCTGCTTTTAAATATGCTGTCTAGGTTGCTCATAACTTTTCTTCCAAGGAGTAAGCGTCTTTTAATTTCATGGATGCAAAATCACCATCTGCAGTGATTTTGGAGGCCCCAAAACTAAAGTCAGCCACTGATTCCACTGTTTCCCCATCTATTTCCCATGAAGTGATGGAATTCCATGCCATGATCTTAGTTTTCTGAATGTTGAGCTTTAAGCCAACTTTTTCACTCTCCTCTTTCACTTTCATCAAGAGGCTCTTTAGTTCTTCTTCACTTTCTGCCATAAGGATGGTGTCATCTGCATATCTGAGGTTGATGATATTTCTCCCGGCAATCCTGATCCCAGCTTGTGCTTCTTCCAGCCCAGCATTTCTCATGATGTACTCTGCATATAAGTTAAATAAGCAGAGTGACTATATACAGCCTTGACGTACTCCTTTTCCTATTTGGAACCAGTCTGTTGTTCCATGTTCAGTTCTAACTGTTGCTTCCTGACCGGCATACAGGTTTCTCAAGAGGCAGGTCAGGTGGTCTGGTATGCCCATCTCTTTCAGAATTTTCCACTGTTTATTGTGATCCACACAGTCAAAATCTTTGGCTTAGTCAATAAAGCAGAAGTAGATGATGTTCTGGAATTCTCTTGCTTTTTCAATAATCCAGCAGATGTTAGCAATTTGATCTCTGGTTCCTCCGCCTTTTCTAAAACCAGCTTGACCATCTGGAAGTTCATGGTTCACATATTGCTGAAGCCTGGCTTGGAGAATTTTGAGCATTACGTTCCTAGCAAGTGAGATGAGTGCAACTGTGCGGTAGTTTGAGCATTCTTTGGCATTTCCTTTCTTTGGGTTTAGAATGAAAACGGACCTTTTCCAGTCCTGTGGCCACTGCAGAGTTCTAAATTTGCTGACATATTGAGTGAAGCACTTTCACAGCATCATCTTTTAGGATTTGAAATAGCTCAACTGGGATCCCATCACCTCCACTAGCTTTGTTCGTAGTGATGCTTCCTAAGGCCCACTTGACTTCACATTCCAGGATGTTGCCTCAAGGTGAGTGATCACACCATTGTGATTAACTGGGTTGTGAAAATCTTTTTTGTACAGTTCTTCTGTGTATTCTTGCCACCTCTTCTTAATATCTTCTGCTTCTGTTAGGTCCATACCATTTCTGTCCTTTATCGAGCCCATCTTTGCATGAAATGTTCCCTTGGTATCTCTAATTTTCTTGAAGAGATCTCTAGTCTTTCCCATTCTATTGTTTTCCTCTATTTCTTTGCATTGCTCCCCAAGGAAGTCTTTCTTATCTCTCCTCCTTATTCTTTGGAACTCTGCATTCAAATGGGTATACCTTTCCTTTTCTCCTTTGTTTTTCACTTCTCTTCTTTTCACAGCTATTTGTAAGGCCTCCTCAGACAGCCATTTAGATTTTTTGCATTTCTTTTTCCTGGGGATGGTCTTGATCCCTGTCTCCTGTACAATGTCACAAACCTCTGTCTATAGTTCATCAGGCAGCCCGTCTATCAGATCTAGTCCCTTAAATCTATTTCTCACTTCCACTATATAATCATAAGGGATTGATTTAGGTCATACCTGAATGGTTTAGTGGTTTTCCCTCTTTCTTCAATTTAAGTCTGAATTTATCTTGTAGCAACATTTTTGTTGTTGTTGTGTTGTTGTTGTATAGTCAGTAAATCATGTCTGACTCTTTTGTAACCCCATGGACTGAAGCTCACCAGGCTCCTCTGTCCATGAGATTTCCCAGGCAAGAATACTGGAGTGGGTTGTTATTTCCTTCTCCAGGGGATCTTTCTGATCCAGGGATTGAACCTGTGTGTCCTGGATGGACAGACAGATTCTTTACCAGCTGAGCCACAAGAGAAGCCAGAGAATACTGGGAATGGGTAGCCGATCCTTTCTTCTGCGGATCTTCCCGGCCCAGGAATTGAACCGGGTTCTCCTGCATTACAGGCACATTCTTCACCAACTGAGCTATCAGGGAAGCAAGTACTATACCACTGGTTAATGCTGCTGCCGTTAAATCACTTCAGCTGCATCCGACTCTTTGCAACTCCATGGACTGTGTAGCCCACCAGGCTCCTCTGTCCATGGGATTCTGCAGGCAAGAATACTGGAGTGGATTGCCATGCCCTTTTCCAGGGGATCCTCCTAACTCAGAGTTCAAACTGTGTCTCCAGTAGCTCCTGCAACACAGGCAAATTATTTACTGCTGAGTCACCAGGGAAGCCCCTATTTCCATTTAAAAGATAATTCTAGGGCCCAAAAGACTGAAGGAATCACTGGACAGACATGTCTCCCTGCTTCTGACCCTGTGTTTTGAAGATTATCAAGCTATATAATATTCTATGAGTGAGAATTTCTTCTATGACCACAAATAGGACCTTTCTGACAGATGTGTAATTTGGCCATTGGAAGGGAGGCAGTTGCCAGGCAACCCAGAAAGAGCTCCTAAGGTTGATTTTCAGAGAGTATGTTGATCTCTCTGTGGGTGCTAAGTCACTTCAGTCGTGTTGGACTCTATGCAGCCTTATGGACTGTAGCCTGCCAGGCTCCTCTGTCCATGGGATTCTCCAGGCAAGAATACTGGAGTGGGTTGGAGGCCCTCCTTCAGGGAATCTTCCTGACCCAAGGATCAAGCCCATGTCTCTAGTTTCTCCTGTATTGCAGGTAGATTCTTTACCTCTGGGCTTCCCCGCTCAGATGGTAAAGCGTATGCCTACAGTGCAGGAGATCTGGGTTCGATCCCTGGGTCGGGAAGATCCTCTGGAGAAGTAAATGGCAACC
This sequence comes from Giraffa tippelskirchi, assembly GCF_054371585.1. Taxonomy (NCBI): domain Eukaryota; kingdom Metazoa; phylum Chordata; class Mammalia; order Artiodactyla; family Giraffidae; genus Giraffa; species Giraffa tippelskirchi. Next base: position 37,376,990 of record NC_137280.1, on the reverse strand, counting down.
CACTCCAGTACTCTTGCCTGGAAAATCCCATGGACGGAGGAGCCCGGTAGGTACAGACCATGTGGTCGCAAAGAGTCGGACACAACTGAGCGACTTCACTTCACTTCACCTCTTTACCTCTGAGCCACTGTGGAAGCTCTGATCTCTCTGTGCTCCATTCATTTTTCTCATCCTAAGTATTTATTGCAAAAATGGACTGTCTCTGTGATCTATCTGAATTCTAAATTTAAAGCCATCAGATTTAATATTATAGCACATTTATTTCATTGCATTTATCATGAAACTTGCAATTCCATGTGGTCAGGGATCACATCTAATTGGTTTTCACTTGTCTATTTAATGACAAGCCCATCTTGCTAATTAGATGTCCATCTTATACAGTGAACTTATTTACAAAACAGAAATAGACTCACAGACTTAGAGAATGAATTTATGATTACCGGGAAGGGATAGATTGGAAGTTTAGGACTGACATGTACACACTGCTATATTTAAAACAGATAACCAAAAAGGAACTACTGTAAAAAAATTAAAATTAAAAAAAATTAAAATGTGTTCATCTTAGATGCTCAAAACTTTTCTCTACATCCTAATTTACTAAGTAAATGAATTATAGACTGCATGAATAATATGGCCCCCATGTGTCCTTCACTTAACAAAATTGTAACAATCTTCAAAATCCTATTTTGAGTATCCTCTTTACACCCCAATCCCAAATTAATTGATTGAATCAAAACACTTTATCCTATAACAGTAGGAAAAGTATTAATACTCAGAAAAAATACAGTTCTTAGCTCACTTATTTTGAATCAGTCACTTACTTATTTTTATTACTAACTTCTCCTTATACATGGCTTATATCTGTACTAAATTGTTACATGCTAGATTACATAGTCTGAATCTCACAAAAAAACTAGTTATTTAATGAAGACCTTTTTCCCCAGTCACTCATTTAGCTTTTACTTAATATTTCATACTAACTACCACAACATCCCCTTTGCACTGTGTTTGAGGTTCCTTCATTTTTAGTCATATATCTTCTTGTGCATGAATATTTCTGTGTGCTGTGTACAGTGTGGCTAAAGAAGGTGGGGGGAAAAGAAATGATACATGTATAACCAATTTTGCTCTATTTTACTGACAACAAATAAAAGTCTAAAGTGTCAGCTTGAAAATAAAATGTTGTTTCAAAAGTATGCTTATACTATCAAATTTTGCTCTTCTTAGAGAAAACCTGATCTTACAAACTTCTATATTTCTATATCATTAATTAAGGCAACAATCTTCCTTGAGACAAATTACTACCTTTGCAGAGATGGCACAAGTCCAGGCCAATCCTGTTCACTTGCTTTTTATAGACTGCAGCAATTCCATTCTTCCCCAGCCCATTCTGCATAGATAATAGTATGAATGAGATCCAAAGTGGAATGTAGAAGCCTTGCTTTGAAAAAGAAATTCATATGAATCACAGTCTATGTGTCTTCACGGTTTTCTCACCATTGATAACACTTTATATATAGATATACTAGCACATAATTTGTAATTCACAGTGTTGCAGTTATTTGATTCAGAATCATTCTCAAAGTAATTAATTTATAATGATTTATACTCTTGCCTGGAAAATCCCATGGACGGAGGAGCCTGGTAGGCTGCAGTCCATGGGGTCGCAAAGAGTCAGACACGACTGAGCGACTTCACTTTCACTTTTCACTTTCATGCATTGGAGAAGGAAATGGCAACCCACTCCAGTACTCTTGCCTGGGAAACCTCATGGACAGAGGAGCCTGATGGGCTGCAGTCCATGGGGTCGCAAAGAGTCAGACACGACTGAGTGACTTCACTTTCACTTTTCACTTTCATGCATTGGAGAAGGAAATGGCAACCCACTCCAGTATTCTTGCCTGGAGAACCCCAGGGATGCGGGAGCCTGGTGGGCTGCCGTCTATGGGGTGGCACAGAGTCAGACACAACTGAAGCGACTTAGCAGCAGCAGCATTCTTCTCAAAGTCTATACTAGCTCTTTGCACTTATGTATGTATTAAATAATTTTCTAAATATCTTACCCATCATAGGAATCACCTGATAGCACTAGATGTCTGTATTGTATATAAACATATATGTCCCTATGACATTTACATAACTAACTATAACTAAAACTCAGCCAGAGAAGCAGTCCTTGTAACCAGTCAAATATCTGAAGGCATTATAAAGACTTATTTAAACTAAATGATTTACATTTAATCATTTTTTATACCCTCTTCTGTGTTGCAGCTTCACCTACAAACTAGTTGTCCTCATAGTGGACATAAATGGTTGCTGCAGCCTGACTTACATAGCTTCCTTTTTCAGTACAGGAAGAGGCTGCTTCCCACAACCAATGGATAAATTGCTTCACTTTGATTGTACCATCCTGAATCAATCACTGCCACCAGGGGATTACCATATAGTGGTTAATGTGTTAGAGTTACATAGGGCAATGTCACACATTTTGAATGTCAAACAATTTAATTGTATATGCATATTTGCTGTGCTTATATTGAAAGGCATGAATATTTGAGTGGCATTCCTGTGAGTATATGGGCTTCCCTGGTGGTTTACATGGTAAAGAATCTGCCTGCAGTGCAGAAGACCTGGGTTTGATCCCTGGGTCAGGAAGATGCCCTGGAGAAGGGAATGGAAATCCACTCCAGTATTCTTGCTCAGAGAATTCCATGGACAGAGGAACCCGGTGCATTACAGTCTAGTCCGTGGGGTGCAAAGAGTTGGACGGTACTGAGCAACTAACACTATCATCCTGTGAGTGTGACAGTTGTGGCTCCTTGGCTTCAATAATCTTCCTCAAATTGTATATTACCAAGCTTATATTTGTTGTATATGACCCTCATGAGAATAACCTGTGAACATCAGTTGTGATCTTTTGCAAATGGCATTTTAGCACAGATGCCCTTGTGGGATCCCTTTGAAGACTGCAATCTCTACTGTTTGGAAGAAATCAAAATTGACACAATGGAATTAAAACACCAAAGCAGTGCTCTTAATTTTTTAAATTATGTTTTAATAAAAGTCACTGTTTAGATTTTTTTCATATTTTCACAAAGTAAGACACTACATTTATCAGAAGTATTCTTTTTTACTTGCCGACACTTTCAAACTTAGCCGGTGGACCATTCCTGATAGTAGATTTGAAAGTGAGGGTAAATATGATTTTTATAACTAGTCATTCAATCAACCAATAAACCATTTAATCTTCTTTTGATCAAGGTTATGTTTTTGTGCCAGTAATAGAAGGAATGTGTTACTTCCCCTAAACATACTCTGTTTAACAGTCACATTTTGGAAATAAAGTTATATTCTAGATATTCATGCTCTTCTAGCATAAGTATTTATATGGTTCAGGTAAGAAAGTATTTTTAGTTTTTATGTCTGTACATTGGCAATAAGTATAAAAGATATAACTATTGGGTTGGTCAAAAAGTTCACTCATAGGATCTTATAGACAAACCTGAACAAAATTTTTGGCCAACCCAATGCTTCTTAAGATTTTTGTGAGAAAGAACCTGATTCAGAACTGACACTAACTCAGGAGGCAACCAAATAAACTAACCTTATTTTGTTGCTATTCTTATTATCTTTCAATTTTATGCTTTAATGGCATAATTATTTTTTTCCAGTTTTATTGAGATGCACTAGACATATAGTGCTGTATAAGTTAAAGGTATATAGCATAATGATTTGACTTACATATATCATGATATGATTACTACAAGTTTAACATCATCTTATATAGATCCATAATCTCATCATTACAAAAAAAGAAAAAAAACTATTTTTCTTGTGATGAGAAAGATCAATTCTCTTAACAACCTACAAATATACCAAAAATATGGAATCCTTCACAAATGCACATGTCATCCCGTACAGGGCCATGTTAATCTTCTCTGCATCATTCCAATTTTAGTATATGTGCTGCCAAAGCTAACACAATCTATTTTTTAATGCCTATTTCAGTAGACCTTCCATCTTTATCAGACAAAGCAATTCTTTTCAAAAATTCCATATTTCTTTACACCGAACTAAACAATGAGGAAGTGATATTCTGTGATGCATTTTACCAATCAACAAAGTAGAGAGTCTTTCTGAAATATTTATCTTAAGCCTCAGAATTTAAACACTGTACATGCTTCTCTGGATTTTCCACAAGGTCAAATAATAAACTGTTTGATTTGACATACTTCCTCTTTGCTGTTTGCTACATCTGCTCTAACATAACAAACGAAGTACTTGATGAGAACTTGGAGGAGAATGTATATAAATAAACTGAATTTCAACTTGAAAGTTATTAAGTGTACCTAGTATTAGAAGTCCAATGCTGTAAAGACCTAGATTATATAGGAACCTGGAATGTTAGGTCCATGAATCAAGGCAAATTGAAAGTGGTCAAACAGGAGATGGCAAGAGTGAACATTGACGTTTTAGGAATCAGTGAACTAAAATGAACTGGAATGGGCAAATTTAGTTCAGATGACCATTATATCTACTACTGTGGGCAAGAATTTTGAACATTACTTTGCTAGTACGTGTTCAGTTCAGTTCAGTCGCTCAGTTGTGTCCAACTCTTTGCGACCCATGAACCACAGCACGCCAGGCCTCACTGTCCATCAAAAACTGCCGGAGCTTACTCAAATTCATGTTCGTTGAGTTGGTGATGCCATCCAACCATCTCATCCTCTGTCATCCCTTTCTCCTCCTGCCCTCAATCTTTCCCAGCATCAAGGTGTTTTCCAGTGAGTCAGCTCTTCCCATCAGGTGGCCAAAGTATTGGAGCTTCAGCATCAGTCCTTCTAATGATTATTCAGAAGTGATTTCCTTTGCGATTGACTGCTTTGATCTCCTTGAAGTCCAAATGACTCTCAAGAGTCTTCTCCAACACCACAGTTTAAAAGCACTCAGATTTTAAAAGTGCTTCTTTTGCGCTCAGCTTTCTTTACAGTCCAACTCTCACATCCATACATGACTACTGGAAAAACCATAGCCTTGACTAGAGGGGCCTTTGTTGACAAAGTAATGTCTCTGCTTTTTAATGTGCTGTTTAGGTTGGCTAGCATGTGAGATGAGTGCAATTGTGCGGTAGTTTGAGCATTCTTTGGCATTGCCTTTCTTTGGGATTGGAATGAAAGCTGACCTTTTCCAGTCCTGTGGCCACTGTGAAAAAGTTGGCTTAAAACTCAACATTCAGAAAACTAAGATCATGGCATCTGGTCCCATCACTTCATGGCAAATAGATGGGGAAACAGTGGAAACAGTGACAAATTTCCTTTTCTTGGGCTCCAAAATCACTGCGGATAGTGATTGCAGCCATGAAATTAAAACATGCTTGCTCCTTGGAAGAAAAGCTACGACCAACTTAGACAGCAATATTAAAAATCAGAGACATTATTTTCCCAACAATTGTCCATCTAGTCAGAGTTATGGTTTTTTGAGTAGTCATGATGGATGTGACAGTTGGACTATAAAGAAAGCTAGTGCAAAGAAGAATTGATGCTTTTGAACTGTGGTGTTGGAGAAGCCTCTTGAGAGTCCCTTGGACTGCAAGGAGATCCAATCAGTCCATCCTAAAGGAAATCAGTACTGAATATTCATTGGAAGGACTGATGCTGAAGCTGAAGCTCCTATACTTTGGCCACCTGATATGAAGAACCAACTCACGGGAAAAGACCCTGATGCTGGGAAAGATTGAAGGCAGGAGAAGGGGACGACCGAGGTTGAGATGGTTGGATGGCATCACCAACATGATGGACATAAGTTTGATTATGCTCTGGGAGTTAGTAATGGACAGGGAAGCCTGGCATGATGCAGTCCATGGGGTCACAAAGAGTTGGACATGACTGAGCAACTGTACTTAACTGAACTGTGGGAAAGAATCCCTTAGAAGAAATGGAGTAGTCATCATAGTCAACAAAAGAGTCTGAAATGCAGTACTTAGGTGCAATCCCCAAAATGACAGAATGATGTCTGTTCGTTTCCAAGGCAAACCATTCAATATCACAGTAATCCAAGTCTATGTCCCAACCACTAATGCCAAAGAAGCTGATGTTGAACAGTTCAATATAACCTATAAGATCTTCTAGAACTTACACCAAAAAAGATGTCCTTTTCTTCATAGGGGACTGGAATGCAAAAGTAAGAAGTCAAGATATACCTGGAGTATTAGGTAAGTTTAGCCTTGGAGTACAAAATGAAGGAGGGCAAAGGCTAACAGAGTTTTGTGAAGACAATACACTGGTCATAGCAAACAACCTCTTCCAACAAAACAAGAACAACTCTACAAATGGACATCACCAGGTGGCGCATAACAAAATCAGATTGATTATCTTCTTTGCAGCCAAAGATGGAGAAGCTCTATGCAGTCACCAAAAACAAGACCTGGAGCTGACTGTGGCTCAGATCATGAACTTCTTATTGCCAAATTCAGACTTAAGTTAAAGAAAGTAGGGAAAACCACCAGACAATTCAGGTAAGGCTGAAATCAAATCCCTTACCATTATACAGTGGAAGTAACAGGTAGATTCTAGGATATGATAGACAGAGTGCCTGAGGAACTATGGACAGAAGTTCATGATGTTGTACAGGAGGCAATGATCAAGACCATCCCCAAGAAAAAGAAATGCAAAAAGGAAAAAATGGTTGTCTGAGGAGGACTTCGGAGAGGGCAATGGCAACCCACTCCAGTACTCTTGTTTGGAAAATCCCATGGATGGAGGAGCCTAGTAGGCTGCAGTCCATGGGATCGCTAGGAGTCGGAGACAACTGAAGCGACTTAGCAGCAGCAGCAGCAGAGAAGGACTTACAAATAGCTGAAAAAGAAGAGAAGCTAAAGCAATGGAGGAAAGGAAAGATACACCTATCTGAGTGCAGAGTTCCTAAGTGATCAATGCAAAGAACTAGAGGAAAACAATAGAATGGGAAAGACTAGAGATCTCTTCAAGAAAATTAGAGATACCAAGGGAACATTTCAACCAAAGATAAGCACAAACAAGGACAGACATGGTATGGGCCTAACAGAAGCAGAAGATATTAAGAAGAGCTGGCAAGAATACACAGAAGAAATATACAGAAAAGATCTTCTTGACCCAGGTAATCATGATGTTGTGATTACTCATCTAGAGCCAGACATCCTGGAGTGGGAAGTCAAGTGGGCCTTAGGAAGCAACACTACGGACAAAGCTAGTGGAGGTGATGGAATTCCAGTTGATCTATTTAAAATCCTAAAAGATGATGCTGTGAAAGTGCTATACTCAATATGCCCTCAAATCTGGAAATCTCAGCAGTGGCCAAAGGATCGGAAAAGGTCAGTTTTCATTCCAATCCCAAAGAAAGTGAATGCCAGAGAATGTTCAAACTACAGCACAATTGCACTATCTCACAGGCTAGCAAAATGTTACTCAAAATTCTCCGAGCAAGGCTTCAACAGTATGTGAACTGAGAACTTCCAGATGTTCAAGCTGGATTTACAATAGGCAGACAAGATCAAATTGCCAACATCCGTTAGATCATAGTAAAAGTAAGAGAGCTCCAAAAAACATCTACTTCTGCTTTATTGACTATGCCAAACCCTTTGATTATGTGGATCACAACAAACTGTGGAAAATTCTTAAAGAGATGGAAATACCAGACCACCTTACCTTCCTCCTGAGAAATCTATATGCAGGTCAAGAAGCAACAGGTAGAACTGGACATGGAACAATGGATTGGTTCCAAATTGGGAAGAAGTATGTTAAGGCTGTATATTGTCACCCTGTTTATTTAACTTATATACAGAGAAAGTACATCATGCAAAGTTCCGGTCTCTATGAAGCACAAACTGGAAGGATTAACAGGAGAAATATCAATAACCTAAATATGCAGATGACAGCACCCTTATGGAAGAAAGCAAAGAGGAACTGAAGAGCCTCTTGATGAATGTGAAAGAGGGGAGTGAAAAATCTGTCTTAAATCTCAACATTCAAAAAACTAAGATCATGGCATCTGGTCCCATAACATCATGCCGAATAGATGGGGAAACAATGGAAACAGTGACAGACTTTCTTTTCATTGGCTCCAAAATCACTGAGGATGGTGACTATTGCCATGAAATTAAAAGGCACTTTCTCCTTGGAAGAAAAGCTATGACAAACGTAGACAGCATATTAAAAAGCACAGACATTACTTTCCCAACAAAAGTCTGTCTAGTCAAAGCTAAGTTTTTTCCAGTAGTCGTGTATAGATGTGAGAGTTGAACTATAAGGAAAGCTGAGTGCCGAAGAATTGATGCTTTTGAACTGTGGTGTTGGAGAAGACTCTTGAGAGTCACTTGGACTTCAAGGAGATCAAACCAGTCAATCTTAAGGAAATAATTTCTGAACAATCATTAGAAGGACTGATTCTGAAGCTGAAGCTCCAATACTTTGGCCACCTGATTGGAAGAGCCGACTCATTGGAAAAGATCCTGATTCTGGGAATGAATGAAGGCAGGAGGAGAAGGTGATGACAGAGGATGAGATGGTTGGATGGCATAACTGATTCAATGGACTTGAGTTGGAGTAGGCTCTGGGAGTTGGTGATGGACAGGAAGTCTGATGTGCTGCAGTCCATGGCATCGCAAAGAGGTGGACACAACTGAGCGACTGAATGGTGTATTAGAGAGATGTAACATATTTATTGCAGTATCTATCTGCCAAATACTGTATTTCAAATAATGGCTTTCTCATTGCAGTAATATCTTAAATAGAGTAGGTACAAAATGAATGTGGTCTCAATGTCACACTTTTGCTAAAAACTCATCTATTAATTTAAATGTCTTACCTCTCCAAATTTTTGAGGACTAAATTTAATTACCTCTTAGAGGCAAAATTTCTCCCCAATAATATTAGTTTTGAAGTATTAAATACTTAACCTTCAACATAGGGTCAGCTGCCTGTTAACTTAAAGGCTTTATCATATTTCTTTTCAGTATACATTATACCCACCTATTTTCCATTCAAATAAGTGCACTCAGGCAGATATATTAGTTTCCCAGCCTATAATAGAGATAGTTATCATCCACTCCTCTTAATTTGCTGCCTGAAAAAAAGAACTCTTGGGAGTATATTTGACAGATTTTAATGCACAAAGGGCTCATATTGACCCCTAAATAGCAGATGGACACAGAGAGATATAGTAACATAACCACCTTAGTTACAAACTATATTTTCATTGCTTCATAAGAGTTGTTGATTACAGTTTTAAATGTGATTGATGGTAGGAGTTGGTAATAAGCTTTTTTTTTTTCCCCTGATTATTCCCTAAGTTATTCAAGGTTTAGAATCCAAACACTCCTACTCATATAGAAAAAATAAAGTCTAATGAGGACAAAGCAGGCCCCCCAAAATCATTATGAATGGTATATTGCTATAGATGTCCTGATTTCCACTGTTAGAAAGTTTTTATAAAGCAGTAAGCAGCTTTTGTCATCATTTCTTAAATCAGTTATCTAGTCAATAAGTGTTTTCCTGGTGACTCAGTCAATAGGTTTCCCTCGTGGCTCAGACAGTAAAGAGTCTGCCTGCAATGCAGGAGACCTGGGTTCGATCCCCAGGTCAGGATGATCCTCTGGAGAAGGAAATAGAAACCCACTCCAGTATTCTTGCCTGGAAAATCCCATGAACAGAGGAGCCTGGTGGGCTACCCCCTATGGGGTCGCCAAGAGTCAGAGAAGACTGAGCAACTAACCCACCGTCAATATGTATTCATTGAAGAATGACTTGGGGTCAGACACTTTTCTGAGGCAAGCAGTGAACAAGAGAGGCAAAGACTTTCCTTTGTGGAGTTTACATTGTGGAAAGATATGGGTGGTTTTAGATTGAGTTTTAGTTAGGAAACTAGTTTTTATTAGATTGGATTTTAGGTAGGAAAATGAGGAAAAAAACAAATATTTTTATTATACAAGATAATTCAAGGTAATGATAAGTGTTATAAAAAGAAGAAAATACTGTGATATACTTATGGAATACATTTTAGATTTGGCTGGTTCAGGAAACCCATCTGTAAAAGAGATATTAGAAATGTTTTCTGATGAGTCCTGTCCATACAAAGTAGAACACTAAGAAAGACAACCTATTGGAATATTTATATTTCATCAAAATGTAACCCACAGAGGTTTGATGATATTTATATTTCTGAAATGTTCTGAAAATATATGAATGTAGTGTTTTAGGTTAAGCTATTTATGGAATAAAAGAGGTTTCCAATGACTCCAGAAAAAATATAGGAGAGCCATCTTGAATCCAATTTTCCTGTTTGGTCCCACTGTAACCAAATTTGTTAATCTGAATGCTCAGTTCAATTATCACTTACTATCTCTTCCTTCATAGGAAGGTTTCTCAATTATTTTAGCTATCACATTTTAGATGATTCTCTAAAATAGTTTTACAAACTATTTAAGAAATATTTTTTGCTGTTTCAGCCCACAGTAAGAAATATCCTTTATTTTGCAACCCAATACTTACACACACACACACACACACACACACACACACACACACACACACCACACATGCACATATGGCTAATGCTTTTGGTTTCTAGGTATTTTTACCAGTTCATTTAAAAAAAAAATGCTTATTACAGCTTTCCTGAACTGATTTCCTGACCCACCAATGGATCTCAACTGAATGATTGCTCCAAAAGTCATTCAGCAATATGCACACTCTAATCTATATATTAAAAACAAAAACAAACAAGTAGGCAAATTACTATGGGATAATAAATGTTATTTACCCTTTCAGGAAAACAAATAATATAGTTCTACAATATCTGGACAAACACTAAGTTGATAAAAAAAAACAAAATTATCTTTTTCTTTGCCTTTAATTTTACATTTGCTAGAAAGGCAATGATTATATTTAATGAAGTAATATAAAGGATATCTTTACTTACAGGAAAACTGATTTTCTTTGTTCTGGCCCCCCATATTGGTCTCATTTATCCTCTAGAATGAAGAAAAGAAGTATTTAAGAATTTAGCAGTAGAGAGCTCTAAAGGGAATTATAGTGAAAGAGCAAAAGGTATCAGTTTTAAAACTTTACAGTAGTGCATCTAACATTTATAAAGCAAACTTTTAACAGTTATACTTTAATTGTTTACTTAAATTTATTCTCAAATTTTTGACCACCTCAAGTGACAGTGTAACATAATAGATTACTCCAAAACAATGTCCCACACAAACATATTTTGTCTTCAGAATATGTATTGACACACACATTTGATACTATGGAATTTACCCACAAGCCACAAGAAAATAGTCAACAGACTTTTGGAGTCTGTGGATTTTACCCAACTGAAAGCCAGCCCTTACATTTCATTCCCCCTTTTCAACTCTGACATGATTAGCCTTTTTAAAATAATTTGTTGCACTGAGATAACTTGTTTAATTTTACATTTATTTTGTAAAATCAAGATTGTATAAATACGTAACCCAGAAACCCAAGTGAGTTCTACAGATTTACGTAGGAAGCATGCAGACATTGTTCAAAGGCAAACCTTGGGCCTTGCAAAATGTCAGCTAATTTCCAGGGACTGGGCATTGGTAGTCCAATTCCTGCACCTTTCTGACTTCTTTTCTACTCTGGGTTACCCCAGGGTCAAGCCACCAGCTCTGCTGTAAACATTTACAAACTGTATTGTAGATTATGTGGCAGGGCTCCATTGTGAATCCTACAAACCAACTCCATCTACTGATTTTAACCACTTGACCTACTACATTCATCCTTCTAAATTCTTTCCCATGGCAATTAACACACTCCTGCCCTTGGCTCATGTGGGGGTAGTTCTATTACACTCAGGGCTCTTGAATAAAAGATGCTCCCACCCCCTGGCTTATCTTGAAGTTTCCTGACAACGGAAGGTCTCTCCCCAAGAAATTCTCAAACACAAAACAAAGCACAGGCTTTTAAATTACTTTATGCAGATCTGAAAAAATGCTTCATCAGCTATCTCTTCACTTTTCTCCAAGGCAACCTCCACTTTAAACTCTGGTAGAACTGCAGGCCACAGACAATTTTGTACTTAGAAAGGAATTATTTTCAACAAATTAGCAATTTTTTTCTTGATGTTTTAAAAAGAGATGTCACACATTTTCATGATGGACCGCATGATCAGAAATCCACATACAGAAGGTTTGTTTTGTTTTGTTTTGTGGATTTTGTTTTTTAAATCAACTTTACCAAGGCATAATTTACACAGAAGAAACTGCACCAATTTTGAATATACAGTTACATGTATTTTGACACTGAATAACAACCAGCATAATGAAGATCATGTTCTAGACACTCATATAAATGAAATTATACAGTGTTTACACTTCTACGTCTGGCTTCTTTCCCTCAGCTATTTTTGTTTCATTTCACCCATGTCATTGCATTTATTAGTACTTTATTCCTTTTCACTGACAAGTAGTATTCCATTATACTTATATACCATAATTTGTTTACCCATCACATGCTGATGAACATTTTCAGTTTGTATATTAACTTTGTGTCTCTACTAAAATTTAGTATACTATGTAGAAAGTTGTTCAAACCCATACATTATGAGAAACATATGTTAATTCCATAACAATTCTACCACGTAAAATTTGAAAACACCTGAAGGGTATTTTTAATTGTATTCTATTAATACAATTTAGAAGGAAAACAGACAAGAGGACTTACTGATAGCCATCAGATTCTCCAAAATTTCTCCTCAAGTTCTGTAATTCCCAGCAGTTTTTGAGATTATATTTAATTCAGCCATGGTAAATGAGTGCAGTCTCACATTCTCATGAAATGCATCTTAAAATGAATTCTTACTCTTCCTTGGACAATCTACAATGCCCCTGTTTTTTTTTTTTCTTCACAGATTATAATTCAGCATGTTTAAGCATTTTGTTACATGAACAAGAAAGTGTAAAGTGCTTGATCTGAGGAAGCAGCTAAGTAAACATCAGTTGGTTTCTAGGAACTAGTCGTCTGACATATTAAAATAAACCAAATACCTATCTTCTGGTTCTTCTTAATTCAAAGATAGGTGGTAGTTAAAAGTACAGTTACCAAAAATATTCAGAGGCTTTAGAAATTTTCTGTATTACCTCTTGCAGTGAACCTGACTCGCAAACATCTCAGCATAAAGTTCATTTATAGAAACTTACATTTTGAATTGAATACAGTCATAAACCCCACATTTCTATATTACTTAATTACAAGTGTATATTTGTGGCAAATGAGCTCAACTTTTTCATGTTTAGACCAAATATGTCATGTTCTTTCTGGCCAAGAAGTTAGAGCCTATTAGGAGAAAAAGTAATCTAAAAACTGGAGAAAATCTGATACGTATGTTGGCTGTTCCTGGCTTCCAGGATAGAACTAAATTAGAAGAGAGAATCAGGAAGTGATTAGAAATATGAATCCAAAAGCGATCAGGGGATTTGCCTAGCAGTTCAGAGGTTAAGAGTCCACCTACCATTGCGGGAACACAGGTTTGATCTCTGCTTTGGGAAGATTCCACATGCCACGGGTCAACTAAGCCCATGTGCCACAAGTGAGCCCACATACCCTAGAGCCTGTTTTCTGCAACAAGAGAAGCCACCACAGTGAGAAGCCCGTGCATTGCAACAAGAAAGCAGCCCCAGACCATCACAACTAGAGAAAGCCCGTGTGCAACAACAAAGACTCAGCATAGCCAAAAATAAAATTAAAATAAATAAATAAAATTAAAAAACAAAAACAATCAGGATAGAAAGAGGGGCAGAGACAAGGAAACCTTCCTCAGGTAGAAGGGAAGTAATGATGACCATCTCTTCCTTCCTTCAAACATGTTTAGAACTAGATAGATGCCATTACCCTGCACTCTCAGTCATTCAGAATTATTATTCAGCCCCATCCCAAACCTAGTCTTATTAAAATCATGGATTTCATTTCAATTTTTAAAGTGTTTCAAAGAAAAGGAAACACAACATATTAAAGACTTCAAGAATCTATTACATGCTTCTTCTTGCCATGATTCAAAAAAAGAAATTTGCCTGCAAACTATCCATTCTCCATTCCAGCTTCAAGTTACCCACCAGTTTGATAAAATTGTCTTGCATTTTTTTCATCCAGATTATTCATACATTGTAAACAAAGTGGAGGAGGATAAAGCCCTCTAAAGCACAACCAAATCCCTCTTTCCAGGTTCCTTAATGGTTGGCAGCTATGGGAAAAATCATTTTTATTGCTTCCAAGCTATCAAATTTATAAGCATAGAGTCAAGGTTTTCATCACAAGAGGCCTTGTGAAAGGCTATCACTATACCCTAATCTTCTCGTCTAATAACACTGTCCAGAAAGAAAGTTTCCCCCAAATTGTTACTCTTTGTGAGCCCATACTGGTTTCTAGTTACCATCATTTCCTTATATAGATGCACAGAATGGCACTAATTTCCACAGGTCATTTTATAAGAAAATGTGAAATTTGAGTTTCTTTCTAAAATTTTTCTTAGTATCTTATGTTACTCATAAAAATACATCATTAAAGAAGAATTCCCTAGTTTTTCTGCTATCTGTCTCTCTGTATCTTTTTCTCATTACATTGGAAGGAGTATGGTTCTTACCCTAAAAGCCAACTTTTTTTCATTCTTCTTTCTAGACCCCATCAACTTCCTTATTATCATGGAATCCAAGTGGTTAAAGCAGAATAAGATGGGACAATGGTGAGAAGTGAATTTGGAGATACAGGCAGAGGCCAAACCCCAAAAGGAACATATGATCTAAGCTTTGTAAGAAGACATTTAAAGAATTTAAACAAATGATGATATAGTCTGATTTTATTTGAATGAGTGAAAAAAGCAAATTCACTTGGTTTGGGGATTGCATCTTCATACACACATAATTTGTTTTCAGTGAGATTTCCTGAATGCAGGAGGTTGCAGGAGAGATGTGGGGTCCAAAAAATCTACAATGGCCTTTACCAGCGCTGGTGCCTGAGACTCAGTCAATGGGAGTTTTAACATTCATGTCTCAGCCTGTCACCTCTTTATTTCAAATGTGCTTTGTGTCCTGTATGATATTTAATATGTGCCTTGTTTCCACAGAAAGGGAAACAAATAGGAAACAAACTTAGACGAGGGAAGCTGTACTAGGAAAATCCTCCTACTGCAACCATCTGTCTCATCTGACCCCAAGAGAGAATTCTAATCATGTTATCATTTCATTCCCATTTCAGGCACTTTGCATTTTTATATATGCTAAAGAATTCAGCAAGCCATCCAACTGGCAGGAGCAATAAGAAAACTTCCTTTAGAGCACAGGTGTACAAGCAAACAAATTCTTTCTGTGCTTGAAAACTGATCCTTCCATATAGCAAACTTCCCAGCAGCGTGCTGCACTGGCAGGAAGAGGTGGAGAAGCCCACAGCTGCCAGGTAGAGGGAACAGATGTGATCGGCTCCTCTCACCTTCCAGTGGAGTCGAGAATAGATACTGTTACCCTGAACTGTTGTTTCCCAGCCACACTACCAATCTGGGTTTATTAAAGGCAGAGATAAGTCACTCTGTGTGTGTTTTCGTGAAAGAAAAGAAGGAACTGAAGGAGGAAGGGAGAGAGGAAGGAAGGATGGAAAGAAGGAAGAAAATAAAAAAATCAAGCAGTGGAGTATTAAACTCAATTGTTAGGTTTAAACAAGTGTAACTAGCTGGTTAGTTCTAGATGCCTTGGAGAGATAAGCTCATGTCACTTAGGCTACATAGGGCACAAGGGATTGTAAACATCCTTTAAAAGTAAAACAGTGCCAGGAATATATCAAAGTAACATTAAAGAGAATAGTAAAACATAAGGCAATAGTAAACCTTAGGCTCCAAATTTATCACTGGAACCTGAATGTGTTCATGTAGCTTCAGTTGTGTCCAACTTTTTGTGACCCTGTGGACTATAGCCCACCGGGCTCCTTTGTCCATGGGATTCTCCAGGCAAGAATACTGGAGTGCATTGTTATGCCCTTCTCCAGGGGGAACCTGGATATATCAATACAATAGAAACACTAGAATCCTGGAAGAACTCCCTTTGTGACAAGCTCCAGGCATGATTGTGCTTTGTTCTGCCACTGAATCACAAAAGCTGTGATTCCCACTTAAGAAATTAAATCATTGACTATCTCCCAAAGCTTATGTTTTCCAAATATTGTCAAAACCTGAAGCACAACTGAGGAATATCACAAAGAGTTTAATGAAACAGTTTTAAGTGGAATAGATTATTCAAAATCTAAGCCACTTCAACCTGCTTTATAGAGTATCTCTGTTTCTTAGGAACCTTAAAAAAAAAATCCAACAGTAAACAACTATTTTGATATTGATATGTCAAACTTTTTCAATATTTACTACTTTCTTCAGTCAAATACCAGAGCATAACTAAATGCCATGTAACTACTTTGCTTTTCTTTCAAATATGACACAGCATAAGCCAAGCAAACAAGCCCACACAGCTCTCCACCTTGTATATTTTGAAGATGCCTCTGACCCCTTCTGTTGTTTTCTTTGTATTTCTGTGTACATCCCAAGTCTGGACAATGAAGGACTGTCTCCATCCCCAACTCCTATCCCACTGATGCTTTAAGTTAAGACATCTTTAGCATTTGATGGTGATAAAATTTAAGGCATCCCAAGTTTAATCAATATTCTTCTTAAATCCCACAACTAAGAACCTCATGTGTTAAACACCATTTCACATTAGGCATATGTTAGCCCCTAAACTGGTCTTCAAAACCGAATTACAATATTTGCTCTGACAACACATCCAGATTAAATTTCCACTGACGATAACTAACATGTTATCGCTCTTAAAGCTTCTTCATTGCCTACATTTCTATCTAAGCTTTTGTTGCCAGTGAATAAAATGCCTACCAAGTCCGCTTTTACCTAACCCCATAACATTCGGTAAATACAGTTTATACATTTTTGTTATGTTTGTCAATGTGAATCTTCTGTTCACCTCCTTTTTTTTTTTCATTTAAAGAAGAGATAGCAGATGTTTTAAAGTAAAATTTTGGGTAAGCAGTAGTTTTTCAGGTGTAAACAGAAATTGTTTCTTTCACAGGCATTGTACACTAGAGTAAATTCTGCTGCATTCGAAAACCTGTCAGCTTTATTTTGTACTGGGTTTCAGAATCTTCTCCTTTTTGACCAATATTATATAAAGTTCCACTGGGAAGATAATGTGCATGATTGCAGGCTTGCCTTGTTAAAATCCATAGCTCTTTATGCAGTCATGTTTTCACCTATGAATTATGCATGAAAGCAGATCTCATTACATTTCATTTTCTTTACAGCGGCGTCCTCGCTTCTAGACGGACCGGGTTCCCATCACCCTTGCTCCCCTCACCCAGCAGCTCGGCTCCCATCTTGATGCCTTCATAGCATTTTAGACAAAATGGGCGTGTTTAACTTGTCACCCCTGCCTGGTATAAATTATTCACTGGAGCTCTGCACAGAGTTATGAGATAACCAGCCTGGACTCGGGGAAACTTCACAGGCTGAGTGTGGGAATCCGACAGAAAACCCAGACGGCCCTTCTCTACCAGTTGGCCCAAGGCAGAGGAGAAACACTGCCTTGACTCCAAAAAGCAGCCTCCTTTGAAAGCTGAAAAATTCCTCTGCTCTCTTTCATAAAATAGAAATTAGCTATAAACGTTGGTCAGTGAGATGGGTGTGTTTCAGTGTTTCTGTGTTTTTGTCAGAACTAAAGGTCAAGGAACAAAGTCCTGTGGTTTTGTCTTTTTTTTTTTTTTTTTTAATGAAGCCATTGGTCTTCCATACCTGACAAGATGAATTAAATGTGGAGAAAAGATCACAGAATTTAATCAGCACAGTCATTCAGTGTATGTGGTCAGGAACAATCACTCAAAGAAAACATATGGAAAACTAGGTTAGTATGTTTGTGTGTGTGTGTGTGTGTGTGTTTGTATTATGAGGATTTTTAACTAAGCCTCTATCTCTGATTCCAAATGTTTCTTTATAAGAAACCCCACTTAGAAAAAAAGGTTGATTTTGCCTATGTCAAATTATGCCATTCACTATACCAGTGCCATATTATGAAAAGGGGTCACATAAAAATAGCAAAAGAAATAACCCCAGAAGAATCAAAGTTCATATAAAAAATGTGATGAACATATTAGCTTCTTATTTTTCCTATCCAATTAAATATTTTCTTAGAATCAATTAGAATCATGCAGATAACCAAGGGCAACTTTCTATGGGTCTAGAAAGGTGAAAGGCATATTGAAGTTTATTTCTAGACTAAGAAGACTTGCTCAACTTTAATTTTTTCTTGCAAGAATATCGTCATAATGACAAGACCTATCATATCCTGTTGTATATTCTTTCTGACTAAGAATTGAAACCTTCTTAAAGTGAAACCCAATGAAATGACTCCTAAGCTTGTTTCTCTAGGAGTAATAGCGGTAACGCTTATGGTTCTGACAATACGCTTTTGAAATATATCTTTTAAATGTAGAATTTTCTGATATGTGAGTTCATTATCAAAGTTTTATACTTTGTAAAGCAGACATTTTGCTCTCATTTCTATTTTTTTCTGAATAATCACGGTTGTAATATATTTTCTAAATACATATGTGTATATATAAATATACATATGCATATTTCTATAGCTTTTGTGTGTGTATAACACACACATACACACATATATAGTAACAGCCTTACACTCAGTACTCATGTTGCTGAGAGATGGTGATGTGACTCATAAAGAATATGAATAATACATCAAAAAAATTCTTTGATCCAATTACATTGTCAATTGTTAAGCTACAGGAAGCTGTGAGTTTTTCAATGGGTTCCTTTTTATCCCCTCCTGACTTGAGGGAATCTTCACTGTGATCATGGGATAGTAATATGGAACAATACTTTTACACTCTCAAAGTAGTATTTATTTAAACAAACACATGCTTTTGTGATGAGTGTACCATTTCTTCCTAGCTTCATGCAATCTGTACTTGTAGTGGCCATGCAGTCCTAAATTAGAGATCTATTGGGTCTGAAACTTAGCCTGTTTTTATACAAACACAAAGAAAGGAACTGACATTTGCAACAAATTGCAGTTTTCTTTGAAAACTTTTCATTTGGCATAATGATTGACATTAAAAGAATGCCATTTAACTCTTGGCTGAATGAATGATCTATTATTATTATAGATGGCTCTATAAAACATTGGAAATACACAGAATATATGAACATAGTTCAATATCAGTATAGGTGAGTGTGAGTGGTTCAGATTCTGATTTATTATCAACAATTGTTCTGTTGTTTCCCAGCAACAACTATAGACTGAACTCCTGGGAAAGTACTTGCTCTACCCAGTTTGACTTCCAGGAAACTCATTCAGTGAAATGATTTGAGTAATTAGGGCAAAGGACATAATTATTGGTATGTAGTAATTTGATTGACCACTAGCACCAAAGTATTTGTATTAAATATTTTCAACTGGAGCCTGGGTTTAAATTTCTTCAAGTTTGTCTGCACTCTTGCTCATTTTGAGCGTTATTAGAAACATTGAGGATAATCAAGTGGAAATAAAATTTTACCTAAAGATTGATATCACATTTG
Organism: Giraffa tippelskirchi; assembly: GCF_054371585.1. Taxonomy (NCBI): domain Eukaryota; kingdom Metazoa; phylum Chordata; class Mammalia; order Artiodactyla; family Giraffidae; genus Giraffa; species Giraffa tippelskirchi. The sequence goes on along the minus strand of NC_137280.1, from coordinate 37,357,352 downwards.
CTTGCTTATGTATTCGCTTATGTAAATTGTTGGTTTACAGTCTTCAGTGTTCACAAGCAAGGTACTATCTTCTCTGGGGAGAAAGTATATCAAACCTGTGAGTATGAAGCATGTAAGATTCACTGCTCTGTATGGCTTTATGTTACCTGTTCTCTGTTCCATACTCAGATCTCCTCCCTCTTTGCAAGGTACAATAAACATGAAGGAAAGTTTGGGTAGAGAGGGCTATTTTTCACTCTTTCACCCTCATGTGTGCATTGACAGAAAATCTCCAGCAATATATCTACCTAGAAAGGAGTGCTACAGAAGATTTTGTTGTGTTATTACCTACTGGTAATTTTATATTGTAAGAGTGACTTAAAGAAGTTGAAAAAGAATAGGCATTTTGCATCTACCAATCATGAACACAGTGTCATACATTACTGAGTTCACAGGCATTTCATCACTGTAAAAGAAAATCCCCTCAAATCATTTCAAGGATATTTCAGATTTGTGTGTGTTGTATTTTACCTTATAATGAAAATAGTGTTTTTTTTTCCTTTTACACTGTAGTCTTTAATATCTGCCTTCTGCCCCAAATAAGCAATTTCTATTCCTGATTCAATAATATATATATTCAGAAATTTAGGCTGCAAGAAAAAATATTTAAAAAAGCATCCTATCTAATATTTTGTCTAGAAGTAGAAATGATTAATTAAAGGAATGATTTATCAATTACAGGGCAAAGTACAATAATAAGGCCAAGGAAAAGTATACATTGCACACACCCAATGCTTTTGTTTGGGTAAAATAAGAGATGTAATGAGATGGTACTCTTATCTTGATTAATTCCAAGCTGCCTATCTCACTTATTCGAGTGCCTCACCCTCTCTTCTAATCACATTGACACAAGAACTTTTTGTCCTCACCAAATGAGTTATTTGCAATGGCAGTATTAATATATTTGAACTGAATTGAATCAAGTTGCTTTAAAAAATGAGATATAGCAATGGGGTCAGAGTACATATTATTTCAAGAAAGCATTGTATATAAGGACTTCCCTATAACTCAAATGGGAAAGAATCTGCTTGCAATTTAGTAAACCAGAGTTCGATCTCTGGGTTGGGAAGATCTTCAGGAGAAGGGAATGGCAATCCACTCCAGTATTCTTGCCTGGAGAATCCCATGGACAGAGGCCCCTAGCGGGCTACAGTCTGTGGGGTCACAAAGAGTTAAACACGACTGAGCGACTAACACACACACACACACACACACACACACACACACACACACACACACACAATTGCCAATAATTATAGATTATTTAACAGATAGTCGACTCAACCCTAGAGGAAAAGTTTCAAAGACATCCAAGTGGTTATGGGTGATGTTGAACATATAAAGTCTCAAAAAAATAAGCAGACTTGTAGCTTGCCAGTTCTAGTGATTACAAAAGATTCAGTCAAAATGGCTTTTAGTTACAGCAAGAGATAATTTCTATCAATTGTTAGGATGTATTTCTTCCCTTCTCTGAAATCTACCAGCATGTATTACCTGAATCTATCATTTGAGAATAAATTGAATATCACTTTATGACATTGTTATTGCTTTATTAAAATGTTATTTTACCTATTGTATTGTGTCTTAGTTTATCCTTTGATTCAGAGCTTGAGACCAAATGCTAATTATTTTATTCCTCACAAGGTATAACTCAATTTATTTCGCTTCTCTGCCTCTGAGGGAATATACTTTTTTTTTTTATTTGATTGATTTGATCTTCACACCTGGTGTCTTGAAAAATTAGAAAAGTAGGGTGGATTTGAATGATCTAAGGCTGTCATGCTCAGAATCAGAGGAATGGACCACATGATCTCTTTGATGACCCAAGTGTTGTTTGTAATATATAAGGTGTGATTACCAGCCCCTGTAATAGCCTCTAAAAGAATAAAAATTGAGGGTTAAAAGTGTAATGAAATGCAAATGAAACTGTTCTGGAAACAGAACTGCATATTTTATTTGTTTCTTACAGAATCTAAGACATAGAGAGTGTTAATATTAAATACTATCAATAGTATTCTAGTTCTAAAATAATGGCAGAAATAATTCATAGTCGAATTGCAGTTACTAGTTTAAAGTAAATGATACCAAATATTTTGCCATTTGCTATATTTCCTATCTGTGTCAAAACATTGAATAAAATTTAAGATTGTAGTTAACTTCACATATTTTCTGCATACCTAATTTAAAATTAAATATAATTAAGGTTCAAGATTTAAACTGAACACTCTTACCTAAGAGAACTCTCTCCCTCTCCTTTCTTTCCAAAGATTTTTCCCATTTAATGAGTTGAAGCAAATACATTAAAATACTATGACTTATGAAGTCCTTTTGACATTTAGTCTATTTCAGGTCGGAGAAGGCAATGGCACCCCACTCAAGTACTCTTGCCTGGAGAGGTAGATGCTGCTTTAAATAGCGTTTTAAAACAATGCATATTTTGTGCTGTGCTTAATTAAATAAAACACAGAACAGTGCAGTCTAAATATCACTGGACTTAAGGAGCCCTAATTTTGCTGTATCCATTCATTCTCTACAGGACCTTGAACAAGTCACTTAACCTGTTTGAGTTGCAATTTTCTCAACCATAAGTGAAATCACTGGATTAGAACAACTTTAAGGCATTTTTCCCAATGCTAATATGTATAATTCTGTAAGTTCCATAATAACTTTCAACCCCAGTCTCCTCATTTAAGTGATGTACTTTAGAATAACATCTTTGTGTTCTTCAGAATTGTTTTGAGAATCAGAGTAGTCAAATTGCATAACTTTTTGGAAGCCACACATTATCATTGAAAAATATTTTTATTATCATCAGTCATAGCAGCATTAGCAATTTTAGGAGGCTACAACATTATCTTGAAAATAAAGAGGACATGACTGAATTAACTTAGCGTGCATGCATAGAGGAAATCAGAAGAGCAGTAACACATTGCATGAACTGCTTCTTTTAAAAATCCTTTTGGGCAAGGGAGAGCAACAAGTAACACACAAGGGAAACCCTATACTCTTAACAGCTGATCTTTCAGCAGAAACTCTGAAGGCCAGAAGGGAATAGCAGGATATGTTTAAAGAACTGAAAGGGAAAAAAATCTACAACCAAGATTACTGTACCCAGCCAGGGTCTCATTGAAAGTTGGTGGAGAAATAAAAAGCTTTTCAGACAAGCAAAAGTTAAGAGAATTCAGTACCACCAAACCAGCTTTACAAATGTAAAATGGACTTACACAGTCAAGAAATATGAGAGAAGAAAAAAGATCTGCAAAATCAACCCCTAACAATTAGAAAATGGCAATAGGAACATATATATCAATAATTACTTTAAATGCTCCAACCAAAAGACACAGACTGGCTGAATGGATACAAAAACAAGATCCATATATATGCTGTCTACAAGAAACCCACTTCAGACATCAAGACACATATAGACTGAAGGTAAGAGGATGGACATATATGCTCCATGCAAATGGGAAGCAAAAGAAAGCCAGAGTAGCAATCCTCATATCAGACAAAATAGACCTTAAAATAAAGAAGATTATAAGAGATAAGGAAGGACACTATATAATGATAAAGGCATCAATCCAAGAGGCAGACATCACAATTGTAAATATCTATGCACCCAACATAGGTGCACCACAATACATAAGACAACCACTAACAGATATAAAAGGAGAAATTGACAGTAACACAATAATAATAGGAGACTTTAACACCCTACTCACACCAATGGACAGATCATCAACACAGAAAATTAATAGGGAAACATGTCTTAAATGATACATTAGATGAGATGGATCTCATTGTTATCTTCAGGACATCCCATCCAAATGCAGAAGAATACACCTTCTTCTTAAGTGCACATGGAAGATTCTTCAGGATAGACCACATCTTAGGTCACAAATTAAATCTCAGTAAATTTAAGAAAATTGAAATCATATCAAGCATCTTCTCTGACCACAACACTATGAGATTAGGTATCAATTACACGGAAAAAAAACTGTAAGAAACATAAACACATGGAGATTAAACAACACATTTCTAAATAACCAACAGGTTACTGAAGACGTCAAAAGGGAAATAAAAAAAAATCTAGAAGCAAATGACAATGAAAACACAACAACTCAAAACCTATGGGATGCAGCAAAAGCAGTTCTAAGAGAGCAGTTTAAAGCAATACAATTCTACTTCAAGAAATAAGAAAAACATCTAATAGACAACCTAACTTTACACCTAAAGCAACTGGAAAAAGAAGAAGAAAAAAAACCCCAAAATTAGTAGAAGAAAAGAAATCATAAAGATCTGAGAAGAAGTAAATGAAGAAGAAATGAAAGAAACAATAGTAAGGATTAACAAAACTAAAAGCTGGTTCTTTGAGAAGATAAAATTGACAAATTTTAGTCAGATTCATCAAGCAAAATTGAGAGAAGAATCAAATCAACAAAATTAGAAATGAAAAGGGAGAGTTTACAACAAAGAGTGCAGAAACAAAGGATTATGAGACTATTATAAACAACTATATGGCAATAAAATAGATAACCTGGAAGAAATGGACAGATTCTTAGAAAAGTTCAATCTTTCATTGAACCAGGAAGAAATAGAAATTATGAACAGCCCAATTACAAGCACTGAAATTGAAGCACTGATCAAAAATTTCCCAAAAAGAACAGAAGCCAAGGGCAAGATGGCTTCACAGGAGAATTCTATCAAACATTTAGAAAAGAGCTAATGTCTATCCTTCTAAAGCTCTTTCAAAAAATTGCAGAGAAAGGAACATTTTCAAATTCATTCTAAATGGCCACCATCACCCTGATACCAAAATCAGACAAAGACAACACAAAAAAAGAAAATTACAGGCCAATATCACTTAGTGTGTTACAAAACAGAGACATTGCTTTGTCAACAAAGGTCTGTCTCGTCAAGGCTATGGTTTTTCCCGTAGTCATGTATGGATGTGAGAGTTGGGCTATAAAGAAAGCTGAATGCTGAAGAATTGATACTTTTAAACTGTGGTGTTGGAGAAGACTCTTGAGAGTCCCTTGGAGTGCAAGGAGATCCAACCAGTCCATCCTAAAGGAGATCGGTCCTGGGTGTTCGTTGGAAGGATTGATGTTGAAGCTGAAACTTCAATACTTTGGCCACCTGATGTGAAGAGCTGACTCATTTGAAAAGACCCTGATGCTGGGAAAGATTGAGGGCAGGAGGAAAAGGGGACAACGGAGGATGAGATGGTTGGATGGCATCACCAACTCAATGGAAATGGGTTTGGGTAGATTCCGGCAGTTGGTGATGGACAGGGCGGCCTGGCATGCTGTGGTTCATGAGGTTGCAAAGAGTCGGACACGACTGAGCAACTGAACTGACTTGACTAGCTAGCATGTGAAATGAGTGCAATTGTGCAGTAGATTGAACATTCTTTGGTGTTGCTTTTCTTTGGGATTGGAATGAAAACTGACCTTTTCTAATCCAATGCCACTGCTGAGTCTTTCAAGTTTGCTGGCATGTTGAGTGTGGCACTTTCACAGCATCATCTTTTAGGATTTGAAATAGCTCAACTGAAATTCTGTCACCTCCACTAGCTTTGTTCATAGTGATGGTTCTAGCATTTAATCGTCTGCCATGTTGGAAATAGAAATGTATATAAAGGGTGAGATGCAGAATATGTATAAGAAAATATTCAAATAGCTGTTGTATATTTTCTTACTTCTTAGTTTATATAATATTTATTGATCACTGTAATTCATTATAAAATTTCTACAGAATAAAATGGAAAATATTATAGCAAAGTAAAATATAACAAAAACAACAAAAATATTTACCCAGAAGTTTAAGACCCAGTCACAATTAAGGTGTATACTATTGTGGAAATAAGTGAATTAATTAAAAATAGCTTGCCAATATTTTGTTTAATTTATAAAACAAAATGATGTTTAGTATTTATAAAATTTCTATGAACCTAATTTTTTCAGCACTAAGATTTGACATCCAACTGTTCTTCATTACAATATTTAAACAAACACACATACAGAAAATATATCACACTCACACATATCCAAATCAATTAGTATTTTGATTGAATAGATGCTAAATAAATCTCTGCCAATTTGAACATATCAATTAATAAAATGGGAAGACTCATTTAGAATTTGAATTAGTTTTTCAAGCTAAGTGAAAAGAAAACAAAAGGCAAAAATCGCTTGATTATTTTTGGAATGATGATTTATGAAAAGTTCATTTTTTCACGAATATGTTCCATTTGCATTATACTTAGATATATGAGACTGCTTTTTTCTTGACTAGCATAAATATGCCACACATCTTAAATTATGTTTATCATATGAAAAATTAATACACAGAAATCTTAGTTAAATAAAGTCTGGAGACCGGAAGAGGAAACTTTTACACCCTCATGTGAAGAGTTGACTCATTGGAAAAGACCCTAATGCTGGGAAGGATTGGGGGCAGGAGGAGAAGGGGACGACAGAGGATGAGATGGTTGGATGGCATCACCAACTCGATGGACATGGGTTTGGGTAAACTCCAGGAGTTGGTGATGGACAGGTAGGCCTGGCATGCTGCAGACCATGGGGTCGCAAAGAGTCAGACACGACTGAGCGACTGAACTGAATGATAGCAGAGCCCAACAGGAAGAAGAGACTTCAGTTTTCTTGACAAGGACTCAGCCAATGAAAAGTCATGGACTTTGTTGACTACAGCCCTCCCAGCTTCCTTCACCTTCACTAGGTGACTTCATCAAACAATTCCTAGGACTATTCCAAAGTCTTTTTATTGGGACAAAACTCAGGCTTGCATACAAAAATCTGATACACCTGTTCATGAATATTATAATTGAGATCAGATTATTTTTAGAGAAATTTTGGTCTTCCTTTAGATACTGGTTTCTCCCAGGTAGCTTTTAACTCTGTTTATTAATTGACTGAGCAAATTCTCTTCTAGTAAAAAGGACCAAGAAGGAATAGAAAACTATGTCCATCCAGATTTTGTTAGTCGGGCAAACCAGCTCACTTACACTCTAAGTGAGTAATTTCATGAATGACCACCAAAATTATTAATGCTCAACTCTAGTTTATGAAATCTCCTAAATGAAAGCACAATCACTCCCATTTTATTTGTTTATTTATTTTTGTCCATGCTTGGTCTTCATTGCTGTGAAGGCTTTTCTCTAACTGCGGTTAGTGGGACTACTCTCTAGTTGCGGTTCACTGGCTTCTCATGGAGATGGTTTCTCTAATTGTGGAGCACAGGCTCTAGGATGCAAGGGCTTCAGTAGTTGTGGCACATGGGCTCAATAATTGCTACTCCTGGATTCTAGCATACTCGGTCACTCAGTCGTGTACAACTCTTTTGTGATCCCATGAACTGTAGCCCACCAGGCTTGTCTGTCCATGTGATTTTCCTAGCAATAATAAAGAAATAAAATTTTCTTTTTCCACCCAGGCTCTAGAGCACAGGCTCAATTGTTGTGGTACATGGGCTTAGCTGCTCCATGGTGGCTACCTTCAAGAAAAGATCTGATTCACATTTTATGACTGTTGAACAACATGATTTCTTATAGAAAAACTAAAAAATGTGATATAACACTAAGTACAAAACACTCCTTAAATAAATTATCTCAAATTGTATCTAACTAATTGGGCTTGCAAACATAAAAAAAGTTGACCACTTGCCTCTAACTGTTCAATTATATACTGTCACAGACCAAATTCTATAGCCTGTAGCACTTTCTCCAGTGGAAGAATTTTAAACCACTTCATAGCCTTATGAGAAAAAAATCACTTGTTTTGATGTATACCCATGTATGGAACTTTAAGATATTTGACAATACTGTCTGTTAATTTGAGATAATCAAAATTTCCAAAACTACTGAGTTAGTCTTAGGATTCTTAGAATGAAAATCTGTGTTTCTAGAAGTCAGGATATGGAACTAGTGGGATGCTCAGTTTTTTGATTGAAAGGCTAAAGAAGGCTTAAACAAAGTTTACTGGGAATCCAGAAAAATCTGAAATATAATTTTATTATGGAATGTAAAGGAGCACAGTAAATAAAGAAGAAAATCTACTACAAGGACAAATGAACAGAATTGTAACATTCTCTAAAGAATTTGATTGAGTATATTAAATATTTTCAGAGGCAGTTGGAGCTGATACCTGCTGTTTAGTAGAGTAGAATGATTTGAAGCTTTTTACCTCTTTTCAGTAAGCTGAAGAGCAGAATATCTAATTAAATTAAAAGAGTTTATAATATTCAACCAGGCTCTTTGAAGACTTATAGTTTATACACTTAGCTAGTTTTTGTATCTATTTAAAAATAAGTAATCAAACATCACTGGATTCCTACATAAGCTTAAAAATATCTGGTCATGTTTTAAAAAAGAATTATTTTGGTACTTCTATAATAATAGACAGTTTGGCAACAACCATGTAAAGCTGGGGTGGTTATAAGGTTTCTACAATAATTTAGTCTACATAGTCTGGTGGCTCAGACCAAGGTGATAGGAACAAAGGAAGTCAAAATTGATTGAATTCTGGATGTATTTTAAAGTTAAAACTGGTAAGATTTCTAAATGAGCTGGATGTAGGATATGATGGAATGGAAGAATCAAGAATGACTGCAAACTTTTTGGACTGATCAGTCAGTAGAATGGATTGGCCATCAAACTGAATTGGTAAAACACTGGAAAAAGAGATCACAGGATGAACAACATTTATCATTTTAATTTAAAATGTCTATTAGACATCCAAGTTGAGACATCAAAGGAGAAGTTGAATATATGAATCTACATGATGAAGGAGAAGTCTGGACTACAGTTATAAATTAGTAAACCATTAACACATATATAATAATCTCACTATCAACAGTTTGGGCAAATGGAAGACAGTGAAACTATTCTGTCTGATGGTGTAATGGTGGTTTGTTTGTTGTTGTTTTAGTCGCTAAGTCATGTCCGACTCTTGCAACCCTGTGGACTTTAGCTCCTCAGGCTCTCTGTCCATGGAATTTCCAAGGCAAAACTAGTAGAGTGGATTGCCACTTCTCCAGGGATTGAACTGGTGTATTCTGCTTGGCAGGCAGATTCTTTGCCACTGAACCACCAGAGAAGCCTTATAGTGATGGTTATGTGTCTTTAAACATTTGTCAAGACTTTAGAATGTACAGCACCTAAAGTCAACCCTAATGTAGCCTATGGACTTTCAGTTCAGTTTAGTTCAGTCACTCAGTCATGTCCCACTCTTTGTGACCCCATTGACTGCAGCACACCAGGCTTCCCTGTCCATCACCAACTTCCAGAGCTTACTCAAACTCATGTCCATAGAGTTAGTGATGCCATCCAACCATCTGATCCTCTGTCGTCCTCTTCTCCTCTCACCTTCAATCTTTCCCAGCATCAGGGTCTTTTCCAGTGAGTCAGTTCTTCTCATCAGGTGGCCAAAGTATTGTAGTTTCAGCTTCAGCATCAGTCCTTCCAATGAATATTCAGGACTGATTTCCTTTAGAATTGACTGATTGGATCTCCTTGCACTCCAAGGGACTCTCAAGAGTCTTCTCCAGCACCACTGTTCAAAAGCATCAATTTTTCAGTGCCTAGTTTTCTTTATAGTCCAACTCTCACATCCATACATGACTACTGGAAAAACCATAGCTTTGACTAGACGGACCTTTGTTGGCAAAGTAATGTCTCTGCTTTTTAATATGCTGTCTAGGTTGGTCATAGCTTTTCTTCTAAGGAGCAAGTCTCTTTTAAAAAATAAAGTCTCTCACTGTTTCCTTTGTTTCCCCAACTGTTTGCCATGAAATGATGGGACAGGATGCTATGATCTTAGTTTTTTGAATGCTGAGCTTTAGGCCAACTTTTTCACTCTCCTCTTTCACTTTCATCAAGAGGCTCTTTAATTCTTCTTCACTTTCTGCCATGAGGGTGGTATCATCGGCATATCTGAGGTTATTGATATTTCTCCCAGCAATCTTGATTTCACCGTGAGCTCCATCCAACCTAGCATTTCCCATGATGTGCTCTGTATATAAGTTAAATAAGCAGGGTGACAATATACAGCCTTGATGTACTCCTTTCCTGATTTGGAACCAGTCCGTTGTTCCATGTAGAGTTCTAACTGTTGCTTCTTGACCTGCATGCAGATTTCTCAGGAGGCAGGTCAGGTGGTCTGGTATTCCAAATTCTTGAAGAATTTTCTATGGACTTTAGTTACTGATATTATATCAGCTGGTCAGTTCTAAGATATCTACCCTACTGATACAAAAATGTTAATAATAAAAGAAATAGAGAGCAAGCCACATGCAGAAACTATACTTTTTGCTCAATTTTCCTTTAAACCTGATAGAAAAAGTACATTTGTGTGTATGTACACACACACACATGCATGCTCATATATATATGTATATATAGATTAGAGAAGGAAATGAGAACCTACTCCAGTATTCTTGCCCGAGAAATCCCACGGACAGAGGAGCCTGACAAGCTATAACCCAAGGGGTGACAAACAGTCAGACATGAGTTAGCAACTAAACAGCAAGAGTATATATGCATAAATCTGAATTTTAAGCCAAATGTATTTGCTATATACAGAAATTAAAATAACGTTTTTGGAAATTTTTACTTATATAAAATATTTCATTATTATTACCCTTGCATGTAATGATTGTTCTATAACTAGAGGGAGTGGGGAAATGTTGATCAAAGCATACAAACGTCAGGTAACAAGATAAGTAAATTATGGGAATCTAATGTACAACATGGTGACTATAAGTAACAATATTGTATCATATACTTGAAAATTGTTAAAATAGTAGATCTTAAATGTTCTCACACCCCCTGAAAAAAGTCTAAACTTCACAGATAGAGAAATAACTGAAACCCTCACACTACTATATAAACAAGTGTGAAGGGAAATGGATGAAAAATTATTGTTTTATGAATTTTGCCATCAGATATTTATTTATTTCTCATGGAATAATTATAGCTTTGCACAACCGCAAAGTGATTTTCATTATTTCAAAGAAAGAATTTCATGGGGTTTTTTAAAGAGAAAGCTCAGCTTAAAGTTGTCTTGTTCACAGCAGTCACTCTTTTCTAACAATAACCTTCAATGTCCTTTCAAAGTACACCAAAGTTCTATTTTACCCATAATAAAAACAATTAAAAATAGTTGAGACATTTGTCTTTAATATAAAGTTTAATTTGGATTGTTTTTTCTAACAGCTTTATCCAAAAGTAATCCAATAAAGGAACAGTTTTGGAAGATTAAAAAAATCTATTATGTTAAATGCAGCTATAAATTCTTTGTAGATTGTTAGTTGATTTTAATGTTTTTAGTTTTAAATGTGTATTCCCATGATTACTCCAAATAGACTGGGCCTTTTTCCTGTTTATAACATTTATACAAAAAAAAATTGTGCTGGTGTTTTTAAGGTTCTGTTTATGCTGCTATGTTAAATTGTTCATTTTTTTAAAACTTGGGTTCTTTTACTAGGTATACTTTGTTAAACATTATAATAGTTTTTTTTGTTTATTAACTGCTATATTTATAGAGAAAAATGTTTTCTTCTGGAAAATATTGGAGGAAATTCCATGAAGATATCTCCATTTGTTCACTGAAGATTAGTTGCCAAAGGAAGGGGAGGAATAGAAAAAATATCCATGATTTTGCATCCATAATGTTACTTTCCAGTCACATATAAAATATCAGAACTGTCTTTCTTACTTATTCTCCCAAATTTTTCTTCTTAGTTTTTAGTATGAGATGAACTTTACTTCTCTCACTAATATAGACAAGATTTCTTATACATTTTATTTACTTATACATTATTTTTACCTCTATGTAGATATGAGGTAGATATGATAAAGTCATTTGTTATATTGTGAAATTTCATGATAGATTTTCCTTCCTTTCCTTTAAATCAGATAAGTCACATTAAATGTGCTGTGTGTTATGTGTAAAACACATGGATACATGTTTCAAGTTTCTTGGTCTTATACTGATGATAGCCTCTGAGTCATGGGATAGGAAACCAATTCTAGAGGGGGAGATTGTGCAAAAATTATCTCATTGTGGCAGGAGGATATTTCTGTGGACAAAGTTTTGTGCTCATCATGTGTATGAATGCATGCTCAGTCACTTCAGTCATAGTAGAATGTTTGTGACCCTGACCTAGAACTAAAACACACTGACATACTTTCTTGTATTTTTAACAAGTTAGATAACTTTGATTTGTTTGTAGTAGTTCTTCATTTTAAAATTAAAAAAGTAATTTTTAAATGTTTAAAAATTCCTCATGTTTTATCCAATTATTCAGAAGCCTTGGCTGAAGTTAAGGGTACACAGTTATTATGCCTCAGTCATGTCTGACTCTTTGTAACCCCATGTACTGTAGCCTGCCAGGCTCCTCTGTTCATGGGATTCTCCAGGCAAGAATACTGGAGTGGGTTGCAGGCCCTCCTTCAGGGAATCTTCCCAACGCAGGGATTGAACTCACGTCTCTGTACTGAACACAGATTCTTTACCCACTGAGCCACCTAGGAAACCCCATACTCATCATTAGTAACATAAAGAGCTCATGAAAAGCAAGGTAAAAATCAATATACTGCAACAAACTAGAAAAGTTAGTTCTGAAAAGGGAAGGATTCTCTCAAGGTTGTAAAATCTGCCTTTTGTATTTAAAAACTTACAATGTCTCTTTAGTTTTTAGGCATTTTGAGTTCTAAGTGTGTTGAACCACTTAGCTCTTGAACCACCAGCTCCCAGGTTCTATCTGTTACATGGTTAGCATGAAGGTTGTCTCAGGAAAGAAAAACTATGGTATAGAAAACATTTGCAACAAGTTAAAAAAAAAGGAACCCTGCTTTCAAGCATCTTATAATCTCCTTAGGGAGATAGCACAACTAGATATGAAAAAGTGATTGTGGCTAAAATAATATAATAAAGTATTTTAAGTAATATAAAGTAAGAAAATAATGTTTAGGGAGAAGAGTATACAAAAGAATATAAGTAATACTAATAATGCTAACCAGGGAACAGAGATCAAATTGTCAACATCTGTTGGATCATCGAAAAAGCAAGAGAGTTCCAGAAATACATCTACTTCTGCTTTATTGACTATGCCAAAGACTTTGATTGTGTGCATCACAACAAACTGTGGAAAATTCTTAAAGAGATACTTTGGTAAAATTCTTACCTTCCTCCTGAGAAACCTGTATGCAACTCAAGAAGCAACAGTTAAAATTGGACATGGAACAACAGACTGGTTCCAAATCAGGAAAGGAGTACATCAAGGCTGTGTATTAACTTATATACAGAGTACATCATGAGAAATGTCAGGATGTATGAACACAAGCTGAAATCAAGATTTCCGGGAGAAATACCAATAACCTCAGATATGCAGATGACACCACCCTTGTGGCAGAAAGTGAAGAAGAACTAAAGAGCCTCTTGATGAAAATGAAAGAGAAGACTGAAAAAGTTGGCTTAAAACTTGGCATTCAGAAAACTAAGATCATTGCATCCAGTCTCATTACTTCAAAGAAAATAGATGGGGAACAATGGAAACAGTGAGAGACTTTATTTTTTGTTGGGGTGGAGTGCTCCAAAATCACTGCAGATGGTGACTGCAGCCATGAAATTAAAAGACACTTGCTCCTTGGAAGAAAAGCTTTGATCAACCTAGACAACATATTAAAAAGCAGAGGCATTACTTGACTAACAAAGGGCCTTCTAGTCAAAGCTATGGTTTTTCCAGTAGTCTTGTATGGATGTGAGAGTTAGACTATAAAGAAAGCTGGGCGCTGAAGAACTGAAGCTTTTGAATTGTGGTGTTGGAGAAGACTCTTGAGAGCTCCTTGGACAGCAAGGAGATCCAACCAGTCCATCCTAAAGGAAATCAGTCCTGAATATTCATTGGAAGAACTGATGCTGAAGCTGAAACTCCAATACTTTGGCCACATGATATGAAGAATTGTCTCACTGGAAAAGACCTTGATGCTGGGAAAGTTTGAAGGCAGGAGGAGAAGGGGATGACGGAGGAGGAGATGGTTGGATGGCATCTCCAACTCAACGGACATGAGTTTGAGCAATCTCCGGGAGTTGTGTTGAATAGGCAAGCCTGGCGTGCTGCAGTCCACAGGGTCGCAAAGAGTTAGACATGCCTGAGTGACTGAACTGAACTGACTGAATAATAGTAAATGTATATTTATTGTTTGCAGAGCCCATTCAAATAAATGAATTTTTCAGTTTTGCTCACCGACTCACTCACCCTAAAACCTATGAATATCATGGGATAGATATTGCTGTTATTTAGTTCAACGTGTATATATATATATATATATATATATATATATATATATATATATACATATATGAGGTATTTTAAAGATAAAAATAAAACAAGTTTTAAAAATATATTTTCTAAGTAATTACTAAACTTAGAATCTTCCAAACTTATCTTCATTTTACCTCTTCCTAGATTGCATGTTTTATTTCTTTTCTTTAATTTTTACATTTGCTTCATGATGAGTCGGAGAAGGCAATGGCACCCCACTCCAGTACTCTTGCCTGGAAAATCCCATGGATGGAGGACCTTTTGGGCTGCCGTCTATGGGGTCACACAGAGTCGGACACGACTGAAGCGACTTAGCAGCAGCAGCAGCAGCATGATGAGTAACACCATAAATGTTTAAAGCCACCTCAAATACCTTATCAAATGAAATGAAATAAATAGCATGAGTGTTTTAAAGATGAAGATATTGAGAATTTGAGAAAGTAAATGACTATTATAAATAACTCATTATTCATTATATTACATAGTTAACAGCTGCTCTTCCCTTGAAATCATGATTCCTCTCAAAATAGTAATACAATAGTCAAGCAATATTCATTTAGTTAGCAGCACTTTATTGAAAAGCAACTAAGTGCTGGACATTATTCTAGGTACTGAGAAGTCAATGGTGAATAAGACATAAAATTTCTTTCTCTCATAAAGATATAGTCCACTTAAGAGGGCTTCCCGGATGGCTTAGCAAGTAAAGAATCTACCTGCAATGCAGGAGACACTGGTTTGATCCCTGGGTTGGGAAGATTCCCTGGAGAAGGAAATGGCAATCCACTCCAGTATTCTTGCCTGGAAAATCCCATGAACAGAGGAGACTGTTGGGCTACAGTCCATGGGTTGCAAAGGGTCAGACATGACTGGATAACTAACACTATTTAAGGGAATATATTTGCCTGTATTCTAAGAGAATCAATAGAATTTTTAAAGTTAAAATTATCATATAATTAAAGATCCAAGGAATAAGAAGCTTCTTTTTACAAAACATTATATGTGGCTGTTATATAGAATACAATAGACATCATGGAGCATATACATCAAATGTCTATGCTAGTGCTGAACTCTTATTGTAGCAGAGAAAAGTGAAGTAGAATTTCCTGTCCTGGCATTGAGATTGTAAAACATTTTTATGTGCAATATGTTCTTTGGCAGATTCATCCATTCAATGGAAGTAGAGAATTTCCATAGGAAAGAAGTAGTAAAGTTTAGGCATAGTAAAATTTGAACATAGTGCTAATCACCAGAAGTTGTTTATATGGACCAGGAAAATAAAATCTTAATAAATATTTTAAGTATTGACTCAGAACTTACCGATTAACCTCTGTGAGTTCAGGTACACATAAAAAAAATGTAAAAGAAATAAAATAGGGATCAAAATGGTGGAGTAGGAAGACACTGAGTTCCTTTCCCCTCACAAGCACATCAAAATTACAATTACATATAAAAAAAAAACAACTTTCCCTAAAATTGACCTAAAGTCTTGCAGAATGGCTCTTCTACAACTCTTAAAGTTGTGAAGTAGGAACGACACAGAATCTGGTAGGAAGGGAAGAAAATCAACCTAGTCAGGACCACACAAACATGTAGAGACTAAACATGTGTCTTAAAAACCAATGGGTCTATGAATAAATCAAAGAGGAAATCAGAAAACATATTGAAACAAATTAAAGTAAAAACACAACTTTTCAAAATCTATGAGATACAACAAAAACAGTTCTAAGAGGGAAATTTTAGCATTGCAGGCCTACTTCAATAAACAAAAAAGAATTCAAATAAACAGCCTAACCTACCATCTAAAGGAACTAGAAAAAGAGAATGGGCAAAGCCCAAAGTCAGCAGAAGGAAATAATAAAGCTCAGACAGGAAATAAATAAAATAGAGATGATACAAACAATAAAAAAGATTAATAGAACCAAGAGCTGGTTTTGTGAAAAGATAAACAAAATTGACAAGCCTTAAGTCAGACTCATAAAGAAAAAAAAAGGAAAGGCCCCAAATAAACAAAGCAAGAAATGAAAGGAGAAACTGCAAACAATAGCACAGGACTACAATAATCATAAGAGAATATGACAAACGGTAATATTCCAACAAATTGAACAATCCAGAAGAAATGGATAAATTCCTAAAACAAAAGAGTAAATCAGAAAGAAATAGATACTCTGAACAGACTGATTGCTAGTATTGAAATTGAATCAATAATTAGAAAAAATCTTCAAACAAACAAAATCCAGGACTAGATTGTTTCACAGGGGAATTCTACCAAACTTTTAAAGAGTTAATGCCTATCTTTCTCAAATCATTCCCCAAAATATTGAAGATGATGGAACACTCCCAAATTCATTCTATGAGGACACCATTACTCTGATACACAAATCAGACAAGGACACTACAAAAAAGGAAAATTGCAGACCAGTATTTTTGATAAATATAAATGCAAAAATTCTCAGCAAATACTAGAAAATCTAATTCAACAATATACAAAAAGGGTCATACATCATGACCATGTGGGATTTAGTCCAACATGATTCCATATCTGTAAATCAACAAATGTGATAGACTACATTAACAAAATGATGGATAAAAATCAACAAAATTCAGCACGCATTCATGTTTAAAAAAACTCTCAGAAGATTTGGAATGGTGGAAACATATTTCAGCATAATGACCATTTATTATAAACCCAAAGCTAGCATCATACTCAGTGCCCAAAAGTTGAAAGTTTTTCCTCTAAAAGCAGGAGCAAGACAAGGATGCCCACTCTGCCACTTCTGTTTAACATATTACTGAAAGTCCTGGCCACAGTAATTATACTAAACAAATAAATAAATAAATAAAAGGCATCCAAACAGGAAGAGAAAACTGAAACTTTCTATTTACAGATGATAGGGTACTATATGTGGAAACCACAGAGTCACAACCAAAAATCTATTCAAACTAATAAATAAAGTTAGTACATTTGAAGAACACAAGATTAACATACAGAAAACTGTTGCATTTGTACTTACTAAAAATGAACCATCAAAAAGATACAGCAAGAAACAACCTTATTTGTAGTTACATTAAGAAAAATAAAATATGTAGGAACAAACTTAATAAATAAAATACCTATACTCTGAAAACTATAAGATATTGATGAATGTAACTGAAGATAGTACAAATAAATGGAAAGATAATATCATGGATTGCAAGTATCAATATCGTCTAAAGTTTTCCAGGTGGTCCTAGTGATAAAGAAAGTGGAAGTGAAAGTTTCTCAATCATGTCTGACTCTTTTCAATCCCATGGATATAGTCCATGGAATTCTCTAGGTCAAAATACTGTATTAGGTAGCCTTTCCCTTCTCCAGATGATCTTCCAAACCTAGGGATCAAACTCAGGTCTCCCTCACTGCAGGCAGATTCTTTACCAGCTGAGCCACAAAGGAAGTCCAAGAATACTGGAGTGGGTAAGCTATCCCTTCTCCACAGATCTTCCCAACCCAGGAAACAAACTGGGGTCTCCTGCATTGTAGGCCTGCCAATATAGGAGACATAAGAGACCTGGGTTTGATCCCTGGGTCAAGAAGATTTCCTGGAGGAAGACACAGGAACTCACTCCAGTCTTCTTGCCTGGAGAATCCCATGGACAGAGGAGCCTGGAAGGCTACTGTCTTTTTTTTTTTTTTTTTTGCAGAATTAGAACAAATAATGCTGAGATTTGTATGTTGTTGTTGCTGTTGTTGTTCAGTTGCTAAGTCATGTCCTATTCTTTGTGGCCCCATGGAATACAGCACACCAGGCTTCCTTGTCCTTCATTATCTCTCTGAGTTTGTTCAAACTCTTATTCATTGAGTCAATGATGTCATCCAACATCTCATCTTCTGTCTCCCCCTTCTCCTCTTGCCCTCAATCTTTCCCAGCATCAGGATCTTTTCCAATGAGTCAGCTCTTCACATCAGGTGGCCAAAGTATTGGAGCTTCAGCTTCAGCATCAGTCCTTCCAATAAATATCCAGAGTTGATTTCCTTTAGGATTGACTGGTTTGATCTCCTTGCTCTCATAGAGCTACAAAGTACCCTAAATGGCCAAAGCAATCTTGAAAACAAAAAAAACTTGTGATATCAAATTGACTGACTTCAGACTATATTATAAAGCTATAGTAATCAAAACTGTACAATACTGGCTCAAAAACAGATCAGTTAGAACAGAATAGAGATCACAGAGATAAATCCACACACATATGGTCAGTTAATCTGTAACAAAGGAGGCAAAAATATACTAAATTGAGAAAAGGCATTGTCTTTAAGAGTGGTATTGGGAAAACTGGACAGTTGTCCATAAAAGAATGAGATTAGAACAGTTTATCACAATGAATACAAAAATAAACTCAAAGTAGATTAAAGACCTAAACTTGAAACTAGAAACCATAAAACTACTGAAAGAAAACATAGGAAATACACCCTTTGGCATATGCCCTTAGCAGTTTTGGATCTAATTCCTCAGGCAAGGAAAACAAAAACAAACATAAAAAAAGAGACCTAGTCAAACTTAAAAGCTTTTGCACAGAGGAAGCCATCAATAAAATGAAAAGGCAACCTACTGAATGAAAGAAGATATTTTCAAATGGTATCTCCAATAAGGAGTTAATATTAAAAAATATATAAAGAACTCATACCCCAATGGGCTTCCCAGGTGGCACAGTGATAGAGAATATTCCTGCCAATGTAAGAGACATGAGAAACACAGGTTCGATCCCTGGGTTGGCAACATCCCCTGGAGTAGGAAATGTGAACTTACTCCAGTATTCTTGCCTAGACAATTCCATGGACAGAGGAGCCTCATAGGCTACAGTCCATGGAGTCACAAAGAGTCAGACATGACTGACCACATGCACACACATACCCCATTAGCAATAAAACAAGCAACCTGATTTAAAAATGGGCTGAAGATCTGAATAGAATTTTTCCAAAGAAGACATAGACATTAAGAGATGCCCAACATCTGTAATCATCAGGAAGACACAAGTCGAAACCAAAATGAAGTATCATCTCACACCTGTTAGAATGTGTGTGTGTGTGTGTGTGTGTGTTTGTTAGTCACTTAGTCATGTCCGACTCTTTGTGACCCCATGGACTGTAGCCCACCAGGCTCCTCTGTCCATGGGATTCTCCAGACAAGAATACTGGAGTGGATTGTCATTTCCTTCTCCAGGGGATCTTCCTGACCCAGGGATTGAATTCAGGTCTCCTGAATTGCAGGCAGATTCTTTACCATCTGAGCTATAGGAATGTCTCTTTAGAATGTTTAGAAGACTCCTGTTAGAATGGGTATCATCAAATAACTACTGTTGGTGAGCATGTGGGAAAAAGGGAAACTTCACAAACTGTTGGTGAGAATGTAAACTGGTGCAGCCAGTTTGAAATTTCAGCATCTACAGGATTCAACCAACCTCAGATTGTGTAATACTATGGTTACTTGTTTATTGAAAATAATCTACGTATAAAGTATACCCACAGTAGCTCAAACCTGGTGTTGATCAGTGGTCAACTATATATGCTATTGATTCTGTGTACCAGTACATGTAGAGATATTACATGAGCATGAAGCCTGAAAAGCCCAAGATCTGTAGTCAACAAGCTAGAGATACAGGAGAGCCAATGGTGTCTGTAATTTCTTGCCAGAGTCCAAGTCCAAAAGCAGGGAAGACTGATGTCCCAACTGAAAGACTGGCAGAAAGACAGAATTATTCTTTCAGTCAGTTTTAAATTCTATTCAGGAAATTGGAACTCTGGGGAGTTTATCTGCTTTGCTCAGCTTAGCAATTCAAATGTTAATTTCTTCCTAAAACATCCTTGCAGACATGCTCAGATATAACGTTTATACAAATATCTGAGCCTTCTATGCCCTTGTAAAGCTAACACACATATGACTAACCACCACAGGGAATTAAAAAATAGATCAACCAGGAAATGAATGACTGCATTAATTGCAAATAGTAACAATTCTATTGTAAAAAGTAGACTGATGATATGATAGTGAATAATCGTGTGATGGGAAGGAAAGACCTCATTGAGGCTGCAGTATTTGAATGAGAAAGTTCCAATGTATTAAACAGTGGCAAAGAGCGTTTTCTCAAGATAGAAGAACATACTTAAGGGCTGAAGTGAAGTGAAGTCAAAGTTGCTCAGTCGTGCCCGACTCTTTGCGACCCTATGGACTGTACAGTCCATAGACTTCTCCAGGCCAGAATACTGAAGCGAGTAGCCTTTACTTTCCCCAGGGGATCTTCCCAACCCAGTGATTGCACGCAGGTCTCCCACACTGTGTATTCTTTACCAGATGAGTCACATTTAAGGGCTAGAAGACAAAAATGTGCTTGAAATGTCTAAGGAAAACAAAAGAAGTACAAGTGTATGGAGTTTGGTGACCAAAGTTCAGTTCAGTTCAGTTCAGTCACTTGGTCATGTCTGACTCTTTGCAACCCCATGAACCAAAGCACGCCAGGCCTCCCTGTCCATCACCAGTTCCCGGAGTTCACTCAAACTCATGTCCATTGAGTTGGTGATGCCATCCAACCATCTCATCCTCTGTCATCCTCTTCTCTTGCCCTCAATCTTTCCCAGCATCAGTCTTTTCAAATGAGTTAGCTCTTCACATCAGGTGGCCAAAGTATTGGAGTTTCAGCTTCAGCATCAGTGCTTCCAATGAACACCTAGGACTGATCTCCTTTAGGATGGACTGGTTGGATCTCCTTGCAGCCAAAGGGACTCTCAAGAGTCTTCTCCAACACCACAGTTCAAAAGCATCAATTCTTCAGTGCTCAGCTTTCTTCACCGTCCAACTCTCCCATCCATACATGACTACCATAGCCTTGACTAGATGGACCTTTGTTGACAAAGTAATGTCTCTGCTTTTTAATATGCTGTCTAGGTTGGTCATAACTTTCCTTCCAAGGAGCAAGCGTCTTTTAATTTCATGGCTGCAATTACCATCTGCAGTGATTTTGGAGCCCTCAAAATAAAGTCAGCCACTGTTTCCACTGTTTCCCCATCTATTTCCCATGAAGTGATCGGACCAGATGTCACAATCTTAGTTTTCTGAATGTTGAGCTTTAAGCCAACTTTTTCACTCTCCTCTTTCACTTTCATCAAGAGGCTCCTTTAGTTCTTCACTTTCTGCCATAAGGGTGGTGTCATCTGCATATCTGAGGTTATTGATATTTCCCCCGGCAATCTTGATTCCAGCTTGTGATTCTTGCAGCCCAGTGTTTCTCATGATGTACTCTGCATATACGTTAAATAAGTATAGTGACAGTATAGAGCCTTGATGTACTCCTTTTCCTATTTGGAACCAGTCTGCTGTTCCGTGTCGAGTTCCATGTCCAGTTCTAACTGTTGCTTCCTGACCTGCACACAGGTTTCTCAAGAGGCAGGTCAGGTGGTCTGGTATTCCCTTATCTTGAAGAATTTTCCACAGTTTATTGTGATCCACACAGTCAAAGGCTTTGGCATAGTCAATAAAGCAGAAATAGATATTTTTCTGGAACTTTCTTGCTTTTTCGATGATCCAGTGGATGCTGGATCCGCACAGGAGGTGCAGGAGCGAGAAATAGCAGCTGCGTGGCACAGGAGCGGCTGAGAGGAGATACCCCATGTCCACGGTCAGGAGCAGCCATGAAGAGATACCCCATGTCCAAGGTAAGAGAAACCCAAGTAAGATAGTAGATGTTGAGAGGGGACATCAGAGGGCAGACAGACTGAAACCACAATCACAGACAACTAGCCAATCTGATCACATGGACCACAGCCTTGTCTAACTCAATGAAACTATGCCGTGCCGTGTGGGGCCACTCAGGACAGATGGGTCATGGTGGAGAGATCTGACAGAATGTGGTCCAGTGGAGAAGGGAATGGCAAACCACTTCAGTATTCTTGCCTTGAGAACCCCATGAACAGTATGAAAAGGCAAAAAGATAGGACATTGAAAGATAAACTCCCCAGGTCGGTAGGTGCCCAGTATGCTACTGGTGACCAAAGGAAGAATAATATTAGAAGAGTTCTGAGAAATAGAGGTCTGACCATCCAGAGCTTTGGAGACCACAATGAGAAGCTTGAATTTCATTTTAAGAGCAATAGGAAGCCATTTGTGGGCTTTTACACATTGCAGAAGTAAAGAATGGTTGAACAATAAATCAGTTTGTTTAGCATCTAGAGGAAACATTTCTGAAATTTTAAGGTGCTGGATAGATAGTCAATTATATAGATATTGATAGATGATAGATGACATAAATTTGCATAGATATGAGATTATATATAAAATATATCATGCATATATTTGCATGTAGATAAAAGGGAAATTTTAATTCGCTGCTTAGGTGAGAGGTGAAGCACCCATGGGGATATTTGAAAAACCACAGATATTAACTAAACTGCATTCTGGTGAGAATGAATCAGTGAACTAAAGACCTTTAGTTTTGTGTGTAGAGTCTGCATGCAGAATGAATACACATTTCTCAACCTCCCTGCAAGCAATGTTCAGCTTCTCCTCTAGAAGCCTAAAGAATACAAATTTTAACTGTGTGAGATTATCAGCTTCCAATATACTTCAAATTTTGGACCAGTTCTGATGTTGTTGCAACCTTTGTTGATGTTTTTGTAAACTTTTCCTTACAAATGTATGATAATGAAGCTTTAAATTTCAATAATATGTCATTGGTATTACTTGATTTATATCTAAGTTTCAGCTTTTCTGAAGCTTAGAATCTCTACAGTTTTTTAAAGAGAAAGGGAGAGTTTTTCAAGTATTCATTCAAGTTCATTCAATGCACTGCTTGCTTAGAAATAGGAATGTATACATTCTTTTTAAGTTTATTTATTTTTAATTAAAGGATAATTGCTTTACAATATTATATTGGTTTCTGCCATATGTCAACATGCGTCAGCCATAGGTATACATGTATCCCTTTCTTCTTGAACTTCCCTCCCACCTCCCACCCCTTCCCACCCCTTCCCACCCCTCTAGGTTGTCACAGAGCACAGGATTTGAGCTCCCTGCATCATACAGCAAATTTCCACTAGCTATCTAATTTTGCATATGGCAATGTATGTGTTTCAATGCTACTCCCTCAATTTGTCCTAATATTCTTTTATTCTCTAAGATTTAGGTGAATTTATGTATATGGTTGATAACAGGGCAGTGCTAAAACAACCCAGCCTCTGTAATCCTATAGCATTAAATCTATAACAAAGCAATCCATTTGACACAAGACACAGAAAAGCCAGTATAATTATATTATAACACACAAGTTGTCAAAATTTTGTGGGCTTTTAATCTGAATAGAGTCATTATGAGATTCCTTTTAACACTGAGAATAGTGAAACATTACACAAAAATGATGACTTTAATATTAGAGAAAATACTAAATGTTTTGAAATAAAAATAAGCTAAACTCTCACCAAATTAATATAAGCAAAGCTCTCATCTTGCTATTAGCCCCACCATAGAGTCACCAAGCAGATGACTCACAAACTGCAGAACAATTATACAAAAAAAAATCTTACACTGTTAAGAAAGTTTTAGGATCCACAATATATTTCCCAACCTGGGGATCCAGCAAAGGGACTGAGAACCCCCAGGAATTTGATTTTATAGGCCAGTGGGATTTGATTACAGAACTTCCACAGGACTGGGGAAACAGACTTTTGGAGGCGCACTGGGAGCCAGGAGAAAGGAGCAGTGTCCCCATGAGAGACTGAGCTAGACTTGCCTGTGAGGGTCCAGGAGTCTCCAGCAGAGGCATGGGTTGACAGTGGCCTGTTGTGGGGTCAGGGTCACTGAATAAAACAGTGTGTGCATAAGTCTTTTTGAAGGAGGTCACCATTACCACCAACACCCCTGCCACAGTTTGGTCTCAAGCCAAACAACAGGGACAGAACACAGCCCAGCCCATCAATAGAAAATTGGATTAAAGATTTGCTGAGCATGGCCCCGCCCATCAGAACAAGAGCCAGTTTCCCCCACAGTCAGTCTCTCCCATAAGGAAGCTTCCATAAGTCTTTTATCCTTACCCATCAGAGGGCCAACAGAATGAAAACCACAATCACAGAAAACTAAACAAAGTGATAGCATGGATCACAGCCTTGTCTAACTCAATGAAACTCTGAACTGTGCTGTGTACGTCCACCCAAGATGGACAAGTCCTGGTGGAGAGTTCTGACAAAATGTGGTCCACTGGAGAAGGGAATGACAAACCACTTCAGTGTGCTTGCCTTGAGAACCTTATGAACAGTATGAAAGGCCAAAAAGATAGGACACTGAAAGATGAACTCCCCAGGTCAGTAGGTGCCCAATATGCTACTGGAGATCAGTGGAGAAGTAACTCCAGGAAGAATGAAGAGACAGAGCCAAAGCAAAAACAACACCCAGTTGTGGAGGTGACTGGTAATGGAAGTAAAGTCCAAAGCTGTATTTTTTTTTTTTATGCAACATTATTGCATAGGAACCTGGAATATTAGGTCCATGAATCATGGTAAATTGGAAATGGTGAAACAGGAGTGAACATCAACATTTTAGGAATCAGTTAACTAAAATGGACCAGAATTGGTGAATTTAATTCAGATGACCATTATATCTACTACTGTGGGCAAGAATCCCTTAGAAGAAATGGAGTAGCCCTCAGAGTCAACAAAAGAGTTCAAAATGCAGTCCTTGGGTGCAGTCTCAAAAATGACAGAATGATCTCTGTCCGTTTCCAAGGAAAACCATTCAATATCACAGTAATCCAAGTCTATGTCACAACCACTAATGCTAAAGAAGCTGAAGTTGAATGATTCTATGATGACCTACTAGACTTTCTAGAACTAACACCAAAAAAATGATGTCATTTTTATTATAGGGGACTGGTATGCAAAAGTAAAAAGAGATACCTGGAGTAACAGGTGTTGGAGTACAAAATAAAGCAGGGTAACAGAGTTTTGTCAAGAGAAAACACTGGTCATAGCAAACACCATCTTCCAACAACCCAAGAGACAACTCTACAAATGAACATCACCAGGTGGTCAATACCGAAATCAGACTGATTTTATTCTTTGCAGCCAAAGACAGAGAAGCTCTATACAGTCAGCAAAAACAAGACCTGGCTGTCTGTGGCTCAGATCATGAACTCCTTATTGCAAAATTAAGATTTAAAGAAAGTAGGAGAAACCACCAGACCATTCAGGTATGACACAAATCAAATCCCTTACCATTATACAGAGGAAGTGACAAATAGATTCAAGGGATTTGATCTGATACACAGAGTGCCTGGAGAACAATGGACAGAATTTCATGACATTGTACAGAAGGCAGTGATCAAGACCATCCCCAAGAAAAAGAAATGCAAAAAGACAAAATGGTTGTCTGAGGAGAGCTTACAAATATCTGAGAAAAGAATAGAAATGAAAAGCAAAGTAGAAAAGGAAAAATATACTCATCTGAATGCAGAGTTCCAAAGAAGAGCAAGGAGAGATAGAAAGCCTTCCTCAGCAATCAATGCAATGAAATAGAGGAAAACAATAGAATGGGAAAGACTAGAGATCTCATCAAGAAAATTAGAGATAACAAGGGAACATTTCATGCAAATATGGGCACAATAAAGGACAGAAATTGTATGAACCTAACAGAAGCAGAAAACATTAAGAAAAGGTGACAGGAATACACACAGTAGCTATATAGAAAAGATCTTAAAGACCCATATAACCACGATGGTGTGATCACTCACCTAGAGCCAGACATCCTGAGATGTGAAGTCAAGTTGGCCTTAGGAAGCATCACTATGAACAAAGCTAGTAGAGGTGATGGAATTCCAGTTGAGCTATTTCAAATTCTAAAAGGTGAGGTTGTGAAAGTGCTGCACTCAATACGCAAGCAAATTTGAAAAACTCAGCAGTGGCCACAGGATTGAAAAAGGTTAGTTTTCATTCCAACCCCTAAGAAAGACAATGCCAAAGAATGCTCAAACTACTGTACAATTGCACTCACCCTACACGCTAGCAAAGTAATGCTCAAAATTCTCCAAGTGAAGCTTCAACAGTACGTGAACCGAGAAATTCCAGATATTCAAGCAGGATTTAGAAAAGGCAGAGGAACCAGAGATCCAGTTGTCAACATCTGTTGGCTCATAGAAAAAGCAAGAGAGTTCCATAAGAAAATCTACTTCTGCTTTATTGACTATGCCAAAGCCTTTGACTGTGTAGATCACAACAAACTGTGGAAAATTCTTAAAGAGGTGGGAATACCAGACCACCTTACCTTCCTCTTGAGAAACCTGTATGCAGCTCAAGAAGCAACAGTTAGAACCGGACATGGAACAATGGATTGGTTCCAAATTGGGAAAGGAATACATCAAGGCTGTGTACTGTCACCCTGCTTATTTAGGACATATGTTGAGTACATCATGTGAAGTGCTGGTCTGTATGAAGCACAAGCTGGAATCAAAATTGACAGGAGAAATATCAATAACCTCAAATATGCAGATGACACCACATTTATGGCAGAAAGCAAAGAGGAACTGAAGAGACTCTTGATGACCGTGAAAGAGAAGAGTGAAAAAGCTGGCTTAAAACTCACCATTCAAAAAACTAAGACCATGGCATCTGGTCCCATCATTTCATGGCAAATAGTTGGGGAAACAATGGAAACAGTGATAGATTTCCATTTGGGGGGCTCCAAAATCACTGCAGATGATGGCTGTACCATGAAATTAAAAGATGCTTTCTCCTTGGAAGAAAAACTACGACCAACATAGACAGCATATTGAAAAGCAGAGACATTACTTTACTGACAAATGTCCATCTAGTCAAAGTTGTGGTTTTTCCAGTAGTCATGTATGGATGTGAGAGTTGAACCATAAAGAAAGTTGAGTGCCAGAAGAATTGATGCTTTTGAACTGTGGTTTTGGAGAAGACTCTTGAGAGTCCCTTGGACAGCAAGGAGATCAACTCAGTCAATCCTAAAGGAAATCAGTCTTGAATATTCGTTGGAAGGACTGATGCTGAAGCTGAAGCTCCAATACTTTGGCCACCTGATGTGAAGAACTGACTCATTGGAACAGACCGTGATGATGGGAAAGATTGAAGGCAGGAGGAGAAGGGGACATTAGAGGATGAAATGGTTGGATTGTGTCATCAAATCAATGGACATGATTTTGAGCATGCTTTGGGAATCGGTGATGGACAGGGAATCCTGGTGTGCTGCAGTCCATGGGGTCGCAAATAGTCAGACACAACTGTTACTGAACTGAACTGAAACTCTCATCAAAATTGATACACACATACTCACATGTATAGCCTCTCAGAAAGATAATATGGATAATGTGTAGTTCCAACTCCTTTTTTCATTTGTGATCTTGGACAAGACACTGAAACTTCCTGGCCCTCCATTGTATTTCTGTTGGATGGGATACTTATAGTCCTTGTCCCTATGTAGGAGAACAGTCGTCTGTGTCCTTAAAAAATAAAAAGAGAGAGATAGTAATGGTAGATTACCTAGAACAGTTCTTAGCACATTATAAATACTAAACATATGTTCACTATTTTAATGACTTTTTTCAAATGGGACCTATCAGTAAATCATCCCCTAATTTATACCTTAGTTAAAAAAAACTCACATTAAAATTAAACCAAAATAATATATGTAAAGCAATAATAGCACTTGTATAATATTATTTAAAAATCAAAGGACACATAAATATATGTGTTTTTTTTTGAAGCATGGTATATTTACTAAATACAGTTTCCTAAATAGATTTTGTTATGTTGCTGTTTCTGTAGAGCAAATGTGAGGTAAGGAGATAGAAAGCTTCTTGGACTTTGTAAGAATTACTCCCACATCTATGTAGTAAGTGATGAATTAAAGTAAATTATAATCATTTAGAACTTCATATGAACTCATGACATAGAAAGAACAAGTGAACAATAATTTACTTATAAGAAAGAATCAGAAGCATAGATAGCTTGTCCATTTTTGTTTACTTTTAAAATTTATAGAAAAATTCAATTCATTATCTTCTCATGACAACTTCACAAACTATTAGCCTAACATTTTACCTTCTAAGTCCATACAGAGATGCACACTCTATCTCCCAAAGCCTCTTTCTTTCACCCTCTTGATTAAACTGGATAAGGAATTGTGGGAGCCCTTGAAATGGAAACAGAGGCTGAGACCATCAAAAGAAGATGGAGCAGAATTTTTAGAAATGCAGTCATTAGACCAGTTAGAGAAAGAAACATGAAAGGTACTACAAATGCAAAAACACAGAGAGATATAAAAGACAGACTTGGTTGCTACATGTGTGGGCAAGTTAGGAAATGAGGCTGGGGACTAAAATAGAACCGAGATCCTAAAACCTTTGCATCCTAGGTTAAGGTACTGATATAGAGCATAAACAAGGCTTCCCAGGTAACTCTACTGGTAAAGAATCCAACTGCCAAAGCAGGAGATGCAAGAGACTTAGGTTGAGTCCCTGGGTCAGAAAGATCCCCTGGAATAGGAAATGGCAATCCAGTCCAGTATCTTGCCTGGAAAATTCCATGGACAGTGGAGCCAGGCAGGCTACCGTCCAAGGGGGCTGCAAAGAGTCAGACACCACTGAGTGCACTTAGAAAGTAAACACTTCGAAGTAGAAATTCTTATTTTGTTTGGAATGGAATGTGTTCTAAGGGCTTAGAACAATGCCTAGAATTGAAAAGGTTCTTAAGAGATATATACTGAACAAACGAATACTTTGTTCATCTTTCTGAGACCACTTAATTGCCATTCGTTCTTCAGTTTCAAGCTTAACAGAGTCTGGAAGTACAGCTAGCCTTGGAAAGTAAAGGGAGTAGAAAGACAATGTCCTCATGTCCCCAGTAAGCAGCTTATCCCTCCTTTCCTCTGACTCGGGATCTAGCATCTTTCTGTTGGTCCAGAAATTCAAAATTTTGAAAGCGTCCAGAGACACTACTCTTTAAGATGAGCAATAATAGCCATGGGGCATGTGTACAAGTAAAGAGCAGGGAAGGAAGAAAAACAAAGATGGCATTATGACCACGGCACACAGACTGGTTTGGGAGTCATAGGAGATTTTCCTTAGAGACACCTGTGAATAATGGGGCACATTGATGGGAAGCTTAAATCCCTCCAAATACATGGGGCAATAGGACTGGGAACCTCACAAGATAGTAGAATATAAATGTATGAAATAAAAGCATCACCAGATTCAACTTAACAAAATGTGTGTATCTTCTGTCATCTCATGTGAAAAGAGAGGAATGTGGCACTTGTGAGAATTAAGTAAAAATCTTAACAGTGCCTGGCACCTTAGAGAACATTCAAACATACGATTTTTCAACAAACTCGCATGCTCTTATGAAACATATTGATTCTGCTTAGAAAGAGAGAAGTCGGGAAGGAAAGAAGCAGGGTTCTAGTCTTTACAGAGCGTGAAGGCTGACGGAAGAGGCAGACTTGAGAAGCTGAGAATAACTGCTGGATTTCATTTAGTCCCCAAAAAAGAGAGCCTAAAGCACATCATTGGCAGAACAAAGAAGCCACTTTTCCTCTGCCTTTGAAATTTTGGATCTCAGCAGATTTTCTAATGTAACTCATAGCTCCAGACCCCTGGCCCCAACAATCCCTCCTGGCTTGTCCTGACTTGTCCTTTCTTACTGATTCAGGCAGCCTAGATTTTCTCTTATCTGGCCTATACATGGAAGCTTGGAGCCACTTTTCCTGTAAAGGACAGAATGCAGTTTTCCAAAGGATGAAGGAGTAACTGACTGCTAACTTTCATACTGATGAAATCTCTTCATTCTTTATATCCATGATCCTTGGACAAATTTCACTGATTTTTCTTATTTTAATTGGGGTATAATTGCATCTCAATATTGTGTTAGTTTCTAATGTATGATGAAGTTAATCAGCTATATGTATACATGTATCTCCTCTCTCTTGAACCTCCCTTCCAGTCCCCCAATTCCATCCATCTAGGTCATCACAGAGAACCAAGCTGAGTTCCTTACACTATACAGCAGATTCCTACTAGATATCTATTTTACACATGGTAGTGTATAGATGTCAATCCCAATTGTCCAGAACTACCATATGACCCAGCAATTCCACTACCAGGCATATATCCTGAGAAAACCATAATGCTTAAAGACATGTGCATCCCAGTATTCACTGCATCACTATTTACAATAGCTAGGACATGGAAGCAACTTAAATGTCTATCAACAGATGGGTGGACAAACAAGATGTTATACATATACCCAACGGAATATTGCTCAGCTATTAAAAGGAATGAAATTGGGTCACCAAATTTCTTAAGACCCACTTTCAGAAGTAACAAAATTTTAAGTAATTCTCAGTGGGCTGAAATAATTCACTTTTGTATTCTTTCATCTATACAATCACCTATGTCAGACTGGTGGCTCAGAGGGTAAAGCATCCGCCTGAAATGCGGGAGACCTGGGTTCAATCCCTAGGTCAGGAAGATCCCCTGGAGAAGGCAATGGCAACCCACTCCAGTACTCTTGCCTGGAAAATCCCACAGACAGAGAAGCCTGTAGGCTATAGTCCGTGGGGTCACAAAGAATTGGACACGACTGAACGACTTCACTTTCACTTTTATGTCAGACATAGTTCTGGACTCTGTAGATATAAAGTAGCTCATCCACAAAGAATCACAATACAGCAATGTCATATATAATCCAGGGCAACCTTAAAGGTTCTTCTGGGCACTCAAGTCAGAGAGATAACATCATGGGAGGACCCATGAGGAGTCACAGAGAAGGTTACATAAGAACTGGCCCTTAAATGCTAATTCAGAAAAAAAAAAGTAAAGCAAGTTCTTCTAGAAGAATGAAAAGCAATTGTATAGGCAACGTCATGGGATTAAAAGAAAATAAAGTCAAGGCTAAAGCAGAATTTCTTTTCCTTATGGGCCAAAAATTCAAGTAATAATTTATAAGAGCAAAGTGATACGACTATGCATTTTAAACAGGCAATTCTGGGATTTAAATGGAGGATAGACACAGTTTAAAATATTGGAAGCCATTATTTTCAACTTCTTGAAAACAGATATCCAAACTCTTCATTAATCAGCACAATCCTAGACTTTTTGAAAATATTATCAATTTATGCTAATAATTTCAACATTTTGAAACAAATGTTTTGCAATTCTTACTTGAAGATAAGAAAAAGTATTAATCACATGAATTTTGGGCCTCAAAAATTTTAAGTCTATCTTTAAAGAAATATTTAGTTTGTTTTAAGAAATATTACATGTCTAACATATGACTATATACTTAAATGTTAACTGAAAACAAGAGCCCATGGAGGTAATAGAAGAGTTCTGGAATTTATTATATGGGTGGAGACATACATCATGCCTTATTAAAGATTAATAACATATTTTAGTAGACTCTACAGCACCTAATATATAACTTACAGAGTAACATACAGTGTTTTTTTATTTGAATCTCACAAGGCTAAAATCTGTAGGAAGTATTAATATCAATAAAAATATTATGTTCTCTAAGCAAATGAGTACAGCAAAAGTTGATCAAATTCATTAAATTTTAAGCCTGCCATTGTCAAAATGCTTTAAGGAGGAAACTACTAGAGATGTGATACATTTGGTGAAAATTTCTAATTTTTGGCATTAATTATTTTGTTCTATCATTTTTCAATGCAACT
Source organism: Giraffa tippelskirchi (assembly GCF_054371585.1). Lineage (NCBI taxonomy): Eukaryota > Metazoa > Chordata > Mammalia > Artiodactyla > Giraffidae > Giraffa > Giraffa tippelskirchi. Next base: position 37,325,271 of record NC_137280.1, on the reverse strand, counting down.
GGCTATGAGACACATTATGCATGGTAATGCATGACAAGAGTTTTAAGTATCTGAACATGGATTTGAGTAAGTGTGCTTAATCTAGAGAGTTTAATCAGTTTTATAAATACTATACATGTCAGAGTTGGTGTGTAGCATGGTAATGTGACCTCATTAAATTAATACTTGTGACGAGTATGAAAATGACCATTGAATATCAGAATAAATAATGCATCGTCTTATGTTCCTTTGCCACTGCTGCTTTAGGCATCTGGGGAAATTAATAAGGGTTATTGTGTCAATCAGGCAAATCAGAAGTAAAAAGAAATCTTCAATTAATCATGGTATTTTACAACAATCCCTTTGGGGAAAAAAGAGAACCCTATTAATAAAAAAGCATTATGCCTCTGTTGCAGTTGACAAACAGTGATAAGCTTCTCTGGGGACATTCTGTATGAGAAATTCATAATAAAGTTTTCCTTGTAAATTTCTCTAAAATCATTCCAACTGCTAAATCTTAGCACTTCTGAGGCACGAAACCCTTTGGGGCTTCTTCTAAAGAGGTTTTTCTCTTGGCCTTCACAGAGTGAGCCCCTGATTTCTGACTAGGTCCTTTGTAGCATGCTGCCAGCCACTGTCACAGTTAAGATGCTGAAGCATGTCCCCTGCACCAGCAAATCTGGTTAATCAGGAAACTTCCCAGGGACCATCCAGGGATTAGCCACATATTATGAGCTTTGAGACACTCATGGTGAGAACCAGTTTCTACAGACTTTGTATAGCTTGTTAGGTGCAACTTCTTGGTCACTACTTCCGGGCTTATTCCTAGAAATTACAGATGGACTGGTCATCAAGACTGAATTGGAATGAGGAATGGAGTTTCTAGGTGTGAACCTACTCTGCCATAGCACATAGAGTGCCATTCCTTTTGGGATGATAGCCTTAAATCTCCTCATTATAGAAAAAATAATACTTATTTCTTGTTAGGATGAATTTTCCATGTCTTAGTCATCTCAGGAATCTGCATTTCCCTGTGATTTCACTTTCATCACTAAAGGAGGAAACAAACTGTTGTTAGACAATTTTTGTCTTAAAATTAAATATCATATAACAGTAGAGATTTGGCACTGAAATAATCATCAACTTTAAGACAAAACACATAAGATAGGAGTAATCAATACTTACAAACCATTTCAAATATTCTTGGAAAGAATCATTCAGTATTCATATATATTTCACTTTAAAGAAATACCTAGACATAAACATAGTTCCTTTGTACCATTTTTAATCAGGTTGTGGAAGATAATACTTTCAAATCTCTAGTTTTGAACAGAATGGAGCCTTAAATTTAAGAGTAGAACTATGTTTTAAAAGAAGAAGACATACTAAGAAAACAATCTTTAATTATTCCTTTTACATTAATTATCACATTTAGTCACCTCCAGAATTGCTATCATACAAAGTATGTGCATATATTATTTATAATCTCAAATGAACAAATTAAATTTAGACTTATTATAGCTAGTATTTTTGTACTTTTTACAAAGCTACTTTCCGGTGCTCTGTGCATGATTTTATATGTGTTATGTATGTTTATATTAGAAAGAGAGAAATTTGTATATAAGCAAATAATAGCATTTTTATAAAATTTCATTCTATCAGTGGTGTTTTCAGACTTCTTGAAACAAAAAGATGCGTATGTTCAAAAGTTTAGTCATTTATCAAGATGCCTGACCAAAATCCAGTTGTGAAAGAAATTAATATATGTTATCGATGCAAGCATGCTTCTCAGCATACATATATGATAATCATAACAGACTTTTAAAAATATATGAGATATAAGTTAATATTTTATTGTTAAAGAAGGAATATATTATTATAAAAACAAAGTAAGAAGACTTTGTATTATGTATATATTTTCATCACCATAAGGTTATGACCTTGGAAACCCATTTAAATCTTCCTTCTCATAAGTTACAAGATATAATCTTCAATGTAATAACAAATCATATGACACAGTGCTATTATTTTTTTTATTTATCAGTGGTGCTACCTATCTCTTTACTTATCTAAAGCAATTTGGGGCTCATAGTGAGATATAAAGGCAGACTGATTCATTATTAATAGAATTCTTTTGTATAGAACAGTTTTTAAAGATGCCAAGGAGAAAATACAACTGAGATCTGAGTATAAGGACAGGAATTAAATGTGGATCTTGACCAAATTGCAAGTTTCCTACAGTGCAAAACAGCAATAATGTTTATAAATTTATCTACTATGATTTTCCAGTAGTCAATGCATCAGAATATACATAGTAATAGCATTAGTCCTTGTCTTTTGTTAAATGTAATTGTTTCTCTTGAAGAAAAGTAGGTCTTTTAGAAGAATGGCTCCCCAGAGAGAAAGAGAAAAGGAGATTAAAATAAAGAGTTCAGGTAGAAGCTTCTATAGAAAGTCATGAATAGACCATTTCACAGAAAATGTTATTTTTCCTCATCAACAAATGAGGGATAATTTTTTTAAAAAACCATCTGTAGAAAAAAAACATTCTAGATTAACAAGATTGCATGTTTAAAACCATTTTGGTTGTTATGCGACTATAAGAGTCACAATTTAAATTCAGAATGGAAAAGGAATATAAAAGTCATCTGTTTGTTTTGGTCTATGAAAAATGAATTCATTCATCATTCATTTGTTCTTGTTATGTATTCATGCAATGGATCAGTCAAAAGGTATTGAATGCGTTAGTGCAATGCATTACACTGTATTTTGATTTTCATATTGAGTTATATTTTGGTAGATATTCATGGCTACCAGAAGATTTCAGATAGTTTTAGGTTTAGGTTATAAGGTAAGACATGAAGAAGGTAAAGGTGAAAGTATTAGTCACTCAGTTGTGTCCAACTCTGCAACCCTATGGACTGTAGCCCACCAGGCTCCTCTGTCCGTGGAATTCTCCAGACAAGAATACTAGAGTATTCCTTCTCCAGGGGATCTTCCTTCTCCAGGGGATCTTCCCAATCCAGGGACTGAATTTGAGTCTCCTGCATTGCAGGCAGATTCTTTACCATCTGAGCCCCACTGAGCCTCAGGTGAGACATGAGTCACCTATAACAATTACTATGTACCCCATGATATCCCATATAAAACTGATTATGTATTATGTTCCCCAAAATTGCCCCCAGTTCTGAATTGGCAGCCATCTCTGGTTCCTTCTTAATTTGACAAAACTAACTGTATCAGACACAGTGCTAGGTATGAGATTAGAAAGAGAGAGAGGCATTGAAGAAGATGGGCCTGCTTACACTTGCTTAAATTCTACTGAAAAAAAACCTGCAAGCAATCATGATATAATAAAATTGTAGATTCGCAAGGATGTTCACGGTGTGAAATGAACAGGTAGCAGGAGGATGAGAGATGGAGTCATCCTGGTAAAGTCAGGGGAGGTTTTTGCAGGGAGACAGCCTTTGAGCTGATATACTAGGGTTAGGCTGAAACATTTCGGAGAGAAGAATGCAGGATAATAAGACTAGATATTAAGGAATTTTCCAGGAAGTGGAAGTAATTTAAAACTTTGGGATGCAAAATATAAGCCAGAAAGCTGGAGGGACAGGAAGGATGGCATGATATTAACAAAGGTTTTGAAAGACATTGATGACATATAGCAGGTTCTTGAAAATTATTTGTTAAGCTAATGAAGTTTTTATTTCACTGCTAAGAAGATACAGAAGTCCTTTGTCGAAAGACCTGGAAAAGGGCTTAATGGTCCAGTGGTTAAGATTTCTTCCACTGTGAGGGATGTGGGTTCAATCCCTGGTCAGGGAGCTAAGATCCCACATGCTTTGCAGCCAAAAAACTAAATCATGAAACAGAAGTAATATTGCAACTAATCTAACACAGACTTTGAAAATGGTAAACATCAAAAAAATCTTTAGAAAAATTTTAAAAAGAGCCTGGATAAAATGTTTACCTAAGTAACATCATGTCTGTCTGAGTCTTTGAGCAACTACCACCATGGGACTGTGATGTTATTTCATTTATTCACTTCTTCCCCAGTAATTGCTGTGGAAGACCTTGGTCATTCACCCACTGATGCTATTTTGTCTTTCTGCTGGTTGAAAATTTGGACTTAGCGTCCATCAGTTATTATTTTCTATCTCCAGCCTCTCTAGCCTACCTGTGTGCTTCCCTGTGTAAGATAAACTGTATATGGTTTTTCTTTGCATGAGACAGGTGCAATTCAGAGCAGTCTGAAAGCCCTCTTCTTTTAGTTGAGTGTCACTAATTATTTCCTATCCATATAATCCTTCCATTTGATATTAGTGTTTCCTCATTTCTGCCTTCCCGCCTCCCCACTCCCACTACTCTATTTCAGTATCCTAGTTTGGACAACAGATGAAGTCCTTAGTCCTTTCTGAATACACAAAAGGAGTAAGTCACCATTGTGGCTAGACTGTTAGAGTAACTTGAACATGCTAAATGTTAAGTTGCTTCAGCTGTGACTGACTCTCTGCGACCCTGTGGACTGTAGTCTGCCAGGCTCCTTTGTCTATGGGGATTCTCCAGGCGAGAATACCGGAGTGGGTTGTGGTCTCCTCCTCCAGGGAATCTTCCTGACCCAGGGATCAAATGCATGTCTCTTACATCCCCTGCATTGGCAGGTTGGTTTTTACCTGGGAAGATTAACTTGCAAGCTCTCAATTTATACAAGATGTTCAGAAAGCAACATTCATTTGCAAACTGAACAGGAGACTAGCGTTAAGTGGCTGCTATAAAAATCACCTATGAATAGGTGAATATGGAGGAAAGTACAAATGTTTTTTCTCTTTCTCAGTACCAAAACCATAAGCATCACCCTGGTTATTTGTATTCCAAAAGTACAAATGTTTTTCTCAGTACCAAAATCATAGGTGTCTCCCGGTTATTCCAAAGCACCCATCTGTTAGAGATGAGAATTAATATTACAGAGAAAGAATGTAAAATAAAGACTTGAGTATTGCTGTTTTGTGTTATACTTATTAAAACCAGAAAACGTTAAGCAATTGATGCAGTCACCTAGCTAAATGGAAACAGAATTAGAGATAGAAGCAAGTCTACCTGGCTGCAGAGTTCATGAATGTTTTAATGACTCTGGTACATTGTTTGACTTGGTTTTTGTGGGGAGAATTCTTTGTCTCCACATTATTAACAGTTTGAGAATTTGTACTACCATGCATCAGGTGAGATAAATTGATACCACAAAAGAAAGAGAGAAATGAAGACAGACTGAAGTTTAAGTGCTTACATTTTAATGAAAAAATGGCCTTTCTCTTTTACTTTCAGATAATGACATTGAAGCATGAAGTAGAGATCAAAAGATCAAACAGAGGACCAAACTGAGAGACCTTTAGTCTGGATTCTGCCCTTTGGATAGAATCACAAGCTCCCTCATCCAAACTCTATTGACCTCAGAGAGATCAGTTCCTGTCACTTTTTTTCTATTTATGATGATTCTTGTATCAATTCTTCAACTAATTCTAGGTCAAAAGAAATCATACCCTTGGAACATTGTGATTTTTGAAGTAAAGGCTTTGTGATAAATTATTGTTTGGGGGGACATCCTTAAGTGTTATTTTCTTCTAATAAGCATAATTTAGTGAAGTTCTGAGGGTAACATTGCTCTAAAGCTTTGTCTCACAATCAACTGTCAATAATTTTTCTAGTTAAGTGTATTATTTCTGTTGTGAGTTATGGCTTACCTGACTAAAAGAGGAAGGATTCTTTAAAAATAATATTACAATAGTCATACTTAGTTTCTTATCCATAAAACCTGGCTCCATCTGAGTCAAAAACTGTTAACATTTAAGATCTCCATTCCTTAGCCTTCCAATGCTATTTTATCTGACTCACTTACTAGGGAATTTTAGTCAGATTCACTGTTTTAAATGTCATCTGGACCTTGGGGATTCAAATGTATATGTCCCATCTGGAACTTTCTACTGAACTTCACACACACATACCAAATTTCCTATTCAACATTTTATTTTATTTTTTTATTTAAATTAGTTTATTTATCTATTTTAAATAGAACGCCTCCAAAGCTAAACTTTGATTTTATACCCAACCCTATTCCTCTGACAATTTTCTCCTTCACAGCAAGTAAGTTAAAAACTTCCATTTTAAATATCTTGGCTGAAAAACTTTGGAATTATCATTAATTGATCTCTTTCTTTTATGCTCCATTTCTAATTCATAAATAGACATTAACAGAGTCTGCCAATTCTAGTGTCAAATTACATCTTGAATCTGCCAGTTCTTACCAACTCTGCCCTGCCACTCTGGTTAGACTGTGTCTAGTTAACACTTAGATTATTGAAATCACTTCCTAGCTGATCCTTTTCCTCTCTCTCCAGAGTTTATTTTAAAACAACTGAGCTATCCATTCAAATCATAAATTAGATCATTTAGCACATTGCTCTTGTTCTGGCAATAGTTTTCCAATTCCTTAGAGGACAAACCAAACTGTTTACAACAGTCTACATGGCTTTATATCTGGTATTTTTACTCTTCAGCCTGTGTGATTTTATTGTTTACCTTGCTCACTTTGCTTTCTGACTTTACTGTTCCTTAAAAAAATTCAAGTCGTTTTGACCCAAGTCTCAGGTTATTCATTTTACTTAGATATCCCTCCCTCCAAGGAAAATTTGTGACTCAAAACCTTACCTTACCCTGGTTTCTGCTCAAAATTCACATTATCAGAATATTTCTCCTTTTGACATTGTTTTTATACAAAATAGATTGGACAAAAATGCTTCCACCACCAACACTATTAGAGCTTTCCCATTCTTACCAAACTTTATTTTCTCATGAAAATCATCCTTACCTGAAATTACATATATATGTTTCGTTTTTTTTTTTGTATCCCATTACCAAATGTAAGTTCCATATGCCCAAGTTCTGAATTGCAATGTCATTACACAGTATCTAGAATGTAACATGTATGCATATGTGTACAATTAAGTAATGGCATATGGAAAATGACAATTTAATGCAATTGTTCCTAGATCAACTACTCTCAGTTATACAAGGCATTAAAATGACAAATGGAGTGGCTTTCTTTGGCCATCCAGTGATTAAGAATATACCTTCTAATGCAGAGGATGTGAGTTCAATCCCTAGTCAGGAAACTAAGATCCCACATGCTACTGGGCAACTAAACTGCACACTACAACTAAGAACTGACATAGCCAAAAATAAATAAATAGCTTTATTTTTTAAGTGGCAAAAGGAGAAGAAATGAACAGAGACCTGCTAAGTCTTCTACTTAGCTATTCCCAGGTTGCTAATTTTCAAATACAAAATATTAAAATTCTATACCTAGAAAATGGTCACCCTTCTCACTGATATCTGCTATTTATTTTTCAGTTGGTTTATGTTCCATAAATAGGCATTTCCCTCACCAAGAAACTTGATATAGTTATTCAAGGAGAAAAATGTGGCATTATTATTTCTAAACCATTGCCTTTGCTAGATAAATAAATAGATAATAAATCTATTGCTAATAATTGACTTAAAAAGATTCGGAATAGCACTGAGAAAATACACCTGGCTCTAGGCCTGAAAAAACAAGGGCTAATGAGAGTCTTGGTAAGCATGGCATAATGTCAAATTTTAAAAGTTTATTATTTCCATAATGGAGAGTTCCAAACTGCTACTTACTTCAAGTTATAAAAACTTAGTCTGTTTAAAAAGTAAGCATAACTCTAGACACTTTTTTTTTTTAAATAGCCAAGAGGAATTTTCAAAATGGACTTAGTTTAGTGCTTTCTTTGTAATATTGTTCCAAATTATAATAAATTTACCTTACCTTTTTCAGAACATATATAATATACCACATATTTTTATTTCACTCATACTTTGCAATTGATGGCTGTTATTCAGGAATAGAACACAGTTTTCCATAAGCCAAATTAGTGAATTTTCTGAAAATAAATCCCAATTTTTGCTATTAGAAATACTGTTACTGAAAATAGTATTTTAAATGTCTACACTATTTTCATATATATTGTCTTTGTTTTTAATTCCATTTTACTGCTTAAAAAATCAGGATACCTACTAACACTTAAAATTACATTAGTATCTGCATTCTCTTTCAAAGATTAAAATGCAGAAAGTAGTTCCTAACTCATTCTAAGAAGCCAGCATTACCTAACTCCAAACCAGAAATGACATTATAAGAAAAGAAAGCTATAGATCTATGTCTCTCATGAACACAGGTGAATCTAACAATGTGTAAAAAGAATTATGCACCCCAACCAAGTGGGATGCATCCTAGGTATGCAAAACTCAATATAATGTAAGCCATCATATCAACATACTTAAGAAGATAATTTATTTGATCCTATCAATAAATGAGAGGATTTGACAAAATTTATGATACAAATCTCAAAACTAAAAATAGAGTGGAACTTAACTTGAGAAGTATCATCCACCAATAACCTTCAGATAACAAAATATTAATGGCCAGAAATTAAAAGCTTTTCCACCGTGATCAGGAATAAGACAAAAATGTCACCTTTCATGAGTCCTTTTCAATATCAAACTGAAAGTCCAAGCTAATGCATTAAATCAAGAAAAGAAAATAAAAGGTACATAGTTTGAAAAGAAAAAGTAAAGTTGGTTTTGTTCACACATAGTATGATCATCTATGTAGAAAACTCAAAAGATTTAATAAAAGTAAACTCCTGGAATTAATCGGAGAAGGCAATGGCACCCCACTCCAGTACTCTTGCCTGGAGAATCCCATGGACGCAGGAGCCGGGTAGGCTGCAGTCCATGGGGTTGCTAAGAGTCGGACACGACTGAGCGACTTCACTTTCACTTTTCACTTTCATGCATTGGAGAAGGAAATGGCAACCCACTCCAGTGTTCTTGCCTGGAAAACCCCAGGGACGGGGGAGCCTGGTGGGCTGCCTTCTATGCGGTTGCACAGAGTCGGACATGACGGAGGTGACTTAGCAGCCTGGAACAAATAAACAACTCTGACAGGTTGAAAGATAAATAAAGTTCCTATATAAAACTCAAACACTTTCCTATATACCAGCAATGAACAAATAAACACATATATTTTGAAATTAAAAGCACATTAATATTAGCACATCTTGCCAAGAGAAATATTTGGTATAAATCTAACAAAATATGTACAAGATATGTGTAAGGAAAGCTACAAAACTTTGGTAAATGAAATCACAAGAGAACTAAATAAAAGGAGAGATATTACTTGCACATGGGTGGGGAGACTCATTATTGACACAATGCCAATTCTTCCCGACTTCATCTGTATATTAATACAATCTCAATTAAAGCCCAAGCAAGTTATGTTTTGGATATTGACTGATTATAAAGTTTATTTGAAGAGTCAAAAGATCCAGAATAGTCAATACAATATTGGATGTGAAGAACAATTTGGAAAACTGACGCTACCTGAGACTTACAAGGGAGCAAAAAATATCATTTTCAAAAAAGAGTGATAGGACAACTGGACATCTATATGCAAAATAGAGAGAAATAGAGGAAAAATAAATAAATCTAGACACAGACCTTATATCATTCACAAAAATTAATTCAAAATGAACCATAGACCTAAAACTTACAGAGGAAACTACAAAACTCCTGATGATAACATACGAGAAAACAACATGATCTTGGGTCTGGGGATGACTTTTTAGATATAGCACCGTAATCATGATCCATGAAAGCAATCATTGACAAGCTAGGCTTTATTAAAATGAGAAACTTCTGTTCTGGAGTAACAGTGTTAAGACAATGAGAAGACAAGCCATAGAAAGAGAGTGAATACTTGGGAAATACATGTGTGATAAATAACTATTACCCATAACATGTAAAGTGCTGTTAAGACTCAGCAATAGAAAACAAATAGCTTTATTTAAAAATAGGCAAAATGCCTAAACAGGCACCTCACTAAAAAAAGATAGAAAAAGATGGCAAATAAACATATGAATATCTGCTCAGCATCACCTGTCCTTCAGTTCAGTTCAGTCACTCAGTCGTGTCCGACTCTTTGCGACCCCATAAATTGCAGCACGCCAGGCCTCTCTGTCCATCGCCAACTCCCAGAGTCTACCCAAACCCATGTCCATCGAGTCGGTGATGCCATACAACCATCTCATCCTCTGTCGTCCCCTTCTCCTCCTGCCCCCAATCCTACCCAGAATTAAGGTCTTTTCCAATGAGTTAGCTCTTCGCATGAGGTGGCCAAAGTATTGGAGTTTCAGCTTCAACATCAGTCCTTCCAATGAACACCCAGGATTGATCTCCTTTAGGATGGATTGATTGGATCTCCTTGCTGTCCAAGGGACTCTCAAGAGTCTTCTCCAACACCACAATTAAAAAGCATCAATTCTGCGGTGCTCAGCTTTCTTCACCGTCCAACTCTCACATCCATCACATCACCTATCCTTAGGGTATTGCAAATTAAAACAAAATGAAATTCTACTATGCATCTATTAAAATGGCCAAAATGCAAAATATTGGTGATTCCAAATGCTGGGAAGGATGCAGAGCAATAGAAACTCTCACTCATTGCTGGTAGAAATACAAACTGATACAGCCCATTTTGAAGGTAGTTATGCAGTTTTTATAATACTAAATATACTTTTACCATACTATCCAGCAAATTTGTCTCCTTGGTATTTGCGCAAATAAGGTAAAAACTTATGTCTACACAAAAACATACACACAGACTAATAGCAGTTTTATTCATAATTATCAAAACTTGGAAGCAATCAACATGAATTGGTAAATAAGCTGTGGTACATCTAGACAATGGAGTATTAGTCAGTGCCAAAATAAAATGCTATCAAGACATGAGCAGACACAGAGAAAACTTACATACGTGTTTCTAAATGAAAGACACCAATCCGAAATGTCACATCCTATAGGATTCCAATGATAACATTCTGCAGAAGGTAAAACTATAGAAACAGTAAAAAGATCAGTGGTTGTCAAGAGTTGGGAAAAAGGGGAGGGATGCATAGATGGAACACAGAGAATTTTTATGGGATGGAACTATTCTGTATAATACTTTAATGGTGAATATTCATCATCCGGACTTCCCTTGTGGCTCAGTGGTAAAGAATCTTCCTGCCAATGCAGGAAACAGGGGTTTGAGGCTTGGGTCAGGAAGATCACCTGGAGAAGGAAATGGGAACCCACTCCAATATTCTTGCCTATGAAATCCAATGGACAGAAAAACCTGACAGGCTACATGTTCATGGGGTCGCAAAGAGTCAGACACAACTGAGTGACTAAACAACAACAGCAGCAGTCATCATACATTTGTCTAAATCCATAGAATGCACTAAGAATAAACCCTAATTAAACTATGGACTTAGGATGATGGTGTGTCATTGTAGATTAATATGAGAAATCTACCTCTCCGATGCTGATATCAATAGACAGGAAGGCTGTGTATGTGCAGATTAGGGTATATCTTGAAATTCTCTGTACTTTCTGCTCAATTTCCTTGTGAACCTAAAACTGGTCTTAAAATGTCTTTTTTTTTTTTTTTCCAAATAGAGTAATCAGAAGTTAGATGCCCCAGAGAAGGTTCCCTGAAGTCTAGTTTGCTTTCCATTCTTCTATGCTAAACTGTTTATAAGGTTGGAGTTATCATTTCTTTGTTAACTTTGTTTTCATTTATGAATTTGGTCTTTTGCTTTCTGTGACACTTCTGATGATGAAAAATGACTGTTTTTTAATTTGCACATAGAAGGCTGTGTGCGATACCTGAATGCTAGTATTATGAAAATGAGTGTGTTCATTTTCTACGGCTGCCACAAAAAATGACTACCAACTTGATAACTTAAAACAACAGAAATTTATTTTCTCACAGTTCTGGAAGTGAAAAGTCTGACAACAAGGTGTTGGCAGGGTTGATTTCTTCTGGAACTGCCGAAAGAAGTTTGTCATCTCCTTCTCTCCCATATTCTGGAGGCTGTCAGCAATCTTTGTTGTCAGTTGGAATGTGGATACAGTGCTCTAATCTCCACCTTCAGCTTTTCTTGAACTTCTCTCCTCTGTCTTTAAACCTCTCCTCTTCTTACATGGACACTTGTCATTGAATTTGGGAAGTACTTGCTTGGTCTTGGATGATCTCATTTTGAGATACTTCATTTGATTATTCTGCAAAGACCCATTTTTCTTCAAATAAGACTCACTTACAGGTATGGGGTGTTAGGATTTGAACATATCTTCTTAAGAGTTTACTATTCAATTCAGTACAATTACTGGTATTAATATTGTCCCACAATGTCATAGAAACATATTTGTGTCTCCAATCAGCTGGTTCTTACATTCATACTTATGGGAGAGGAAAAAGACCAGTGAAATTTGAAAATACTTCCAAAATTTTTCTTATTGGATTTAAATGAAAAGAGTGCATACTTTATAATCAGAAATAACTAAAAATATATTGATATCCATGATATTTTTAAAAAATAGACAAAACATTCTAATCGTTCATGTAGATTGTTACATATTTTATGATGTGCTCTTCCTCGGTTCTCCAATTTAGCAAAGATTGTAGAGCTTCTCAGAATTCTGTCACTCATATTTTAGGCTTACATAAATCATAAACTTTAGATCTAATCACTCAGACTAGATCATCTACTTTTATTTGCTTCTCTTTGGTTTATTTCTTCAAAGTTTAAACATTATTTAACAGTGGTGTATTGGGGCTACAAGAGGTCTCAAAGAGTTGGGCATGACTTAACAACTAAACAACAACAACAAAATGTCAGTGCGTACATCATACCCTATTATATTACCCTATTATATTACACTAGCCTCCTAGGAGACTCCAAAAGGGATTCCTATAAAAAGTAATTAACAGGAAAATAAAAGGAGAGATTATCAAATATTCTTTGGTTCTAACTGTGCTTGTAAAGGTTATATTGGTAGGTAAACATACCAGTACAGCCATCATGCAGGAAAGGGTTGCAGTTTGTTTTTGAGTTAAAAAAATTCATTCCTGTTTTTTTTTTTTTTGATTTTTTTCCTGATTCTCCTTTTCAGCACTCTCACCATAATATAGAGCAGGAAAAATATTAAATTCACTGTAGTAAACGAGCCTACATTTTGTTCTTTTAAATAATGGGCTTATAACTATGCAGGACAAACCCTCCCTGACATTGACAACTTTAAAGCATCTCTCGCTCCATCTTCAGCTGAGGGAAGTAAAAGCCATTGTTATTGATGTATGTGAAATTCTGGGAAAGAAGCAGAGCTGGGGAAAACATGTATTCTCCCTAATCCCAGTTAGGGGACCAATTTGCAGTTTACCAGTTTCCATAAAGATGGTTGTATTCATTCCTCTGCTTTGATTATTTGCCCAGTTTCAAAACACCTCCCCTCCCTAAACACACACTTTGCTTAGATTTAGCTGATGATGAGGTCTGAATATCGGTGGAATGAAGAAGAGAAGGGTGTTTGAATGTCATTATATTTGTCAGTGGGCTATACAGGAGAACTTAGTTAGCTATGATTCCTCTTCCTTATCATCAAAAAACTACTCTGAATATGTCACCATGTAGTGGAATTGGGGTCCCAAATTAGCATAGAGGATGTTATTAGTGATTGAAGAATGATCGACTCCAAAAGAAGTAGCTACATGTTTTCATCTGTTTTAAAATATGTTCTGATAATACTGTAGCTATTCTTTGCATTTAAGGATTCTGGAAAACCTGAAAAATACAATATGAGACAAACTAGACTGAGGAAAGAGTCAGATAGCAAATAAGGGTGAAAAAAATGTCAAAATCCCAACTAGAATTATCTTCTACTGTATAAGTTTGAGATTAATCTCTCATGGTCAATGCAGGATTCTAGATTACATTTAACGAGCTTTTTGAAACACATAAGATTCTTGCTAAAACTAAAAATTAATTCCCTGGGACTTGTATGGAGTGAAGGTAGGTCTATTTTACCATGACTCAAGATTTAGTCACTATAGGAATGTGAGTATAGGCAATATAAGATCCTTGCTTGATAGTGATTGTCTAATATATACAATAGCCTATGTATAACATTTCTTTTTGTTGTCTGAAAATCTTAATGCATAATCTTCTGTATACTAGAAGTTTTGGTTCAGTCTTTGTATCATTATTCCCTAGGGAAAAAACTTAAAAAAAAAAAAAAAAAAAGAAAATATCATTGTTTTTTCCTTAAGGAAATACCCTTGACTTTCTTTTCCACTTCCATTAAATCAAGTCTCTCTCTCTTAAAAAAAAAAAAAAAAAAAAATCTAAAAAACTGTTGTGCTTAGTCCCTTCAGTTGTGTCCAATTGTTTTGTGACCCCATGGACTGTAGCCCACCAAGCTCCTCTGTCCATGGGATTCTCCAGGCAGGAATACTGGAGTGGGTTGCCACACCCTCCTCCAGGGGGATCTTCCTGACCCAGGGATTGAATCTGCATCTCATGTCTCCTGCATTGGCAGGTGGGTTCTTTACCACTAGCACCACATGGGAAGTACTTGCTCACAAGTTTTACTGAATGACATCATTCTTTATCAATTATTTCCATTCATGACTATAAATCGCTCTAGGGTGAAGATAATGATTTAATGAATCAGTCTGAATTCACCACTGTGCACACTGTGACCATAGTATTCATATTAAAACTAGATAGAGTGAGTAGATATAAGGTTAAACAGAGAGAGAAGTTCTGAATTTTGTAAGAGAGTAGTTTACAAGCTAGAGAACATGCAGAAAAACGGGTGGAGAGGAATATTGAAGCCACATCTTATGGTAAAAACTGTGAAAGGATCCTATAGTGTAAAATAATAAATTTACAATTATTAGATGTCCCCAATCAGAAACTTAATCATTCTTTATCCAAAAAATTAGAATCTATAATTATATCTTAGTTGGGAGGTGGATAGAAGATGTATGGTTAAGATCCTTCAAACTTTCTGATCTATGGATTCTATTTTCATGTGTGCATTATTCTATTAAAATGTTTGTTCACAATTTTTCCTCCAAAATCAATCATCCAAAGCACTTCACTTTATTTGTGGATTTTAAGTTTTTTGTAGCAAAAATTATGTCTTCATAAAACTTTCAGAAGTTATGTGTATCCAAAATATTAATGTCATCAGCAATTCTTTTATTTTTTAAAGACAGGAAATTCTACTCAAGACTTTTTAAATTCAAATGTTTCCAGGACATAAGTAAGTGGATGTGTACTAAGACTAACACATATATCGTATGTTAAAAAAAAAAAAAAATTCTTATAGGTGATCCAGAAATCAAGGCTTCAAATGACTCAGAATTGTATGGGTAAAATTACAGTCACTTTATTTTCTATCATTAAAATTCCATTGATGCCATCACCAACTCAATGGATATGAGTTTGAGCAAACTCCGGGAGATAGTGAAGGACAAGGAAGCCTGCTGTGCTGCATGGGGCTGCAATGAGTTGGACATGACTTAGTGACTGAACAATAACAAAATCACGAGATTAGTAAAAGCCATTTGTGTTTAGTTTTAATGAGAAGCAAAGAAGAACAAAATGCTCTAGAAAATGCTTTCCTTAAGCCACAATGGCTTCTGGTCAACTGGTCAACCTCATTTAATTCAGGAAGATAAGTTCAATGGATCAGCTTTGCAAATTAGCAAATTCATCAGCATTTTAAACAAACTGAAGTTATATGGAATGTTTTTATAAGCTACTTCAAATATTTGGAGTAAAATGACATGCGTCTGGCACCCCCCAAAATAAAAATGTGATTCTATAATTCTTATGAGCCTAATCATTGGTAAAGGTTTAAATCAGTCTCAATTTTTCATAATTTCCCCCAAAATAATATGTCTTATGTTTGATATTTTTTTGGTAATCAAGACTGATGAATGGCAGCATCCTATATATACATATATATATCTATTTCCCATGCTTCTAAGTTGAACAGCTAATTATC
Organism: Giraffa tippelskirchi; assembly: GCF_054371585.1. Lineage (NCBI taxonomy): Eukaryota > Metazoa > Chordata > Mammalia > Artiodactyla > Giraffidae > Giraffa > Giraffa tippelskirchi. The sequence goes on along the minus strand of NC_137280.1, from coordinate 37,309,317 downwards.
TCTGAAAACAGTGCACGTACGGCTTAGTTGATTTAAAGTGTTGATATTCACCTACCTGTGTTACCTCACCAAGGAGGTAAAATCAAATGAATCAAATGAATCAGGCAAATGTATAAGGGTCAAATGATAAAAACAATGCTAAGAAGTTATTAGGACAAACATAGTTTTGTCAGGGCTGCATTTAATGGAGTAACATTCTTAGTATTATGTTTTTAAGCAAGGGCTAACACACAATTTTGTTTTAAAATTACCAAGAGACATATTGTTTCTGGACTATTAACTGTTTTTTTCAGTATTTAGATCACAACTCCTAAGTCTTCACTATATTTTGACAGGTACTGACAAAAGGTGTCATGGAATTGTGACTCAATTGTCACCTTTAGAGTGTTCAAGCTGAAAAATTCAGGATGAGTGCTAGGTACTAATTAGAACTGTTATATTAGGAAAGCAAATACAATAGTGTCTAACATTAAACAAAGCACAGTTCTCATCAAAAATGGTTTCTTTTGTGTGTGGGTTAGTCTACAAAACCATTTTGCATGTTAATGAAGCACAAACAATTATTGCCAGAGTAACTAGTTTCATGCAATTACAAAAATCACATAAAAGCCCTATTGTTTGTTGTCTTATGATTTTTAATGCTAATTTTGCACTTGATAATTTCAGATTTCATTTGTACCACAGTGCACAATTAGGTTTTTATATCTGTGAAGGTGAAGGCTAGTATTGGGAAAAATAACTCCTCATGAAAAAAAGTAAAAGAAAAATAGTCATTTTCAGAATGAGACTATCAGACAGCCTGAAAAAGATGGAGAAAAGTGATGAGCAGAATTTCCATCAAGGGAGAAGACAACATTTATGTGGCTGAAAGAAGAGTATTTCCTACAGAAATTGGAGGAGGGTGGAGAAGTTGGTGAAAAGGGGGAAAAATCATACAAACAATAGAATAGTGTGGGGAAAAATCTAGAATTAAGACATAGGTGGAATCATCAGAGAGCTAGCACCTATTATATGGTAAATCATAGTTATAGTTGATAAACTAGTATGGTAATGGTGGGATGAATTCAAGCACACGGAGACAACTGGGAGCCAAAACTCAGCCAAGAATTGCAAATATCAAACAGTGCAAACACTGTGAGCACTTGCTGAAATTATAGGGAAAACTTTGAATGGTTACTTGACTGATGAAGATCTCTGTATTAAGATCAGATGGAAGCGGCAGATTTTTATTTTGCTAAAACAGGTTTTCCTTTTTATTTCACGAGTGTGCAGGGGAACTTACTTCTTACAATTCCTCATTAGCTAACAATCTAATTTTTTACTTTAATAAGGCAGATAGTAATGGATTAAATAGTTTTTCTCCTGAAAAAAAATAGAGATATTTGGTATGGCATATTTAATTTGTTTACACATTAAAATATTTTTTTTAGCTACAAATCATCAGAAATGACTTTGATCGGTGTTGATCTCCTGCAATGGCTGTGAGAACTCTGGATTTTCTGGTTGCTGTTACTTCTTAGACAATGTGACATATACCAGGTAAGAGCTTAGATTTAATGCTACCTTAGATGTTGTTGAATAGAGCACCATGTTTGAAAGGTCAGAATTCATTTTTCTGTTAGTATTCTTTTTCTTGTTTTTATTTAATACAACCTGAGGCATATAAATTTGTTTCAGCTCTTTCATAGGATTTAAAACTCTGAAATATACTTAAAATGAATGCGTCTAAACTATTAGTATAAAAGATTCAAAACCCCAAACTTTCCCATAAAAGTAACTTAGCTTAGCTCTTTTTTTAAACAAGCTTCCCTGGTGGCTCAGACGTTAAAGAATCTGCCTGCAATGGAGGAGACCTGAATTTGATCCCTGGGTTGGGAAGATCCCCTGGAGAAGGGAACGGCAACACACTTCATTATTCTTGCCTGGAGAATTCCGTGGACAGAGGAGCTTGGTGGGTTACAGTCCATGGGGTCTCAAAGAGTCAGACACAACTGAGCTACTAACCCTTTCACACTTTCATAGTCTCACTTTTATTTATTTATTTATTTTTTATTTTGGTCTACTATTGAAAGTGTCCCTCAAAGCACTAGAGTTTTCCAGTGGTAAATTTTCTGGTCACTTATTTTATGGTGAATTTACATCCTTGTTACTCATCCACTACAGTTAATGCATGTATTTAGAAAAGCATATCTTATTACATGAAAATATCATTAATATACCCTTGCAACTAGATAACAGTTTAGAAATATTGTACAGCTTTAGGTAAATAATTGCTTCATGATTTTCACAGTTTGAAGGTGACAATTCCTCTCTTTCTAACCTTTCTCCTCTACTACGGTCTACTTACCCAAGGAAGACAGGAAGGAAGGAAAGGAAAGCAGTCAGAAAGGGAGGGAAGAAGATAGGAAGGAAGGAGGGAAAAGGAATTCTGAGGTTGTCTGAGCTGTTTCTACTATATAAAGCAAAAAAAAAAAAAAAAATACCCCTGGGTTTTTCTTTTATATAGTTAGCACTGCTGTTTAACTTCATACAGACTTGATAAGACCCATTCCTTAATCGTGTGGAAGTCTATAACAAATATTTGCTGCATTAATCATGTACATTTTCAATGTAAAGACTTTTAAACTCTCTTGGCAAATAATTAAACCTGTTTCATGTAAACATGTTGAGGCAAAAGTAAGAATACACATGCTATGCGTTTAAATATGTAATGAAACTGTACCCACTTAGTGTAAAAAATCATTTCTATATCACCTAAAAATTAGTGGTGGCTACCTATAGTATAATAATCTCAAGTTTAAGTCTATGGCTTGTTTCTTTTGGTGTCTTTGAACCCTCACAATATTTTTTTATTTTATTTTCTTTTTAAAATTAAAAAAATGTATTTTTATGGAAAGGCATATTGTTATAAATATAGCAGTGTGTATATGTCAATCTCAAACTCCCAGTCTATGCCTCCCTCCTACCCTTCCCCTCTAGTAATGGTACCTAACATTTATTCATTCTCTAGTTCAAGTCTATGTTGTTGTTCAGCTGCCCAGTCATGCCTGACTCTGCGACCCCATGGACGGCAGCACACCAGCCCTCCCTGCCATCCTTCAGAGTCATCTCTTTTTGTCTTTTTATACAGTTCATGAGGTTCTCACAGCAAGTATACTAGGGTGGTTTGCCATTCCCTCCTCCAGTGGATCACATTTTGTCAGAATGCTCCTCTCTATGACCCGTCTGTCTTGGGTGGCCCTACACAGCATGTCTCATAATTTCATTGAGTTACACAAGCCCCTTTGGCACAAGAAGGCAGTGATCCATAAAGAGGAGTTCAATTTCTATATCCAAGACCTTAGTTCCTAGATTTAAGAAAACTTACATAGTACAAAATAAACATTTAGCAGTGTTACTATTGAGTCTAAAATATAACTGAGCATTAGAGGTTAATAATTTGGTAAAGCAAAAGACATTTTGGGAAATGTACACTTTAATGGGCATTACATAACATCATCATTCTTAAAAAGGAATGGATATATTATATTAAACATTCCAAAATCCTCTTCCTTGTCAATTTAAAGTACACAATACATTTTTCCATAACATTTAGCCTTCACACAAAATGGACGTGGTTAAATGAGTTCACAAGAAGAATTCCTATTCATCATTCATAAATCTTAAAATGATTTCTCTGTCTAAAATTTAAGAATTGAAAATATCTCTGAAAGTAGAAATGCCACTTAAGCAAAAGAATGCCAAAGAATCTAAAAAAAGAGTAGATACAGGTATATGTATAACAGGTTCACTGTGCTATATACACCTGAAACTAACACAACATTGTCAATCAACTACATCCCAGTAAAGATTTAAGACAAAGAAAAATGATGCCCCGTGTTTTTCTTCCAAATTTCGTCTTCTGCTCCGGGCATGATTAGGTAACCTGAGAAAGCCACTTCCAGCTTAGCTAGAGAAATGGGAACAACCATGGTTCACACCCTGCTGTCCTAATGGTGACTCCTTTCCTTCCACTGCTACTTCCATTTCCTGAATACGGAGGAGCTCAGGAAACTTCCTTCAAACAATTCTTCAGTTGTTACACTCCAGGGAGGAAAATGACAAGTATAAGCCATCACCTTGATGTCCTTTTCTGTTTCTACCATCACTTCCTCCTTTCCAAACTTCAGGTGCACACACACACACACACACACACACACACACACCTTAGGGCATCCCCCGTTTTTACCACCCCAGATCCTGGGAAGAAAATGCATACCCTCACCCATGCCTGTTGGCTGCTATCTGGCTGTATCCATTCCACAGCTGGGATGACTAGCCCTACTGTTTTATTTATGATGCAATCAGCTTCTGTAAGAAGGTGAACTGTAACTGCTATTCTATTGCATAAAAAAAGCCTTTTTAGCCCTGTGTTATAAACATTTAAAAGTCTCTCTTACCCTTTTAGAAAAAGCACAGCAGGAGGTAGATAGAGGTCACTTGAAGTCTCTAATTCATCTACATTTATAGTAGGTGTTGCAAGCTCTATTAGCAGAAAATGTATGGCAGTCAGATATAAGTTTAATATTTTACTTTAAATATCTACCTTTCTAGCTAATGCCAGAAGCTGTGGCCATGATTGGTGGCATGTAGACACTTACCAGCGAAAGCTACCCCTTTGGCAGAAAATATCCGTTGGAAAACTGCTGTTATGATAATATATTTGTGTATCAACTCAGAAAATCCTGCTTAAGAGTTTTTTTTCCCCTGCACAAGCAAGCACTAAGAGTACACAAGGCTTTCTGCCAATATAGATATCGATATGCACTAAAATATTGAATGGTAACCAGACATGTCTGTACATTGTCTTGAAGGTCACCAATGGAAAATATTTTGAACTTGGAAAGTAACTGTCTTCTCACCACACCAGTGAAAGTGCTCTAAAAGGAGCTTCAGTACCCACATACCAACTTAGCAGCCTGAAAGCTTGTAAAGTGCTGGAAGCTGACTGACTTCATCCTGGAGTCATAATGGTTTCCTTCTTGGGCCCATTTCTTCTTCGGACACTGCCATCTTGTGAGTACTAAATACATCATCAGTGAGTCTCATTCTCATGTATTACACTAATACATCATTGGAATGACAACTGCTTCTGATGATCTATTAATGCAATACATCAGAGTGAGGTGTTTGAATGGGTTATTACTCAGAGACCAGTGCCGTCTACATAAAGCTGGGTCCAAAATCCAATTCCATTTAATTACACAGAATTCATAGCACACTAGCAGCAGACAAACACTACCAAAATCTGAGCATCAGCAAAGAAATTATTTGCATTCTCATTAAATTATCAACAAAAATCTTTCCCTTTCCTGGAAATGGAACTGTCTGATAAGTCAGTGATTCAGACTCCATGAGCTCACCATCCTCTATGACACACGAGAATTATTTTGCAAAGGCCCATGAATAAAACAAATACTCTCTCTCTATCCTCACTGCCTCACATACTATAGTCATTAAAAAAGACATCAGATTTTTTCATCTAAAATACAATTTCTTTCGTTAACATACACATTGAATTGAATGTTCTTTGTTTGTAGTCACTAGACACTGTCTAAACATTTGTACTTCTGTAAATATTATAAACAGAAAAAAAAAAAAAAGACGCCAGAAAAAAGCAACTGAATTTGCTTTAGAGTCAGTTATAGTGCACTCTGTATATGTGTCATTTGTCACAAAGCTATCATAAAGCACACCCTGTCCCTCTGTTCTTCATTTCTGCATAAGATACATCTATCTGTGTTTGTATAGCTTCTGTGAAATTTAAATTGTGTAATCTATTGCTCTTTGGTTGGTGCTACAAATAAGATTGGGCATTGCCTTTAATAATCAAATTTTTTAAATTGCATTCGACCTTCATTACCATGAAATTTTTCAGAAATTCACTCTTTTGCCTGCATTTTTTTGTTGTTCAAGTTGGAATCCCTTGAGTGTTTTCCATGGTGTTTCATAACAATAATCCAATATAATTTAAATGAAACAGGTATCAAAATTTTACAGCATTAACCTCTGAATTTGAGGTTATTTTACTTCCAATTAAAGTTAAGACCACGATAAAGTAATATGCCAGATTGGTGCATTGGTTTATGAAGCAATTGAAATTCGATTGTATAACACTCTCCTACCTTTGTCACAGATTTTTTCAAATAGACTATTTTGTTTAAAAAACATTTATCTATTGTTAATGTCTTTGGAGAATTAATCTTGGGGTTTAGACTGAAGATAAATGCAGGCATGTGAAGGTTTATGAAAAATGCCTCTGCAAGTGACATGCAGCCTGGTATGAGTTACCACAGTCCGTTTCACATATGGGGCAATCCATGAATCCGCTACTTGCCTTGCATTCATTATATTTGCTGGCCACGTATTTTGTTCTTCCTGTTTTTGAGACCCTTTGATGTAATATATTCTTAAATACAAAATGCTGACAGTAAATCTGAAAGGAATGAGATATATACATCTATTACGCATTTATATTCTATATAAGATGATGTATACATAATGTAAAAAGAGTCACCTCAGTATCAATCGCATCCCTCACTATTGATTGCACACCTCTAATATGCATTTCATTTAAACTCAGATTTCACATTAAACTTCATTTTAAGCCTTAAACTTCAAATTAAACATTAAAACTACTTCAAATAGAAGAGATGCTTTATAAGGATTCATTTGTGAGGGTAGGAAAGTGTGTATGTGTGCGTGTGTGTGTGTGTGTGAGAGAGACAAAAGGAACAATGGTAAATAATGCATGTCTTCTAGAAATATGGATTAATCAATCTAGTTTGAATCTGTGATAAAGTTCCCTGTCACTTAAAAAATGAATATAGATGTTTTTCCACATGTGACTCTTTTATTGAGTTTATAATTCCTCAGCACTTACAGTCCTGTTTTCCATTACTTTTTCTCTCCTTTACTTTTAACCAAAGGTTACCTTAGTCTCAAGATTTCTTTACATATACTTCACATAAGTGTACTCAACTAATGGCGTTTTCAGCTCTTGCTAATTAAAGAATTACCTTGAGATTTAGACACATACTGTTTATGAATAATATCCAGTTATGGAAAAGAAGCATGCTCATGATGTGTTCAGCTTTCTTTCCTTTTCTTGAAATGCTCTTCTATTTCAAGTGATAACATTGTGCCGCCCTTGTACTCTTGGGTTGTCTATCTCACACCACCATTCTGTATGGAGTTAGGTACACATGAAAAGCCATACCCCAGCCTGTGGCTGCCCTGGGTTAATACAGGGAAAGTGCTTTCTGTGCTCTGAAGCAAGGTTGGCAGTGAGTTCATGGTGACGGAGCTCCCCCACACCATCGTGAAGTTTCAGGATGTCACGAGGAAGGGGAGAGATGGCCGGACTCCATCACTCTGGATGCACTCAGGGGCTGAATGAATTTGAAATATGACCAAGTCTGAATGGAAGAGTGGTCACAAAGCCAAAAGCAATTACTTCAGCTTGCAAAATGTTTAAACGATTTACTTCACAGGACAAATGCAGAGTCTTCATGTGCTGGGAAAGTCTTAAAACTATATTTGGACAAAATTCGGTCAGGCTCGTTTCACAAGTTATTGGAAGAGGGGAAGGCAAGGGATTTGAGATGCCAGCCCCATTCGGTCAAGGATTTTCTGAAACCTAAACCCCTGTCCTGTCATCTTTGTTTCAGAAAGTCTGATGTGTTCATGTTTTCCATCACCTTGGGAAGAAAGCTGAGGTAAGTAGCTTAATTTATAGATTGATGGGACAAACTTATTTAAAAATTCTCAGTATGGTCTCATGAATCATGTAGGCCTATTAAACTAATTGCTAAGTAAATTTAAGCAGTATTACAGCAAAATTCAAGAGAATTTATCATCAATCTGAAGAGATCTTTGGTGGTCTCATGCTGCCCCCCACAGATATGTCTCAGAACATTCATTATGCCATAATTACAAAGTCTCTTTGAAGAGGCTAAAAATCCTGAGACGCCTCTCATCAATTATTTTCACCTGTTAATTCATTTTGTGTGAGGTAATAACCTCGGCATAATAACAAATGTGCAAGTACTCCGATTTTGCAATTAAAAGCAGCAGGGCTTCTATTTTGATCATACAGACTGTGACATCCATCATAGAAAACAATTTGGGCCTAGCAGGATGACAGATGCCGTACTGATGGCTCTACTAACTAACTGCCTGTCCTAGGGAAAAAAAAAAATGGTCAGGCTTCAACCCGCAGCTGCAAGCTATCTGATAGCTTCTGACCAGTCAGCAGGAGAAAGCCTGCAGTGACTAAATTACTGAAAGGTAATTTTACTTCTCAAAATGAGGATTTCTGAGCCATAAATGTATGCATTCCAGTGGCTGCTGTAATTTGGGAACAAATAGCCCTTTTCATTTGAAAATGACGGGAACCACTGCCAGTGTTCAGGATGTTTTGTTTCTTGGGCTTTTACATGAAAAATACAATGTAATGCTCATTATTTCTGCCCCCTTTCACATCTTATTAGACAGAGAAAGCAAGGTGGTTATCTGTGCTCTCTTAGGCTAAATCTACACATGAAAGATATTCCCCCTACCCCAGCTTCTGGACAGGTGCCTAAATAATAGAAGAGTGTCATTTTTGTCTTTTACTTTGTATGGAGTCCAAGTGAACTCTATCTCAGAATTGCATCCCACAATCCCAGCTCAGCTGAAAGACACCTCCACCCAACCTGATCCCACTACAAGGATGAAGCTGCTTACCTGCGTGTCCTAGCTGCAAGAAATGAATTAGATGCTAATAAATGCAGAGGGAAGGTTTCTGCCCTTGTTTTTTTAAATCTCAATATTTCAAAGGAGTTCATAAAACATGATGTGCCTTCTCTTTTCGTTTCAATAGTAAAGTATTTGGGATCTTACTCTAGCCTTCATGATAATAACTACTGTCTTTTTTGAAACGTGTTTGTATGCTACTGCAAATCTTGAAAAGAAAATCCTACAACAGTGCAAGTAAAGTTCTGGCTAATTGAAAGAAAACATAAATATTTTTCATGATTACCTCCTATAGGAAAAGACCTCAAAAGAAATTGAGGAGCTTTGTGTACCATTGTTTCTCCAGCAAAACTAAATTCAGAGAACGGATTGTGGAATATAGGCCACCAAGTACAATAAAAACAGGTATGACATGCAAGCAAAAACCATATTATGGGAAGTTGTTATGTTTTCAGGATGACGTGTTTGATTTCTTCCATGTGAGTTGGACAACGAAGGATGAGAGAAAGACAAAAGGTTAAGCACAGTACAAAGTTTCTCAGCAGTCCTGCATCTTAAGAAGACAGTTTCGTTTATGCTATTAACAGATGATATGATACTAACACTTCACACTTCGCTCCCACATTTCTTGCAGACAAACAAAGAAGAGCACTCCGTTTCTTGGGGAAAATCTACTGTTTCAGAGTCTATTGTACCAGACTCATAAACCCTGTCAGCAAGAAGGATGAATAGATGATAGAAGCCGGGTTGTGCTGCTGGAGAAACACAGAGCGGGGAAGGAAGAGCTTCTTTTTCCAACGCTCCTATCTGGGTTCTTCCTAAACGTTTGAAGCTAATCGGGGGTAGGTCTCCTTTGACTTTTAGTAGGGTGATCCTTCCACATTCACTATTAGTAAATCTTTAAACTTCTGCAAAACGCTTCTGCATAAGAATAAAAGTCTCTATGAGCAGCTTGGGAAGTTGTAAGACACAAGTTCTTTTCATTAGGGAGCACAATGAACAATCAAATGAAAGAGACACATTAGAACAACAAAATTGCAATTACCCATCAGAGATCCCCTGTAATGGGAAGCCAGGGGGACATGGCCTTTATGCACACACTCTGACTGTAACTAATGCTCAGTAGCCATCAACAAATTATGACTCCTGACACTTTTGCTGCCGCAGTATTAAGCCCAGAGTCCAATGGAGAAAATATATGGTTTTTATTACAAAATTGTTCTTGTTTACAATTCTAATATCCTCTTCATTATCTACTTTTCTAGACATTTTAGGCAGTTCTGAAGACCTGGGGCAGCACTAGTCCTGTCATAAAGAGAAATTAATGTTGTTAAAGTTGGCCTAGCTGCCCTCTGGGATGGCTGAAGATGTGGAAATATAAGCCTCTGTTTTTAAAATGAAAATGATTAAAGGCACAGACACCTTGCTCTTGGAACAGCCACTAAAACTTTTAATAAAATACATGGGCACATACACACAAAAGCTTCTTTTCTTTTCCTTTCAATAAGTCATCATCTTCTCTCCCTCTCTCTTTCAAATCCCACTTTGTTCTATGAAGAAACAGCTTGCTTTAAAGACTAATAAGTGTAAAAACATGACCTCATTGTTATAAAGAACACATTTATTTCATCCAGGAGTAGCTCATTCAATAAGGACTAGGCACAGAGAAGCCAGGAGAGCTTTCTCCCAATAGTCAGTAAGGTAATTAGGAGCATGTTTTAATAGGTAGTCTTTACAACAACTGACCAGCTTAATCCAACCTCTGGAGAACACTGAAAAATGGCCTAACCATCACCACTGCTGGAGGTAAAAACCGGCTTGCGTATTCTAGGATTTCAGGGAGGGGTTTCACCAGGGGCAAGCAAGAAAGAGACAGCAAGCTAGTGGAAGTTACTAGGAATCCTTTGAGAGAGAGACTACCAACAGTATCTTGAACAAAATGGCTCATATATCCCAAGAAAAATGACAGGAAATAACTCAAAGGAAGAGAGCATAACCTTTGCCATCCGAGGGCAAATGAACAGCAGTCAAGATATCACCTCTCTGATCCTCCCAACCTTAGTCATTTCATCAGGATAACTGAATGCGCTCCATACAGCTTTAGAGAGCAAAGTAACACCCTCACTCTCCCAGTGTTTTAATTTTATTATTTTATTTCAAGAAGTCTTGTGTTTCCACCACTTTTCTTTTCTTCCTCTGCTTCTTTCTTCCTGTTTTTCTTCCTTTCTTCCTTTCTTTTTATTTCTCCTCTCTCTCTCTTTTCTTTCTCTTTGAGCGTCTTTTTAATTTCCCCTACTTGCCATCATTCTGCTCAGATAACAAATGCATAACTAATAGCCATACGGGAGGAATAAAAGCTCTGCGATAGCCTTAAGTTGTTTTCATTTCCCCCATTGTTTGCTTGGTTGGTTATTCACAAGAGTTAATGTAGCTTCCTTGCAAATCTAATGGCCCTAGAGGATAGTCAAGTATCACTGAGGTTCACGATCTATATGCATACTTCTCTCATTCAGATAATTTCATCAAATATCCACTCTAAACAGATTTAGCAGACTTGAGTCTCTCATTCTTATATTTTCAGGAGAAACATATAGAAGCCATGTGAAACCACAAATCAAGGTCATTTCAACAGCATTTGAAGAACGTCACAACTCATTCCATCAGGCAAGTTGAGTATCCAATGGCAGACATGCTGTCATCTAACTCTCCCGCTCTACTCTTTCTTCAGTATGCACCCATTTCCTTCCCCGAGTTTAGTTGTTTTGTTTTCTCTCTTAATTCCTAGTTCTAGGCCTCCATTATAGACAAATGGAGAAAACATTTGACCACACACAGTAATGTGGGAATGCGAGTCCCTCAAACAGCTACAACAGCCACGCTTTTTCTCCTGGGGCCTGATACAAAGTGGCTGAAATACCACAAATGGATGTCCTATCCTTCGGATTTGGAAGCATTTCTAACTTTCAGGAGTCACCTAATTAAATTTTAATGCCCTTATGTATAAACACCTTAACCGAAACAGCTAATACCTTGTTGGAGATTAGTTGGCAAATGACTTTAAAGAAATCTGGCTTTGAGATAATCGTTGCAACAACATTAATGTTATTGAGATCCTGCTCTGTACCAGTCACTGTTCTAACTTCTTTTTGTGGTTGAACTTACTGAAACACCACAAAAGCCCTTTGTAAATGAGAACATCATGGCCCACAGAGGGTAAGTCACACGGCTGCTTAAGACCGAGCCACAAATCACACCCACACATTCTCGTCCCACATTTGACATTCTTAAAGACGCAATTAAACTCTGTAATTAAACTCAAATCCACAATTAAAAAGGAAGACAAATGCCATTCGAAGGAAAGAGCACTTAAAGATGACGCTCCACATCGTGCTGCTTTCCTCAATCCTTGCTAAAGTCCATAGCATGACCTCAGCACCGCTTAAACTCTGATTGTAGAATAACAAACAATCACCATCTATTTCTGTCACCAGATATTTCTCCAGCAACTCATATAGCATTTTGCTTATTTGACTCTATTTTGTTGTAGTCTTTTCTGAGAAGTTATGTATCTTTTCTAGTTGATGCCAACATATGTTTTGAAGGGGACTGGCCAAGATGGAAAAAGCATCTGGTGCTGAGCCTGTGGTTTCCTCATATGCAATATATGTCTCACTCAAATCATAGTTCAGGTCTGAAATTTTATATATATATATTTTTCCTGTTGTTAGTAGCCCAGTCGTGTCTACCTCTTTGCCACCCCATGGACTGTAGCCCACCAGGCTCCACTATCCATGGGGATTCTCCAGGAAAGAATACTGTTGTGGGCAACCATTCCCTTCTCCAAGGGATCTTCCTGACCAGAGACCAAACCCAGGTCTCCTGCATCACAGGCATATTCTTTACCACTGAGCCACCAGGGAAACCCTGAACTTTCATATACATGTGCTTAAGTATGAGGCAAATTACATAAACCAAAAGTTAGAAAGCAGCACATATCTTTGGGAAATGAAATACTGATTTTTCACATTAAACAACAGCATATATATACATGTGTATATACATGTATAGATTTTCGAATATGTATATATTCAGTTGAAAAATATCAATAACCTCAGATATGGAAATGACACCACACTTATGGCAGAAAGTGAAAAAGAACTAAAGAGCCTCTTGATGTAAGTGAAAGAGGAGAGTGAAAAAGTTGGCTTAAAAACTCAATATTCAGAAAACTAAGATCATGACATCTGCTCCCATCTCTTCATGGCAAATAGATGGAGAAACAGTGGAAACAGTGACAGACTATTTTGGGGGACTCCAAAATCACTGCAGATGATGACTGCAGCCATGAAATTAAAAGATGCTTGTTTCTTGGAAGAAAAGTTATGATCTACCTAGACAGCATATTAAAAAGCAGAGACATTACTTTGCCGAAAAAGGTCCATCTAATCAAAGCTATGGTTTTTCCAGTGGTCATGTATGGATGTGAGAGTTGGGCCATAAAGAAAGCAGAGCGCCAAAGAATTGATGCTTTTGAACTGTGGTGTTGGATAAGACTCTTGAGAGTCCCTTGGACTGCAAGGAGATCCAACCAGTCCATCCTAAAGGAAATCAGTCCTGAATATTCATTGGCAAGACTGATGCTGAAGCTGAAGCTCTAGTACTTTGGCCACCCAATGCGAAAAACTGACTCATTTGAAAAGACTCTGATGCTGGGAAAGATTGAATGCAGGAGGAGAAGGGGACAACAGAGGGTGAGATGGTTGGATGGCATCACCGACTCGATGGACATGAGTTTGAATAAACTCCGGGAGTTGGTGATGGACAGGGAGGCCTGGCATGCTGCAGTCCATGGGGTCACAAAGAGTCGGACATAACTGAGTGACTGAACTGAACTGATGGGTAAGATGGCAGTACTCCCAATATTGATGTGCATATTCAACATAATCCCTATTAAAATTTCAAATGCCCTTTTTTTTTGCAGAAATTGACAGACTGGTCCTAAAATTCTTAATGAAAATGTGAGTTCCAAAAAAGCCATATCAGCTTTGCAAATGAAGAAGAAAGCTTGAGAACTCTTACTTTCTTATTTCAAATCTTATTAAAAAGCTACAATATACAATGCTGTGTAATACAGGCAAAAGGACAGAAATATAGATCAATGGAATAGATTTGAAAGTCCAGATATATAAACTCAAATGTGTAAGGTCAATTGATCTTATACGAAGATTTCAAGAAAACATAATGCAGACAGAACAGATTTTCAACAAACAGTACCAGGATAACTGAATATCCACATGTAAAAAAAAAAAAAAAACTAAAGAAACAGTATATTGGACCTCAGTTTGGCAAGGGCACTTCTTTTATCTTGCCATGTAGTTTGTATAAGTGGCAAATTCTAAGCCTGGTTTTGCTTCCATAAGAGATTATTATCAGGGACTTCTCTTAGTGATCCAGGGGCTAAAACTCTGTGCTCCCAATTCAATCCCTGGTCAGGAAACTGGGTCCCACATGCTGCAATTAAAAAAAGATCTCACATGCCACAAATAGAGATCTCCCATGCTGCAACAAAATTTGAAGATCCCATGTGCTGCAACTAAGACCCAGCGCAGCCAAATGAAACATTTTTTTTTAAAGTTGTTATCAATCTTCATCTCATAACAAGAACATTCATATGCAGAAGTAAAAGTCTTTTCATTCTCTCTCCATTCTTCTACTCAATGGTCCAATGGAAGGATGAAACTCATAGTGTGCACTGTAAAATATATGCTCTGTCATATGGCAGATTTTCAAGGTGGCAATGTGGCCATCAATCATATACAATCACCCTAGATATGTATTTCATTCTTAGACAAACACAACTATTTTGGCAAAATTATTATTTCAGCATCAAGTAACTATTCTTCCTTTCTTCATAACAAGAATAGTAACTCTGATTTCCTCAGGCATCCAGAAAAACACATATTATTCACATGCTTTGAAGGAAGGCATAGTCTCAAAATTCAGTTCTGGCCAATAAAATATGAGTGGAAACCAACTGAGACTTTTGCAATAAATGTGACTCTTCTGCCCTTGTTCCTCACTGAAATGAAGACACGAAAACAGGAACATCAACATCCTTCTTGTGACCACAAAGTCACCATAAAAAAAGAGGCTAAGATTATCTTAATTTTTGTCCCTAAGATCCATGTGCCCCTGAACCAATGTCAATAGGTTATGTGGTAAAAAATTAAACTCGAATTTTATTATGCTCTTATATTGGGGTCTCCTTTACCTGCAGCTAATTGTATTTTCTAACGGATAAACCTAAAAATAAAAGCTAACAGATTTCAGTTTCAGTTCAGTTGCTCAGTCGTGTCCGACTCTTTGTGACCCCGTGGACTGCAGCACACCAGACTTCCCTATACATCAGCAACTCTTGGAGTTTATTCAAACTCATATCCATTGAGTCAGTGATGCCATCCAACCATCTCATCCTCTGTCATCCCCTTCTCCTCTGGCCTTCAATCTTTCCCAGCATCAACGTCTTTTCAAATGAGTCAGTTCTTCACATCAGGTGGCCAAAGTATTGGAGCTTCAGCTTCAGCATCAGTCCTTCCAATGAATATTCAGGACTGGTTTCATTTAGGATGGACTGGTTAAATGTTGGATAGCCTTGCTATCCAAGGGACTCTCAAGAGTCTTCTCCAACACCCAAGTTCAAAAGCATCAATTCTTCAGCGCTCAACTTTATTTATAGTCCAACTCTCATATACATACATGACTACTGGGAAAACCATAGTTTTGACTAGATGGACCTTTGTCTGCAAAGCAATGTCTCTGCTTTTTAATAAACTGTCTAGGTTGGTCATAACTTTTCTTCCAAGTAGTAAGCATCTTTTAATTTCAAGGCTGCAGTCACCATCTGCGGTGATTTTGGGGCCCCCAAAAATAAATTCTCTCACTGTTTTCAACGTTTCCTCATCTTTTTGCCATGAAGTGATGGGACCAGATGCCATGATCTTAGTTTTCTGAATGTTGAATTTTAAGCCAGCTTTTTCACTATCCTCTTTCACTTTCATCAAGAGGCTCTTTAGTTCTTTACATTCTGCCATAAGGGTGGTATCATCTGCATATCTGAGGTTAATGATATTTCTCCTGACAGTCTTGATTCCAGTTTGTGCTTCATCCACCCCAGCGTTTCTCATGATGTACTCTGCATATAAGTTAAATAAGCAGAGTGAGAATATACAGCCTTGATGTATTCCTTTCCTGATTTGAAACCAGTCTGTTGTTTCATATCCAGTTCTAATGTTTGCTTCTTGACCTGCATACAGATTTCTCAGGAGGCAGGTCGGGTCGTCTGGTATTCCCATCTCTTGAAGAATTTTCCACAATTTGTGGTGATCCACACAGTCAAAGGCTTTGGCATAGTCAATAAAACAGAAGTGGATGTTTTTATGGAACTCTCTTCCTTTTTTGATGATCCAACGGATGTTGGCAATTTGATCTCTGGTTCCTCTGCCTTTTATAAAACCAGCTTGAACATCTGGAAGTTCATGGTCCACTTACTGTTGAAGCCTGGCTTGGAGAATTTTGAGCAACACTTTGCTAGAATGTGAGATGAGTGCAACTGTGTGATAGTTTGAGCATTCTTTGGCATTGCCTTTTTGGGGGATTGGAATGAAAACTGACCTTTTCCAGTCTTGTGGCCAATTCTGGGTTTTCCAAATCCCCTGACATATTGAGTGCAGCACTTTCATAGCATCATCTTTTAGAATTGGAAATAGCTCAGCTGGAATTCCATCACCTCCACTAGCTTTGTTCTTGGTGATGCTTCCTAAAGCCCACTTGACTGCATTCCAGGATGTTTGGCTCTAGGTGAGTGATCACACCATCATTGTTATCTGGGTTGTGAAGATTTTTTTTATATAGTACTTCTGTATATTCTTGCCTCCTCTTCTTCATATCTTCTGATTCTGTTAGGTCCTTTATTTCTGTCCTTTATTGTGCCCATCTTTGCATGAAATGTTCCCTTGGTATCTCTAATTTTCTTGGAGAGATCTCTGGTCTTTCCCATTGTATTGTTTTCCTCTATTTCTTTGCACTGATCACTGAAGAAGGCTTTCTTATCTCTCCTTGCTATTCTTTGGAACTCTGCATTCAAATGGGTATATCTTTCCTTTTCTCCTTTGCCTTTCACTTCTCTTCTCTTCATAGCTATTTGTAAGGCCTTCTCAGACAACCATTGCCTTTTTACATTTCATTTTTGGGGGGATGGTCTTGATCACTGCCTCCTGTACAATGTCACGAACCTCTGTCCATAGTTCTTCAGACACTCTATCTGTCATATCTAATCCTTTGTATCTATTTGACTTAAACTGTACAATCATAAGGGATTTGATTTAGGTCATACCTGAATTATCTAGTGGTTTTCCCTACTTTCTTGAATTTAAGTTTTAGTTTGGCAATAACGAGTTCATGATCTGAGCCACAATCAGGTAAATGTTATTATTTCTGCCTTTCCATCACACTTTGATATTTTTCCTAGTACTACTTAAATAATTTTCCCATAGGCAGCATTTTTAAAATCCCTGATATTAAACTTGTTTTCAGATTATTACACTGTAGCAACTTTATTTCTGAAATAAAAGGTGATAGATGTCATACTGTTTCATAAAAGGGATATAAATTAATAAAGGGGAATTTTGTAACAATGTTACTGAAGTAAATTGTACTTATTTGTTTAGCAAACAATCACATGAAAAGTGAAATAAGCATAGTGACTCAAACTTCTTTGTTAGTGGAAATAATATATACACACAAAAATGTTCAAAGAAAATCAGGATACATAATAGCAACATCATAGGACCTTACTGATTTGACAAAAATGTTACTTTTGCAGGGAGATCATAATGTAGAAAAAATAATAAATAAGAATTAATGTTTTAAGCACCAGACTCAGTGCTTATTACTCTAATGTCTGGCTTTCTAAGGGGCTAAAATATTTAAATGGGTGTTGCTTCTACATGTATTACTCTGAAGCACCAATCTCTGCATCTATTCATTTAAGAAGTATTTATCAGGACCTACTATATGTTACACCTGGCTTGAAGCCAGGTATCAGAGATATTTAAAACACACTTGCCTCTGTCTTCCTCAGTATTACAATATGAGGTGATATGATTAAAGGAACTAGAAATAAACAACAAAAATTACAAAAAGTGCCATAAAGTGAAAACAATAAACCGTTTTTGTAATAGAAAAAAATAATTGGTTGTGGGCCACTTCCTTATCTATAATAATCAGATAAACTATCTCTGAGAAAGGGCACTCAGAATGAGACCTGAATGTTAGAAGAATAAGAAGACAACGTTACAATGAACTTGACAAAAACTGGGGAAGAGTGTATATGATATACATTGAGATAATGTTTTTGACAAGAAGAGAGAAAAAAGGCAGTTGCATCTCTGAATATAGTGAAGGATGATGGGAAATGCATTAGGACACTTTCATGGAAGATATTACATGCCATTTTAATGGTTGATCTAATTAGCTAAGAAGCTATTTAATCAGTCAAGGATGATTTTTTATTAAAAGTGTGGCGCCGGAGCAGTCGTGAGGAGATACCCCACATCCAAGGTCAGAGAAACCCCAGGAACATGTTACGAGGGGTGAATTCATGTTTAGTATCACACCCATTCCTGCCAGAGACTCTAAGAGGGCTCAAACAAACCTCATGCACACCAGGACCCAGGGACCGCACAGAGACTGAGACAGAACTGTGTTAGAGCATCTCCCGTGGAGGTACAGGTCAGCAGTGGACTGACATAGGGACAGGGGCTGCGGGTGCAGCAGACTTGGGTATGGCATAAGCCCTCTTGGAGGAGGTCACCATTAACCCCACCATAGAGCCACCAGAACTTACACAGGACTGGGAAATATACTCTTGGAAGGCACAGACAGAATCTTGTGTGCACCAGGACCCAGGAGAAAGGAGCAGTGACCCCACAAGAAACTGACCCAGACTTGCCCAGGAGTGTCCAGGAGACTCCAGTGGAGGCGTGGGTTGGTGATGGCCTGTTAAAGGGTTGGGGGCAGTGAGTGTAGCAGTACATGCATGGGATCTTTTGAAGGAGGTCACCATTATCTTCATTACCTCCACCATAGTTTGGCCCCAGGTAAATAGCAAGGAGGGAAGACAGCTACAACATCAACAGAAAATTGGATTAAAGATTTACTGAGCAGGGGCCCACCCATCAGAACAAGATCCAGTTTCCCCCTCCTCAGTCTCTCCCATCAGGAAGCTTCCATAAGCCTCTTATCCTTCTCCATCATAGGGAAGAGAGACTGAAAACCACAATCCCAGAAAACTAACCAATCTGATCACATGGACCACAGCCTTGTCTAACTCAATGAAACTATGAGCCATCCCGTGTAGGGCCACCCAAGATGGACAGATCATGGTGGAGAGTTCTGATGGTCCAATGGAGAAGGGAATAGCAAACCACTTCAGTATTCTCGCCTTGAGAACCCCATGAACAGTATGAAAAGGCAAAATGACAGAACACTGTAAGATGAACTCCTCAGGTCAGTAGGTGCCCAATACGCTACTGGAGATCAGTAGAGAACTAACTACAGAAACAATGAAGAGACAGAGCCAAAGCAAAAACAACACCCAGTTATGGATATGACCGGTGATGGAAGCAAAGTCTGATGCTGTAAAGAGCAATACTGAATAGAAACCTGGAATGTTAAGTCCATGAATCAAGGCAAATTGGAAGTGGTCAAACAGGAGATGGCAAGAGTGAACATTGACATTTTAGGAGTCAGCGAACTAAAATGGACTAGAATGTGTGAATTTAATTCAGATGACCATTATATCTACTACTGTGGGCAAGAATCCCTTAGAAGAAATGGAGTAGCCATCATAGTCAACAAAAGAGTTCAAAATGCAATACTTGGATGCAATCTCAAAAATGAGAGAATGATCTATGTTCATTTCCAAGGCAAACCATTCAATATCATGGTAATCCAAGTCAATGCCCCGACCAGTAATGCTGAGGAAGATGAAGTTGACCAGTTCTATGAAGACCTACAATACCTTCTAGAGTTAACACCCCCCAAAATTGTCCTTTTCGTTATAGTGGACGGGAATGCAAAAGTAGGAAGTCAAGAAACACCTGGAATAACAGGCAAATTTGGCCTTGAAGTACAGAATGAAGTAGGGCAAAGCTAATAGAGTTTTGCCAAGATATCACACTGGTCATAGCAAACACCCTCTTCCAACAACACAAGAGAAGACTCTACACATGGATATCACCAGATGGTCAATACAGAAATCAGACTGATTATATTTTTTGCAGCCAGAGATGGAAAAGTTCTATACAGTGAGCAAAAACAAGACCAGGAGCTGACTGTGGCTCAGATCATGAACTCCTTATTGCTAAATTCAGACTTAAATTGAAGAAAGTGGAGAAAACCACTAGACCTTTCAGGTATGACCTAAATCAACTACCTAACAATTATACAGTGGAAGTGAGAAATAGATTCAAGGGATTGATCTCATAGACAAAGTGCCTGATGAACTGTGGATGGAGGTTTGAGACATTGTATAGGAGACAGGGATCAAGACCAGCCCCAAGAAAAAGAAATGCAAAATAGCAAAATTGTTGCCTGAGGAGGCCTTACAAATAGCTATGAAAAAAAAGAGAAGTGAAAAGCAAAGAAGAAAAGGAAAGATATATCAATTTGAAAGCAGAGTTTCAAAGAATAGCAAGGAGAGATAAGAAAACCTTCCCCAGTGATCAGTGCAAAGAAATAGAGGAAAACAATAGAATGGGAAAGACTAGAGATCTCTTCAAGAAAATTAGAGATACCAAGGGAACATTTCATGCAAAGATGGGCACAATAAAGGACAGAACTGGTATGGGCCTAACAGAAGCAGAAGATATTAAAAAGAGATGGCAAGAACACAGAAGAATTGTACAAAAAAGATCTTCATGGCCCAGATAACAATGATGGTGTGATCACTCACCTAGAGCCAGACATCCTGGAATGCAAAGTCAAGTGGGCCTTAGGAAGCATCACTAAGACAGAGCTAGTGGAGGTGATGGAATTCCAGTTGAGCTATTTCAAATCCTAAAAGATGTACTCAATATGTCAGCAAATTTGGAAAACTCAGCATTGGCCACAGGGCTGGAAAAGGTCAGTTTTCATTCCAATCCCAAAGAAAGGCAATGCCAAAGAATGCTCAAACTACAGCACAGTTGCACTCATCTCACATATTAGTAAAGTAATGCTCAAAATTCTCCAAGCCAGGCTTCAACAGTACGTGAACCATGAAATTCCAGATGTTCAAGCTGGTTTTAGAAAAGGCAGAGGAACCAGAGATCAAATTGCCAACATCCGTTGGATCATCAAAAAAAGAAGAGAGTTCCATAAAAACATCCACTTCTGTTTTATTGACTATACCAAAGTCTTTGATTGTGTGGATTACAACAAACTGTGGAAAATTCTTCAAGATGGGAATACCAGACCACCTGACCTGCCTCTTGAGAAACCTGTATGCAAGTCAGGAAGCAACAGTTAGAACTGGACATGGAACAACAGACTTGTTCCAAATAGAGAAAGGAGTATGTCAAGGCTGTATATTTTCACCCTGTTTGTTTAACTTATATGCAGAGTACATCATGAGAAATGCTGGGCTGGATGAAGCACAAGCTGGAATCAAGATTGCTGGGAGAAATATCAATAACCTCAGATATGCAGATGACACCACCCTTATGGCAGAAAGTGAAGAACTAAAGAGCCTCTTGATGAAAGTGAAAGAGGAGAGTGAAAAACTTGGCTTAAAACTCAACAATTCAGAAAACTAAGATCATGGCATCTGGTCCCAGCACTTCATGGTAAATAGATGAGGAATCAGTGGAAACAGTGAGAGAATTTATTTTGGGGGGCTCCAAAATCACTGCAGATGGCGACTACAGCCATGAAATTAAAAGACGCTTACTCTTTGGAAGATAAGTTATTACCAACCTAGACAGCATATTGAAAAGCAGAGACATTACTTTTCCAATAAAGGTCTGTCTAGCCAAGCTTATGGTTTTTCCAGTAGTCATGTATGGATTTGAGAGTTGGACTGTAAAGAAAGCTGAGCGCTGAAGAATTGGTGCTTTTGGACTGTGATGTTGGAGAAGACTCTTGAGAGTCCCCTGGACTGCCAGGAGATCCAACCAGTCCATCCTAAAGGAGATCAGCCGTGAAAATTCATTGGAAGGAATGATGTTGAAGCTGAAACTCTAATACTTTGGCCACATGATGTGAAGAACTGACTCATTGAAAAGACCCTAATGCTGGGAAAGATTGAAGGTGAGAGAAGAAGCAGTGACAGAGGATGAGATGGTTGGATGGCATCACTGACTCAATGGACATGAGTTTGAGTAAACTCTGGTAGTTGGTGATGGATAGGGAGGCTTGTCGTGTTGCAGTCCATGGGGTTGCAAAGAGTTGACACAGCTGAGTGACTGAACTGAACTGAACAGAGAACCAATGGTTTAGGTCATTTTTTTGTATGGCAGTGGATGTCTGGAGGTTAGCTGTTCCAGTACTAGTTCAGTGACTCAAAGACATCATCAAAGATCTAGTTCAGTTCAACCTTCCATTTGGCATCTTTGTAAAGTTGGTATTTTGTCTACATCCTTTCTGTCTCATGGCCCCAACAGATAGGCTATTGTCCTCTTACTTGTATCCTATCAGAAAACAAAGGGTCAATTCAAATGCTTTCTCTCTTGTCTTTGTCTTCCACAAATAACACATTCTTAGTACCTATACAATTGTTCCAATAATGAAATTTAAGTTTAGGTTAGCTTAGAGCCAGGATTCAAGACCCAAGTATATTTGTAGAGATGGTCAAAGTTTTTCACCAAGCTTCTTTTTGTGTGAAACATAGAAGATTTTTAAGGATTAGGATAATTTTAGAAAAAAATACCAATGGACCTGCTAAAAGCCAGGTGAAAAGATCAAAGATGTGAGCACAGTAATTCCTCATTCTTTACAAAAATGAATGGAATTTCAGTGATATCTCCTGGTGTTTTTGCTAATGGAAATATAATAGGAATCTGATTGAGTTTTTTCTTTCATATATCTTTCCCATTCTTGATTTCAGTTCTATCCAGCTACTTATGTGCTATAATAAATCTTTTTATCAGAATTATGCAGAGTCCTAGATATGAATTATATAATTCAGAATGCCATCTGGAGTTTATTAAAATTTACTGTGTTTCAGTTCAGTGGTTCAGCCGTGTCTGACTCTTTGCGACCCCAAGGACTGCAGCACACCAGGCTTCCCTGTCCATCACCAATGCCCAGAGCTTACTCAAACTCATGTCCATCAAGTCGGTGATGCCATCCAACCATCACATCCTCTGTTGTCCCCTTCTCCTCCCACCTTCGATCTTTCCCAGCATCAGGGCCTTTTCAAATGAGTCAGTTCTTCTCAAAAGGTGGCCAAAGTATTAGAGTTTCAGCTTCAGCATCAGTCCTTCCAATGAATATTCAGGACTGATTTCCTTTAGGATTGACTGGCTGGATCTCCTTGCAGTCCAAGGGATTAGTCATTATGATTACTGAGGCCAAAATACTGCTCTGAAATCTTTGGGACCTCTAATATTTTTATCACTACATTTTTAACAAGTAGCACATTTTTTAAAAAATCAACAACATAACTTCTTTTTTTTTCCCCCAACAGTATGTCTTAAGGTGTCAAGTTCACCATTCTCTGATTTCTCAAAAGTTTTGATTAATTTTTAATCTATGGAAATCTGTGTGCATTAAAGAAATAGGATTTATTGGACTCAAATTAATTTTCCCATCTAATAAGCAGCCTTATTAAAGTAACTTTAAATTATCTGCTTTGTCTTCTTTGCTCTGTGGAATAACAGCCTTAGATTTCAAAAATTCAATTAGCCTAATCCTTAACCATAACTTTAAGTCAAAACCACTGTTTTAGGATATTCAGTATTCCCATGGGAATTCTCATTGGTGGATTATAGTCCCCAGATCTTTTCCGTTGTTTTTAGAATAAGGAATAGGAGTTTGCTCCTTATGTCCCAGGACTTCCCAAATAAATCAGAATTGCATCTAAAATGATACTTGGAGTGGATGATTCAGGAGCAGGACTTCCCCTCATTATTCAAATCATTAGGGATGGCTCATGTGATGTCATCAGCTGTCAAGAGAATGTAGTATAAATAGATCTTCTCTCTGTAGACGTGTCTGATGTCTATTTTAATTGCAGTGTCAACTCATTTGTAACATATTGCTGAGGGGCAGTAGACATTTAACCTTTGATAATACCATTCTAACGGGTATGCTTCTGGCCAAAATGCATGGGAAAAGGGAGATGACACACTGAACAAATAGATAAATATGAACTTGGACCATAGCTATCATCCAATAAGGAACAAGAGTGCAACATCAGGAATAAAATGTTTCTGTTAAGACTTTAGCAAGGGCAAGGGCAAAGGAGAGGGAAGGTTTGATCTTCCTGCGGCTTTGGAGAAACATAATCTCAAATAAGCCAACCTGGCTATGAGACTCAGAAGGGTGAATTGTCTCACAACTTTGAAATGCCAGTAACTCTTTATCAATAACAGGGTCTTGCCTATGGTTTAACATTAGTCCACTTTCTCAAACTGAGAGCTGCTACCGCTTCTGAAAGAACATATAGAAACCATGCCCCCTCACCCTGAAAAATCAGAGTATTCTAAGAAAAATAGGAATACAGGATGAAAAAATTGCTCATTTATCCATTTGCCGACGGGATTTGGGGTTGATTTCCGTTAGCCTGGCTCTGATAGAATCCATGTAGATGTGGGTGCTCAATAGATGGTGTTTGGTAATGGTGGTGGTGAGGGGGTTATTTCTGCAGCTGGTTTTGCTCTGAAGCCGAGAGTATAAAATCCTTTTAACTAGACTCCCAGCCCCCATTCGTGATAAATATAGTAGGCTGTCTCACTAGTCCCAGCAACACGTAAAGTTCAGTTTCCTTCTGCAGGGAGATAAGAGGATCTTAACGGGTGGCTCAGAGTGCTGCATTTCCTATTTCACGCTCAGTGCTTACGACTTAGGTTAACTCTCTTCACGTGTCATGGACTCTGTAACAGGCCCACATTGCCCTTCCCAAGACACAACACTTCTCCTTCCCCCCAAATGCGCAAAGCTAATTGCCTTAAACCATATTGAATGTTTAAATTCAGTAATCAAACTCGTGACTATTTAACTGGTTTTACCTAAATGATTAATGCCTGGTGTCTCTATGTAAACCGTACTGTACTCCTCCAGCAGTTTCAGGTCATCGAGTATCTATATTTGCCATTGAATTCTGAAAATCAAGATACAGTTGTCAGTGTATTATTATTACCAGGTACTGATGGTTCTGATATAAACTAGTGTCCTATGATATAAGATGGAATTTCAGGGTCCCTGTTTAAATTATACAAGATATTCTTCCTGCTAGGGATGCATCTGCCATGTGTGCAAAAGGCTCCCTGTCTTTTTAAGTCTCTAACAAGCAAAGAGGATGCTTTCTACTGATCAAAATTATGGAATAAACATATTTCATCCTATGTCACTAGATGCAATAATCGCAAAGTGACATATCTTGCTCCTGAAATTATCATCTCTGTACTTGTTTATGGACAAGATCATTTCCGGCTTATAAACAGCAGTATTTAATATGTATGATTAACATATACAAATATGATTTAAAAAATCAAGCCATGCAGCAGAATGTACAATAAGAAATATAAAAATCTAACTCCTCTTCTTTGAGTCTGAGAATCACTGCCTAGAAGTAATACTGTAAACATTTCCATGTGCATCTCCCAGATATCTTCATGCATTTGTGCAGATCTTACACACACATATGTAAAAACAGGATTCTTACAGATTGTTTCCTTTATATTCCAAATTCATAAACTTTGTCCACCAAAACTTTGTAATACATTGAGTCAGTTTGAATTAAAAACAGGAATAATACTAGCTTGAGTAGAAAGATGCAGGAGTACTTTTCATTTTTTTCAATTTCCATATCATCAAGATTTAACTTATTTTTTCCCATATGCTACAAGGTTAAAATAAAGCATCATACATAAATTCATTATACTGTAACCATTATTTCTCAGATATGAAGCTTTATTCTTATTTTTATTTTTTTTTATTTTTTTTTTAATAAATTTATTTATTTTAGTTGGGGGCTAATTACTTTACAATATTGTAATAGTTTTTGCCATACATTGACATGAATCAGCCATGGGTTTACATGTGTTCCCCTTCCTGGACCCCCCACCCACCTCCCTCCCCATCCCATCCCTCTGGGTCATCCCATTGCCCCGGCCCTGAGCCCTTGTCTCATGCATCGAACATGGAGTGGTGTTCTGTTTCACATATGATAATATACATGTTTCAATGCTATTCTCCCATATCAAGCAGGCAGTAACATTTTTTTCAAGTCTGAGTTCTTTATATTTCTCTTCCCTAGGTTCTCAACTAATTGAAAACTAGAACTCTATTGTTGCAAAGTGTTTTGTAACTTTCACAACATCCACAGAGTAATTTTGTAACTAAATTGCAACCTGTTCCTTTGTGATTTTCCAGGAAGTGAAAATGAGAACAGGCTAACTATTCCTAGCATATATCAAGCCCTGCATCATTCATCGCAGGCTATCAAGTCTGGCTATGAGTGTGTGTATATATATATATATATAAAATTGCACTGAACCAGTTTAATAGTACAGTAACAAATTCAGACTTCACTTAGCAAATGTAAAACTATTTCAATAGAACAGGGAGTTTGCTGCAATTGGTGAGAGGGATTGAGCTCAACTCGACTGAAACAGAAGGTGGGAGGACACTGGAATGAGTTAATGGAAATATGCTAGAGGAATGGAATGGACAGGTCTGTTGATGTTTGCTGATTGCTGCCCATGGAAGTAGGCACCTACCAACCCACAGTGAGTAGGAGACAGGACCCTCTTACTTGATGATTATATTTCAACCGAATGGTTCCCTGGTCATTGAAAAAGATAATCCTGCAGTGTAGATTTACACCTCCATCAATGGTAGAAAATATCTACAAGAAACTTGACCTTAGCAAATTATACTCTGAATTTTTGCAAACTTCTGTAACTGGAAAGAATAGATTCTCAGAAGGAAAGCACTTTGAAACAAGTTAGATACATCTGTTTACTTATGTCAGTGCAGAAAATATGTTGTGCTTTTCACCAAGATTACATGTTGATAAAATTATTTTCCTATGATTTAACATGAACCCCATAAACAATTCTGAGCAGAAAAAAAATCAGTTTCTTGTAAAACTATATTATTAAAGGACATAACGGTGCCAGATTTCTCCCATGTTATATATAATTATAACTTTGAAAAATAATAGTTAGGGGTTTCTAAAACCTTGACATATATTTTTTTTAATCTTGAACAATCTAGTCCATTTCCAACAAAAATTAAATTTCTAAGAAAAATAACAGAAAATTTAAAGCTTTCATTATGGGGAAAAAAATGCACTTCGGAATTGTCTGTCTTGCCACAAATACATGATTTAATGCATCACTCTTTAGGAATGGATGATTGCACTCTTTGAAATCTTAAAACTCTTCCAAATCCAGCTGCCCAAGGAGGCTTACAAAAATTCATTTTATTAATTAGCTTCTCTTGCCACCAAAAGCATGGTAAATAGGAAGGTTTGACCATGCAATGTTACAGAAAATGAAAGAATCCATGAGTATAGGAAGGAAATATACACCTTGTACAATGATTTTTAGTATCTGTCATTTTTTCTCTTTTGTTTAACCAGATAATTTTATATTTTATCATGTAATTCACCAAATTATTACTCTCGCAAGTTGGTTTTGAAACGTGCAGCCTTTTACTAGATTCTGACAATCTGATATGTAATAGCTGCTTAGTGTTTGGGGAAAAGTAAACATGGGGCTTCCCAGGAGGTGCTAGTGGTAAAGACCCTGCCTGCCAAGGCAGGAGACAGGAGAGATGCAGATTCGATCCCTGGGTCGGGAAGATCCGCTGGAGGAGGAAATGGCAACCCATTCCAGTATTTTGCCTGAGAAATTCCATGGACAGAGAAGCCTGGTGGGCTACAGTCCATAGGGTCACAAAGAGTAGGACAACACTGTAGCGACTTAGCACTCGTGCAAACGAGGTGCCAGCGTCTATCAGGATAGTATTTGACGTTCTTGTGTATGAAGATCCTTGTTCATAATCACATTTTTTCCCCAAGATGAATACATCTATTTGGAAAAAATTATCAGCACGTTTGAAACATTTTGTGCTTTTTCTATGAAAATATTATATTCCTTATATGAAGAGGTTATAAATTGTGCATACAGAAGTAGATCACCTTTCATGACATGTGCATGCATGCTAAGTCGCTTCAGTCGTGCCTGACTGTGCAACCCCATGGACTGTTGCCCACCAGGTTCCTCTCTCCAAAGGATTCTCCAGGCAAGAATACTGGAGTGAGTCGCCATGCGCTTCTCCAGGGAATCTTCCTGACCCAGGGATCAAACCTGCATCTCTTATGTCTCCTGCATTGGCAGGTGGGTTCTTTACCACTAGGGTCACGTGGGAAGCCCACGTGAAGTCCACTCAATGCTAAAACTTAAAGTAAATGCTTCTTTTGTAAAGGTTTGGCACGTAAATATTTTTTTCCATTTGTCTATTCAATATTCAATTACATCTAGTCATCAAGAACAAATACTAGTCATGTGAATTGTGAATGGCCACATTAAACAATAAATTTTTTTCACTGAAAAATATATTTGCAATGAGACTTTATGGCTTCAACAACTCTTAGCCATATTAATGGTATTCTCCCCATTCCTCACATTGGTTTTAGTAAAGGGTGTGTTTTAGTATACACCAGAACTGTGTACCCTGTTAGTATTAACTGATCAAGAAACTAACATACATATCGATCCCAAAAGTGACTTGTATGAGTTGACAACTTCATATTTGAATAACATGAAAAATTATTTTCGGTCTTATCACTGTAATAATTTTCAAATTGAGTTTTCTTGTCCTAACTACAAAGAACCCAGTTTCCTTTGTGAAAATGCAAGTTCTAATTATTCAAAACACTGTATGCATATGTGCATGCAAACTTCATTGGAAAGCTAGCAAGGTGTTTGAAGGTTTTCAACTACATGGTCTCAAATTCAGAGATGTAATATTTTGTATCCACTTTCTTTTAAATCTTTATAGATTTCTGTGGCTTTATTTTCAATTTCATTTTTGTCCATAATTTCCACAGCTAATTTTTAGCTGTAATTCTGAATAACCTTCTAAACTATGAGAAGCCTAATTGTATCTTCATTATATCTGTTGATTACATTTATTTGTAATAATAGCAGTAACAACACAGTTATAGTAATAATAATTTTACCTTGGTCTATATCATGCTGCCTCTTATTTCCATGTGAGTTTTTTTTCTATTTTGAGATTAATTGCATGATTTTCTATCTCCACTATTAATACTTCATAATCATTACATCTAATTAAAATGACCATTTTAAAATTCAGATTCACACCTAATAACTGTAAAATGACAAATTAGTCATAAAATATGGGATGTTTTGTTCATCATAATATGCTAGATGTTATAGAAGAATTACCAAATGCTTAGTGTTGTAATTTTTAAATATTAGGTTCCATATTTTATTATTTTAAAATGAAAGCTATAGAAAAGAGAATGAGATTGCTATTCATTAAAAATCATTGAATTTCATTCATTTATTCATTCTGCAAATAATTATTACATACACATTAGGCTCCACTCACTCAACTAGAGCTGAACATAAAAATGAATAAGAAATAAATAAATGAACCATTTTAACAATGAGATAGATTATAAGTGGAGGTATGGGAAAAATCCTGTAAAGTTACAGTGCAAGATCATTGTAATTTCTAAACAAATGTCAACTGTCTCCTTTACCATCAGGACATTTTCTGATGAAAGACATTAATTGATTTTCTCCATCCTCAACTAACAAATCTGTCACTGCCTGTGTTTTGAATTCATTATGAGAGACAAATGTGTTATCAGATGATACTACTATAAAGGCAAGACTCATCTTTATTACTGAAAAATGCTAAATTTGAGGACATATCTTAAATGTGTAGCAACAATTGTGGTTTTTTTTGAATCTTGAAACTTAAAATTAGACCAGAGGGTTCACTTAGTCCCAGGAAGAAGAAAATGATCCTATTATGTGATGGTCTCACCTGTTAAAACATACAATGTGGATGAGCTCTCTGAGAAAGGGGGCAACAAAGAACTTAGCTACATAGGCTGCTGCCTCCCCATGACTCATCAACCAGATAATTTATTCCACCTTCTTGGAAGGAACAGAAATGCAACTTATAACCAAGAATTATTAGAGAACAGCCTTCCTCATGGAAAATATAGGGTTGGGGACAACAATGTAACCCATTAAAAACAAGACAACAGGCCCCAAATGGAGTCATTTATGCTAAGTCCCTTGTCACCAAACCTAGACTTAACTTTATTAAATTCCAGCTGTCCCAGAAATGGAGTGGTTTTGTTTTTTTTGGAGGGGGGGGAATATTAATTTATTTGTTTTAAACTTTATTTTTAATTGGAGGATAATAGCTTTACAATGTTGTGATAGTTTTTGCTGTGTAACTACATGAATCAGGTATCAGTTCAGTTCAGTCGCTCAGTCGTGTCCGACTCTCTGCGACCCCATGAATCACAGCATGCCAAGCCTCCCTGTCCATCACCAACTCCCGGAGTCTACCCAAACCTATGTCCATCAAGTCAGTAATGCCATCCAGCCATCTCATCCTCTGTCGTCCCCTTATCCTCCTGCCCCCAATCCTTCCCAGCATCAGGGTCTTTTCCAATGAGTCAACTCTTCACATCAGGTGGCCAAAGTATTGGAGTTTCAACTTCAACATCAGCCCTTCCAATGAACACCCAGGACTGATCTCCTTTAGGATGGATTGATTGGATCTCCTTGCAGTCCAAGGGACTCTCAAGAGTCTTCTCCAACACTACAGTTCAAAAGCATCAATTCTTCGGTACACGTATATCCCCTCCCTCTTGACCTTCCTCCCATCCACCCCCATCCCACCCCTTTTGGTCATCATAGAGAACCAAATTGAGTTCGCTGAGTTATATAGCAGCTTCCCTCTAGATATTTTATACACAGTAATGAATATATGTCAATGCTACTTTCTCAATCCATCAGACTCTCTCCTTCCCCTACTGTGTGCATGAACCTAGAGCCTATTATACAGAATGAAGTAAGTCAGAAAGAGAAAAACAAGCATTGTATATTAACACGTATATGTGGAATCTAGAAAAAATGATAATGATGAACCTATGTGCAGGTCAGGAACAGAGATACAGATGTAGAAATGGAGTCTTAAACCAGTCAATCTGGAATCATCTAATTAGCACTAGTTAGGTCATCTGCCTGATTGAGCCCTTCAGTTCAGTTCAGTCGCTCAGCCATGTCCAACTCTTTGTGACACCATGGACTGCAGTACGCCAGGCCTCCCTGACCATCACCAACTCCCCGAGTTTACTTAAACTCATGCCCATTGAGTCAGTGATTCCATCTAACCATCTCATCTTCTGTTGTCCCCTTCTCCTGCCCTCAATCTTTCCAGCATCAGTGTCTTTCCAAATGAGTCAGCACTCCTCATCAGGTGGCCAAAGTATTGGAGTTTCAGCTTCACCATCAGTCCTTCCAATGAATATTCAGGACTGATCCCCTTTAGCATTGACTGGTCGGATCTCCTTTCAGTCCAAGTGACTCTCAAGAGTCTTCTCCAACACCACAGTTCAAAAGCATCAATTCTTTGGCACTCAGCTTTCTTTGTAGTCCAACTCTCACGTCCATACATGACTACTGGAAAAACCATAGCCTTGACTAGACGGACCTTTGCTGGCAAAGTAATGTCTCTGCTTTTTAATATGCTATCTAGCTTTTTCATAACTTTTCTCCCAAGGAGTAAGTGTCTTTTAATTTCATGCCTTCAATCACTATCTGCAGTGATTTTGTAGGCCAAAAAAATAAAATCTCTCACTGTTTATCCATCTTTTTGTCGTGAAGTGATGGGATCGGATGCCATGATCTTAGTTTTCTGAATGTTGAGTTTTAAGCCAACTTTTTCACTCTCCTCTTTCATTCTCATCAAGAGACTCTTTAGTTCTTCTTCACTTTTTGCCATAAGGGTGATGTCATCTACATATCTAAGGTTATTGATATTTCTCCTGGCAATCTTGATTCCAGCTTGCGCTTCATCCAGCCCAGTGTTTCTCATGATGTATTCTGCATATAAGTTAAATAAGCAAGGTGACAATATACAGCCTAGACGTACTCCTTTCCTATATGGAACCAGTCTGTTGTTCCATGTCCAGTTCTAACTTTGCTTCCTGACCTGCATACAGGTTTCTCAAGAGGCAGGTCAGGTGGTCTGGTATGCCCATCTCTTTTAGAATTTTCGGCAGTTGATTGTGATTCACACAGTCAAAGGCTTTGGCATAGTCAATAAAGCAGAAATAGATGTTTTTCTGGAACTCCCTTGCTTTTTTGATGATCCCGTGGATGTTGGCAATTTGTTCTCTGGTTCCTCTGCCTTTTCTAAAACCACATTGAACATCTGGAAGTTCACAGTTCATGTACTGTTGAAGCCTGGCTTGGAGAATTTTGAGCATTACTTTACTCGTGTGTGAGATGAGTGCAATTGTGCGGTAGTTTGAGCATTCTTTAGCATTGTCTTTCTTAGGGATTGGAATGAAAACTGACCTTTTCCATTCCTGTGGCCATTGCTGAGCTTTCCAAATTTGCTGGCATATTGAGTGCAGCACTTTCACAGCATCATCTTTTAAGATTTGAAATAGCTCAACTGGAATTCCATCACCTCCACTAGCTTTGTTCATAGTGATGCTTTCTAAGGCCCGCTTGACTTCACATTCCAGGATGTCTGTCTCTAGGTGAGTGATCACACCATCATTATCTGGGTCATGAAGATCTTTTTGTACAGTTATGTGTCCTCTTGCCACCTCTTCTTTGACCCATTATATCCCCTAAAGTTGATCCCTTATATCCCCTAAACTCAGTGATTTTCCATAACCAATCTGCATTTTTGTCGAGGAAAATTTTCTTGTTCCTGTCCACATCTGCCCTTAAAAGTCTTCCATTTCTTACAGTCCTTGGATCCCCTTTCTATTTGCTGTATTGGAGGCTACCTGAATCATGCATTGTTGAATAAAGCCAGTGTGCTCAGTTGCTCGGTTATGTGTGACTCTTGGCGACCTCATGGACAGTAGCCCATCAGGTTCTTCTGTCCCTGGAATTTTCCAGGAAAGAATACTGAATTAGGTTGCCATTTCCTACTCCAGCCATTCTTTCAAACTCAGATGGAACCCATGTCTCTTGCGTCTCCTACATTGGCAGGCAGATTCTTTACCACTAGTTCTACCTGGGAAGCCCCTGAATAAAGCCAGTACAGTCTTTAAATTTACTCACTTGAATCTTGTTTTTCAACAACCCCAAATGCATGTGTTGAAAATCTTAAAATGTTAGTATAATTACCTCTATATGGAAACTCCAGTTTATCCCTATCAGCCTTTAAACATTGCCAGACAGAAGCACAGTTCCATCATACTTTAAGTGCCCTTCTGTATTTCAACCCAGACGGATTTGTCACAGAGTCCTACTCTCAAATCTGCATTACCAAAAGCTTCAAATCCTTGAACAACCTTCTACGATCATAATGCATAAGTAAAAATTGGAGAAAACACATTTTCTGCTCAAAAAATGTAAAAATGTTAGTCTCTCAGTCATGTCCAACTCTGCAACACCACGGACTATAGCTTGCCAGGTTCCTCTGTCCATGGAATTCTCCAGGCAAGAATACTGGAGTGGATTGCCATTTCCTTCTCCAGGGAATCTTCTCAACCCAGGGATCGAACTCGGATTTTCTGCTCAAATAAATATTAACCAGTTTTTTCTCCAAAGAGGTGATTTTGAAACTTTTCCTGACAGCTAAAATTTTTTATTCTTGCTGAGCACTGTTTAAAACTTTTCTCCAACAAAAACAACCATCCCTAATTTCTTTATCTGTGCTACTGTTTATAAAATAATAAAGTGGGGACTTAAATAAACAAAGATAAATAAAAAACAGATGTTCATATAAAGCCTTACATAATTCTGCAGAGCACAGAGATTTTCAGGGGCAAAGGCTGTGGCAACTCAGAACTAAAGGCTTTTGTTTTGTTTTTTTATTAAAAGATAAAGGCAGATTAAAAAAAAAAATCAAACCAAAAAACAGTGCATACTTACACAGTAATTGGTGAGCATGACTGTTTAGTAAATTGGCTCCTTCTTTAAATGACCTTCCCTGGTGGCTTAGATGATAAAGAATCTGCCTGCCAATGCGGGAGATCTGGGTTCGATTCCTGGGTCAGAAAAAGCCCTCTGGAGAAGGGCATGACAATCCACTCCAGTATTCTTGCCTGGAGAATTCCATTAACAGAGGAGCCCACGGTCGACAGTCCATGGGGTTGCAAAGAGTCAGACACGACTGAGTGATTAACACTTTTTAAATGACCTAGGGAAACATCTAAGCCCTCATGCTACCCCAGAATCATCACCCCCAAACTTAGATCTAGTTGACTGTTCCTTCCATTTTCTACCACAGGTGTTATAAAACTCACCCCAAGCTCTCCCCTAATCCTGATGCCTTTTATGCTTAGCCCATCAGAAATACACACAGTTATCAGCCTGAGCTTTCTCGAGTTTCCCCCAATCACTTTCATCTGTTCACCTGATCTTATATCTTTCTGATCTCCCTAACTACTTTCCAAAATTAACAATGTATTCATTTATCTGGGCTCTCTTCCCACCTCCACATCTTCTCCTGTTTTCTCTCAATGTTCAGTTCATGTATTTTTCCTTCTTTCTTTTCCAATGCCACTTTCTTTTTCTCCAGTAATCCATGCCGTCATGTCCAGGTCTTCCTGACTCTTCAAATCCTTTGTCATGTACCAAGCATTTAGAACTTCTGAACCTGTGTCCTTTTGAAATCTACCTCAGGTTCTAAGATGTTATGCTCTTTGGATTTTCTTAAATGTTCTTTTCCTCTTTCTTTCACTAGCTCCTTTTACTCTGGAGTTCCTTTCATTGTAACTTTTCTATTTTTGACTCTTTGTACTTGATATATATATACATATATACATATATATATGTATATATATATATGCTAACTTTAAATTATCTACAATATGGTCATTGATTACCATATTGTGGTAGCCTTACAAATTAATCCCTAATAAGTCATTTCAAGTTCTATCACTTTTGAGTTCCAGGTGTGCATTTCTAAACATTTCCACTTCTTCTATAGATACTCAATTGAACAAGCGTTGAGGGGAATAAAAACCAAAAAAATAAATAAATACTTGTCCACTCTTCCAGTTTTAAAATAGAAAAATGTCAAGTAGAAAAACACATTCCCTGGAGACAATAGCTATCCTAATTAATTAGTGAATTTGATATGAATTATATGCTTTCAGCTTTTGATTCTTTAGGAGTCGGCTGCCAGCAGAGAGCATGTGTTCACCTCTGTAAAGATTCACAGGCACAGACAATATATTAATGAGAGTTGGCATAAAGTATTCTGGGAACACCTATCTAAATGAAATAATCACAGCTACTAAAAAGGGCAGATCAAGGAACACTAAAAAGAATGTGCATGCAAAGTCACTTCAGTCAGGTCTGACTCTTTGCAATCTATGGCCCACCAGGCTTCTCTGTCCATAGGATTTCCCAAGCAAGTATACTGGAGTGGGTTGCCATTCCCTTCTCCAGGGGATTTTCCTGACCCAGGGATAGAACCCACATCTCTTATGTCTCCTGCATTGGCAGATGGTATCTTTGTCACTAGTACCCCCTGGAAAGCATCTAAAAAGAATAGATGCAACAATTGCAAAGTGACATATCTTGCTCCTGAAACTATCATCTTTGTAATTAATTGTTTATGGACAAGAGCATTTATTTTTTATAAAGTTGTATTTAATATGTATGATTAACATATACAAATTTCATTTAAAAATCAAACCCTGCAGCAGGATGTACAGTAAAAAATATAAAATTCTGACTCTTCTTCCTTGATAACCACTATCTGGAAGTAATACCATGAATATTTCCTTGTGTATCTCCCAGATATCTTGATGCATTTGTGCCCATCCTACACACCCATATTTAGAAACAGGATTTTGCACACTTAAGCACATATGTGCACACATTCTGCCTTTCATATACAAAAATTTCTGCCATATAAATTTGTGACATGTACCTTTGTGCTGATAGGTAAACAATCCACAGGCTAAATTTCTAAATATTTATTCTAAAAGTTGAAATGGTTGATTGGGAATAGAATGATACATTGAAGATATTTTCCCAGTACAAAGATGGAATCTTAGGGTTTTTATATGTTCTTAGTATGAAATATGGGCTTCCCCTTTGGCTCAGTGGTAAAGAATCTTCCTGCAATGCAGGAGATGTGGGTTTGATCCCTGGGTTGGGAAGACTGCCTGGAGGAGGGCGTGGCAACCCATTGCCTGGAGAATCCCACAGGCAGAGGAACCTGGTGGGCCACAGTCCATAGGGTCACAAAGAGTCAAACACAAATGAAGCGACTGAGCATGCATGCAATATGAAATATATTTATTTATGCAATATAGATATACATTCATTATTTACATAATATGCTAAATATATTTATATTTTATATAAATGTATCTATTTTTAAAATAAGTTTATATTAATATATATTTAAAATGTAAGAAACATCATTAAATCACAAGAATGTTCAACCAAAGCAACCATGTTCTCAGATAACGTATGTGAGATTAAGTCTGAGACTAAAAGGTAGAACTGCCAGAGATTTGAGAAGGATAACTGGAGATTTGAGGATGAGTTGTAAAAGAGGTTAGTCAGAAGACAAAGACAGATTATGAAAGTATTCCTATGCTTGGTTAAGAAATTTAGATCTTCTCTTGTAAGAGTTCCAGTAACACAGGATACATTTAATCTGTTATTTAATAAAAATTATTTTTTAATTTTAAAACAGTAACCATTATATCAGGATGAAAGGTTAGAAGAAGCACTGCAAGATATCCAATATCTAAAGAAGCATTTGGTTCACTTCAGGCCTTGCCAAACATGATTGTTTAGTGATTAAATTCCATAAATGGGTGAAGGAAGATGAGATAAATTTCAGAATGGTTTAAATGGTGGTGATGAAGTAGAGACAAGGCAGAGATGATTGAAAGGATAGTAGAGATCACTTTAAATAAGAAACGGGGGCCCAACATGATTTATTTACCATTTGTTACATGTCAGAAACTATTTTGACATGTTCACTCATTTAGTCTTCACAATAATCCTGTGAGGAAATCAAGTTTCAGAGAGATTTAACTTGCTACCATCACATTGCAGGGAAACAGCAGAAAACAATTTACCCAATATTTTGATTTTATGTCACACAGTTTAATCCAGCATGACTCCAACAGTGTCAACATAGCTTTGTCCCCTAAAGAAAATTCCTATAGTGTCTGAAGTTTGCTAAATATTCTTAAGAAAGGTAGCTCAGTGGATTAACAGCTTGCAGAATATATGTCTTCTTACCTGTTAGACATCCAGAAAGTCCTGACCCCAAAAGTCAGCCTACCGCAGGTAAAGTCACCAGCTTTCCCCACCACCCTTCCCCTTAATACATTCTATATTTTCTACCTCATCAGTTACAAAGCCACTGCCCGACCTAAGTCCTACTCCTTGAAGTAATGTTCATTTCTCTAATTACTCACATTCCCTACTTTCAATTAATCACTAAGTTACATCAACTCTTTCTTAGAATTTTTCAGTCCACCTTCTCTTTTCCAGCCATCCATCTATAGCTCTGGTTTAGATATGCCACCTGTCCCATGTATTATTGTCAATTCTTAGACTCATTTCTCTAGTCTTGCTTTACTCCAGTACATTTTCTAATCTACTACATATGTATAGCATGTATGGACCTAATTTATTTAAATATTATTTAAAATTTTAAACAAGTGGAAAATTATGTTGAATTTTTATTTTACAAGTTATTCTTTTAGAAGAAATTTCCTGCCAATTTCATTTCAGTTCAGTTCAGTCACTCAGTCATGTCCAACTCTTTGCGACCCCATAAACTGCAGCACGCCGGGCCTCCCTGTCCATCACCAACTCCCCAAGTCCACCCAAACCCATGTCCATCGAGTCAGCGATGCCATCCAGCCATCTCATCCTCTGTCATCCCCGTCTCCTCCTGCCTTCAGTCTTTCCCAATATCAGGATCTTTTCCAGTGAGTCAGCTCTTTGCATGAGGTGGCCAAAGTATTGGAGTGTCAGCTTCAACATCAGTCCTTCCAATGAACACCCAGAACTGACCTCCTTTAGGATGGACTGGTTGGATCTCCTTGCAGTCCAAGGGACTCTCAAGAGTCTTCTCCAACACCACAGTTCAAAAGCATCAATTCTTCGGCACTCAGCTTTCTTCACAGTCCAACTCTCACATCCATACATGACTACTGAAAAAACCATAGCCTTGACTAGATGGACTTTTGTTGACAAAGTAATGTCTCTGCTTTTTAATATGCTCTCTAGGTTGGTAATGACCTTCCTTCCAAGAAGTAAGCATCTTTTAATTTCATGGCTGCAATCACTATCTGCAGTGATTTTGGAGCCCAGAAAAATAAAGTGAGCCACTGTTTCCACTGTTTCCCCATCCATTTCCCATGAAATGATGAGACCAGATGCCATGATCTTAGTTTTCTGAATGTTGAGCTTTAAGTCAACTTTTTCACTCTCCTCTTTCACTTTCATCAAGAGGCTCTTTAGTTCTTCTTCACTTTCTGCCATAAGGGTGGTGTCATCTGCATATCTGAGGTTATTTATTTAAATTTAGCAAAGTTAGTATACAATTGCATATTGTGTCTTAGGATGGCTGAATATCAGTTTGTTATAATCATGTTTTTATTATTTAATCCCTCATATCAACACTTATTTCTGAAGTGTTGATGTGAAGTATTAAATAATCAAAAATAGTAATTTTACTTTATTTCTGAAAGCAATGGAAATAAATATCTCCATTCTTCATCAGAGTCTGAAACATTTGACCATCATCTACTCTACTGGGACTGTGGTCAAAACTTTGCCAGTTTTCTTGGATGCTTACGGAGTCTATATATCAGATGGAAAAATTTAGGAAGAGAAAGCTGGTGGAAAAGACAGGAAAAAAAAGTAGTCAGTTTAAAAATTCTCATGAAAATAGCATTTCTGGTCAAAATATTTTGGTCCCAATTCTGCTTGTCAGAAGTTATAATTTTTTTTCATAAAAACTCAACAATTCTTGAAGAGCAATCATTTATATGTCTTATAAATTTAATACGTAAGATTTAAAGGAGATCAGTCCTAGGTGCTCATTGGAAGGACTGATGTTGAAGCTGAAACTCCAATACTTTGGCCACCTGATGTGAAGAGCTGACTCATTTGAAAAGACCCTGATGCTGGGAAAGATTGAGGGCAGGAGGAGAAGGGGACGACAGAGGATGAGATGGTTGGATGGCATCACCGACTCGATGGACATGGGTTTGGGTGGACTCAGGGAGTTAGTGATAGACAGGGAGGCCTGGCATGCTGCGGTTCATGGGGTCGCAAAGAGTTGGACACGACTGAGCAACTGAACTGAAAGTAAAAGAAAAAATTTGTTTATTAAGGATAGATTTTTAGGTGAAAAATTCAAGACAATCATTTAAAATTTAACTTAGTTTTATCAAACCCTAGTATTTTGATCTAACCAAAGTAAAACCACAATTTTTTTCCCTATGGTATTCAAAAGGCAGTTATCAGAAATTTTGACCTCTGTAGTAATTCATTCACAAAATGATCATGGAAACTATCATTAAAAATAGTTTAATGACTCAAGTTGCGTTATTCATGGCTGCAATCATAAATGCAATTCCACAGAGCTATTATGAGGAGTATATGTTGTCAGTTTTTCCAAATATAAAAACAATTATAAACACAGAGCATTGTTACACTATATATAAATATAGAAATGGTAATATCTTGGGTTTTTGCAGCTCTTCCAACCAAGTACAGGAGTTCTTTAAAGTACCAACATCATTGTCTGTTTCTTTGGATTTCCATAAATTTCAGGCATTTTTGCTACCCAGGTTCCAAGTCACATTTTTTTTTTTTTTCTCATTTTGAACATCCACAAGTCTTTGGGCCAGAGTGACTATGTGACATGGTGAGAGAGATAAGACTTTCTTTCTTTCAGGGATAAATTATACAATAGCAATAATGGCAGCCGAGAAAATTTGCAAAGACTCCAAGTAAAATAAAAAATAAAAAATAAAATGGTTATAAAAAAGAGTTGCCTTCAGTGACACAGTAAGATTAGGGAAAACAAAAAGTTTTTATAATATTGGATTTAGCAAGTCCTTGATGTAGAAAACCTCATGGTGCTTATCACCAATAGGGCATATTTATGAAAGCAGAAAGCACTGAACCTATCACAGCAATGCGGGCTAAATTTCAGAAAAATAATAAAATGCCTCACTTGGGGTTTCCAGGTAATATTCCTTCCTGCCTTTTTCTTCCTCTCATTTCCTTATAGAGATGCTTATGAAGATGCATTCTCTGTGTAATCACTTGTTTCTTTATGACAAGGAAACCAGATCTCAGGCTAGAGGGCCAATACTTACCACCTGCAGAAACAATTTTCTCTTATAGACAAACACATTCTTAGAAAATTGACTAATCCTTTCTATTTATTTACTAAATATCTCATGAGCCTTGTTCCAATAGCACAGTGCATACACTGAGAATTTATTAGACAAAATAGGACAAATCTGGTCAAATTGTCTAATGTTGACATTCTTCTGACCAAACCAAGTCATTTAAATATTGTCTTCTACAAGGACTAATAGAAAAATGAGGATGATTGTGTTACTATAAGCATAGCTCTACTAGCAATTCTACACTGGAATAATTAATGCAAATCCATGAAATTTCATTTTCTGTTGTATTACTAAGAAACAACAATGGCATCTGTTCAAATACAATTTTTAATGTTACATAAAGATTTCACATTAATGGATGGAGAAAAAGCATATATGGATAAATATATCAGTAAATCTCTAGATGAATATGAATAAACTCATTTTTACAAATGTAAAAATTTTATAGACATAGTGAATGATTAAAAGATATGTGAAGATTATAAAAACGTTAAGGAAAAATCCATCAAAAAAAGTCCTGATTAAAATCTTAATTCCATATAATGTCTAACTCTTTTAACTGAGATAATTTAACAATTATAAAAGTAAAGTTTTCATTTACTGCTTTTAAAAATTTTCCTATAATATATGTATAGTTCAGTTCAGTTCAGTTGCTCAGTCATGTCCAACTCTTTGTGACCCCATGGACTGCAGCAAGTTAGGCTTCCCTGACCATCACCATCTTCTGAAGCTTGCTCAAATTCATGTCCATCGAGTTGGTGATGCCATACAACCATCTTATCCTCTGTCATCCCCTCTTCCTCCTATCTTCAATCTTTCCCAGCATCAGGGTCTTTTCTAATGAGTCAGTTCTTAGCATCAAGTGGGCTAAGTGTTGGAGATTCAGCTTCAGCATCAATGCTCCCAATGAATATTCAGGACTGATTTCCTTTAGAATTGACTGGTTTGATCTCCTTGTCCAAGGGACTCTCAAGAGTCTTCTAAGCCTGTATCAAAACCCACAAAACAAGTTCCTTATCATTCATCCTAAATTAATTTGGTGTTTGTGATCATTAAGCACATTGAAAATAATGAGAATTCAAGCATAGTATATATTTGGGTGAAATTTTGATTTAATTTTCCCATATTCCCTCTGATTTGCCAAAAAAAAAATCTAGGCAATGACTTAACTGAAGTATTTTCTATTATTCTAAAATTAAGTATAGGGTTATGTACTTCCATTATTCTTCTAATATTTAGAAAATGGCTTTATTATGAGTTTATTTCAATTGGTTTTGTTATAGATATTACCTCCTTCACAGCATCTTGGGAGATATTGAAGATTTATTTCTACCAAAGCAATGCCAAAGAATTCTCAAACTACCGCACAATTGCACTCATCTCACACACTAGTAAAGTGATGCTCAAAATTCTCCAAGCCAGGCTTCAGCAATACGTGAATCGTGAACTTCCAGATGTTCAAGCTGGTTTTAGAAAAGGCAGAGGAACCAGAGATCCAATTACCAACATCCACTAGATCATCGAAAAAGCAAGGGAGTTCCAGAAAAACATCTATTTCTGCTTTATCGACTATGCCAAAGCCTTTGACTGTGTGGATTACAATCAACTGTGGAAAATTCTGAAGGAGATGGGCATATCAGACCACCTGACCTGCCTCTTGAGAAACCTGTATGCAGGTCAGGAAGCAACAGTTAGAACTGGACATGGAACAACAGACTGGTTCCAAATAGGAAAAGGAGTACATCAAGGCTGTATATTGTCACCTGCTTATTTAACTTATATGCAGAGTACATCATGAGAAACGCTGGGCTGGATGAAGCACAAGCTGGAATCAAGACTGCCAGGAGAAATATCAATAACCTCAGATATGCAGATGACATCACCCTTATGGCAGAAAGTGAAGAAGAACTAAAGAGCCTCTTGATGAGAATGAAAGAGGAGAGTGAAAAAGTTGGTTTAAAACTCAACATTCAGAAAACTAAGATCATGGCATCTGGTCCCATCACTTCATGGGAAATGGATGGGGAAACAGTGGAAACAGTGTCAGACTTTATTTTTTTGAGCTCCAAAATCACTGCAGATGGTGATTGCAGCCATGAAATTAAAAGATGCTTACTCCTTGGAAGGAAAGT
The DNA here is from genome assembly GCF_054371585.1 of Giraffa tippelskirchi. Classification (NCBI taxonomy): domain Eukaryota; kingdom Metazoa; phylum Chordata; class Mammalia; order Artiodactyla; family Giraffidae; genus Giraffa; species Giraffa tippelskirchi. Next base: position 37,266,540 of record NC_137280.1, on the reverse strand, counting down.
TATGACCAACCTAGACAGCCTATTAAAAAGCAGAGACATTACTTTGCCAACAAAAGTCCATCTAGTCAAGGCTATGGTTTTTCCAGTAGTCATGTATGGATGTGAGAGTTGGACTGTGAAGAAAGCTGAGAGTCGAAGAATTGATGCTTTTGAACTGTGGTGTTGGAGAAGCCTCTTGAGAGCTGAGAGTCCCTTGGACTGCAAGGAGATCCAATCAATCCATCCTAAAGGAGATCAGTCCTGGGTGTTTTTTGGAAGGACTGATGTTGAGCCTGAAACTCCAATACTTTGGCCACTTCATGAGAAGGGTTGACTCATTGGAAAAGACCATGATGCTGGGAAGGATTAGGGGCAGGAGGAGAAGGGGATGACAGAGGATGAGATGGCTGGATGGCATCACTGACTCGATGGGCATGAGTTTGGGTAAACTCCATGTGTTGGTGATGGACAGGGAGGCCTGGCGTGTTGCAATTCATGGGGTTGCAACGAATCAGACATGATTGAGTGACTGAACTGAACTGAGTTAGATATATTAGGTCATGAAATACTCACTGACATAGTGAAGATGTACTAGCCGTTATAAAAACCATGACCAAAAATTCTTGATCTATTTTTAGCAATATAGTATTGATACTTTTGGTTTTAATAGACGGTAAACATTTTAATTGCACATAATTTGGAGTCAATAGTTTGATAATTATCTGAGTTTTTTTAAACAAATCAACTAAGAAACCTAGAAAATTGAATGAAATTTCTGTTATAATATTAAAAAAGAGAATATGATACCATTCTATGTTGAGGCTCACATGTGTTTTGGCTTTTGGTACATCTTTGGCTGCATATGGATTCAAGATGACAAAACATTCGTTCTGATTATGAGTCTTTGGTCAGAGTATTGACTGGTTCTTAGATGCCAGTTTCCTCAGCAACCAAGCTGCTCAGTGGACAGAAGACACATTAACTAAATTATTGCTAATAACTGCTAATATCTGCACAGAACTTTACCATTTTCAAGATTCTTGTGCCTGATCATTTCACTTGTCCCTCACACAAAATAATTTGGAATCTCAAATGAGCATCAAATTCATGTTGACTCTATTAACAAATAGCTTTCCAAAAATTTGCTTCAATATATGCAAATAAGTGTATTTCATAAAAAATTTTATATTAATATAAAAGAGAAAATGTCTGGATTTCCATAAATTTGTTCTTTTTTAATGAAGTATGATGTCTACATCCTAAGGTTTCACACGTTCAGAGTATTGGCTAGACATTCTTAACTCATGATTGACTAAATTTGCAAGTTAATTCAGTTGGGATTACTGGATAAAACTGCAGAGAGATAGTATCTTTCTTCAGACATTACAAGGAGACTTCACATTTTGTCTTTCCAACCTCTCCTAGCTCAGGCTTCTATAACAAAATGCAGTGGACTGGACAGCTTAAACAATAAACATGTTCACAGTTCTGAAGGCAAGGAAGTCCAAGATCAAGGCACTGCCAAGCCTGGTGTCCAGTGAGAATCTCTCTTTCCAGTTTGTACATGGCTGTCTTCTTATTGTAGCCTCACATAATGGAGAGAAAGATCATCTTTCTCATGTCTCTTTTAAGTAGGCCACTAATCTCATTGATAAGGGACTTAATTACCTCCTGAAGACCTCACCTCCAAATAACATCACATTGAAGATTAGGGCTCAACATATGGACTTGGGGATAGGAAAGCATTTAGTCCAGAGGACAAATTTTATTCTTGTCTTAAAGGATATAAATTATTTTGAATTGTAAAATGTTGCTGGCTTTTGGAGAGAACTACTTTATAAACTTGTATGCATACTAAGTCGCTTCAGTCATGTCTGACCCTTTGCAACCCTATGGACTGTAGCCTGCCAGGCTCCTGTGTCCATGAGATTATCCGGGCAAGAATTCTGAAGTGGATTGCCATTTTTAACTCTAGGGGATCTTCAAAACCCAGGGGTCGAACCCTCGTCTTTTATGTCACCTGTATTGGCAGGCAGGTTCTTTACCACTAGCGCCACCTGGGAAGCCCAAGGCTTTATAAACTTAACAAAATACAAAATTATCCTTTAGTCTTCCGTGATTAAAAATAAAAATTCTAATGATCACATTTTTTTCCTAAAGATCTTCTTGTCTATTAGTTCACACATATCTCTGGTAAGTGGAAATTTAAAACGGCCCTTGTGACCATTGTCGCATTGTTTGGTGAACTTAGTCGCTCAGCGATGTCTGACTCTTGGCGACCGCATGGACGGTAGCCCACCGAGCTTCTCTGTCCAAGAGGTTTCCAGGCAAGAATGCTGGAGTGGATTGTCATTCCCTTCTCCAGAGAATCTTCCTGACCCAGGGATCAAACCCAGATCTCCTGCTTTGCTGATGGATTCTTTACTGTCTGATCTACCAGGGAAGCCCACCCGATGGTATTATTCCTATGACAATGTAGCAAAAGGGAGATTATTCGGTTGGACTTAATCCAAACACATGCACCCTTTAAAAACAAGGAATGTTCTCCAGATCACAGAAGAAAAGGAAGTCAGGGGGATTCAAAATGTTAGAAGGACTCAAGGTATCTTGCTTTGAAAATGGAGGGACCATCTGAGAAAGAATGTGGGTGGTATTTATGAGCAGAAGGTATTCCTGTCTGACATCTAACAGGGTGAGAAACTAGGATTCATGACCACAAGAAACAGGATTCTACCCTGAATGTGGAAGCAAATTCTTCTTGAGAGCTTCAAACTGACACCTTGATTGGAGACTTCTAAGACTCTAAGCAGAATTCTATTGAGCTCATTAGGTCTTCTCACCTACAGAACTGTGAACTAATAATTAGATATTATTTGAAGCTGCTAAATTTTTGATAATTCATTTTTGCAACAACAAAAAACTAATACACTGAATCTGTGAATTTTACATTTCATTCAACCTATAATACCAGTAGGAACCTGATCTAAGATACAACAGAGACCAAAATCCAAACAAATTTTGACCAGCTCAATATAACCTATTTTCTTATATTTTCATTCGTTTAATCTATACCAGAATAATGCACTAAAATATTAGCAATCTAGAGGAGTGCTTATGCATCATTTGGTTTATGAAGAGCCTAGCAGAAGTATTGAAATGAATTCAGAAAGGTACTCAATAAATTCTGAGGTTACAATTTTGAATTGGACCAGAGGTATTTGCATCATGAAATAAAGATCAAAAGGCGTTACAACATTTAAACATCGAGAACAATAATGTATTTCGAAATAAAAACACTTTAACAAAGCATTACTTTTTTTAAAGAAAGGTGGTTCAAATATTAATATGCAGATATGCTTCTTATTACTGCAGCTAATTATATGCCCCAAATAACAGGCATATCACTCACCATAAATAAAACATATGGAGTGTTTTTATTCTCTTTCAAAAAGGATCATTGTATATAATTGCTTGAGATATCATTAAAACCATTTCTATATAACAGAAACAAAGAAAGTTCAGGCCATCTGTACTTTAAAAATTTTTCTGTGGTATGTCACAAGTTATTGAAATCAAGACTGCTTGTAAATATTAACCAAAAAGGGATCTTTCGTGAAATTAATGGCCTTTTCTATTCTATGCATGTCACCAGAGCCTGTTATTTTACTGTCAGTCCAGTTGGTATATTTAACAATTAGTTTAATGTTCAAGTCCTTAAGGACAGAAGACAGAAGGGCTGCCAATTTCCAGTATGGTGAGAGATCACTCATAGCCCCAGGCTAATGTATTACAGTTTATTTCTTTGACCTCTTCTTGAAATGACTGTAGGATCCTTTGAAGTGAAGGTTGAACATTGCCATCTTCCATTTGAATTTCACATTTCTAATTAGGACAAAAGTGTTCTAATCAAAATATTATAAAGAATATTAAAATATCCTAAAAGAAGCAGATTTCAGGATAACAGTACACTAGCAACATGATAGAAATAATGAATTAAAAAAGTATCTCACTCAAATGACTTAATTTATATATGAACTGTGAAGAATAAAAATAAACAAAGAAAGTGTTAATGGTCCTGTGATGGCCAGGTAATATAAATCAATCCAATGCCTCTTTCAAATAAGGTTAACATGATTTATAAAAAGATAACAAAGAAAGAAAATAAAGGAAGAAGAAAAATAGGAAAGAATGGAGATCATCTCTTATTGTTTAGTGAGTAAGTACAAAGTCCATCTTTGTAATAGATTTTTCAAGCTAGAAAATTTGTAAATAGTAAACTCCTACTTATGATTACAATGGATGAACTGATATTTCAGAGAAGATTTCTGTTGATATACTGTTATTAAATAATCATTTTAATAGTTAAATATATGACATGTAACTATAAAATAAATATGTCAGATTTTTAACTTATTAATAAGTGAACTAATCAGCAAGATTTTAAAGTAACTGAAAAATAAAACTGAAGTCACACACACACATACAATCAGGAAAGCTGAAGTTAATTTACAAATAGATGAACAATTACTTAATATCCAAAAGACAATGAAATAGAATGTTAGAATCATCTCTTCAGATGGGAAAGATGGAATCAAGGCATTTTTGCATTTCTAACCCCCCAAATTCACTGGCATCTTAATGAATAAGGACCATTTATATTACCATCAGGCCTACAAAAGTTGACTTCTATCTCTAAATTTGCAAAACAAATCAATTAACAGACTCCTTTAGAATTAGATAGCCTCAAGGGTCAGTTGGACAGCATCAAGTATTCCATAGTAAAATAGACTGTAATCTTTTTACCTATTTCAAAAATTTCACATTTTTTCAAAATACTATGTCCCTTTAATACCCAGAAAGTTAATCTTTCATTAAAGAAAAAAAGAAATATTGATAATTTACATCCAGTTTATACCAGGGCTTCCTTGGTACTCAGATGGTAAAGCATCTGCCTGCAATGCTGGAGACACAGGTTCAATCCCTGGGTCGGGAAGATCCCCTGGAGAAGGAAATGGCAGTCCACTCCAGTACTCTTGCCTGGAAAATCCCATGGACAGAGAAGCCTGATAGGCTACTGTCCAAGAGGTTGCAAAGAGTCGGACACAACTGAACGACTTTACTGGTGAGTAAAAGTTATTGAGCATACAAACTTGAATAAGATGGATGAATAAATATCATCTATTAAGATATTTTGCTTAAAGATAAATAGAATCAAGCAAATTATTACATTCAATGAGATAAATTATATGATATAATAATAGGTATAACTGTATTTTGATATGTATATTCAATAAATAATATGTGAATATGGTCCAGTATGAATTGATACCATAGTGAATAAGATAAACATATAAATAAGGTGGAGTGTTTAAAAAAACGTTCTTAGAAAAAACCAAGGTCTCCCACATTGCAGGCATATTTTTTTACCAGTTGAGCCACATGGGAAATCCAAGAATACTGGAGTGGGTAGCCTATCCCTTCTCCAAGGGATCTTCCCCTACTCAGGAATCGAACCAGGGTTTCCTGCATTGCAGGCAGATTCTTTACCAACTGAGCTATCAGGGAAGTCCTAGAAAAAACAATACTTTTGCTCAGTCTTTAAGAATACAGAGGATAATTGGCCTAATCATGCTTGCAGTTTTGGAACTTTGAGATTAAGATATCAACAGAGTTGATTTCTTTGCAGACCTCTTTCCTTGTCTTATAAATGGCCATCTTCTCCCCCTATCTTCACATGATCTTTCTTTTGTATGTATTATCTGTCCTCATCTCCTCTTCTTATGAGGACACCAGTCACATTGGATTAGGGCTCATTCTAAGGACCTTATTTTATCTTTGTTACCTCTTTAAAGGCCTTATCTCCAAAAACACTCAAACTGTGAGGTATTGAGCTTTAGGACTTCAACATATGAATTTGAGGAGGACACAGTTCATTCTTTGTAGTGCTCAACCTAAAAATTCATAAATAAAGACATTTATCAAAGAAGAGGGGTTAATTAGGAATGTTATTACAGAGAAAATGACCCATAGGATGGATGACTTTAAAGAGGGTACAGCAGGCAGTGAAAAATAATTTTAGTGGGATAATATTCTGAAATATCGTCCAACTTACTTTAGTTTTTAGGCATGCATGTGTGTACAAATGTAGGTAGATGTTTATTTTCTCCTTTAATCTTTTAACCAATAAGAGTAAAACCCACAGTTAAAATATTTTTCCAGGGAAGGTAATGCAGACGTGACAGCACAATGAAGGTCATTGCTTCATTTCTAAGCTCTGAGTTTCAAAATAAACTTTAAAAACTATACTGTGTATCAATTGCTTCAAAAGCTTGACCTTCCAGACAAGAATGAGAGTATTTATGGTCTATTGAGATGGAGGAGGAAGTAGGGGGAGGGGATGCATTCTGAAGAGAGAGAGGGTGGATTAAAAGATCCGATGTGTCAAGGGTGTGGGGAAGGAATGATAAAAAACCCTAAATGAGCATGCATTGCTTTTTGCTTCTCAGCACAATATGGCACTCTTGAGATAGCAGCATGGAATTAGTTGTGGGAAGGTCTAACTGAGTCAAGATGAGTTTGGGAAGCACCCTAGGGTCCCGTGGAGTAGGAAATGGCAACCCACTCCAGCATTCTTACCTGAAAATTCCATGGACAGAAGAGCCTGTCAGGCTGTAGGCCATGGGGCTGCAAAGAGTTGGAGACCACTGAGTGACTGAGCAGGCACCAAGCCCTCTGCTTATGTGCGGTATTTAGAGCAAGATTGCTTCTTTGGTCTCATTATGACTTTACACTTTAAAAAATTATTAAGAACCCTCATAGTCATAGTATTTACTGTATTAGGAATCCAAAATCTGATACTTACTATATCCAAACAAAAAGTTTTAATGCTAACATGGGGGAAAAAATAATAAATTTCAAAAAAAAAAAAATATAGTGATGAGAGAGGCTTTGATTTACATTTTTCTAATTTTTTTAAATTCCTGACAGTTGGTGTCCCATATCTGCTTCTTTGGTTACCAGCGTATCTTTTGTGATATGTTGCTGTCATTGAAGAGTATTCCAACATTTGGATAAGAATGACAGGGGACTAGTGAAATGACTTTTTTTAAAAAAGATAATTGTGAATATCTTTCAATGGCATTATGCTAAAACTCAAAAAGTGGTTTCTTTTGCTATATCAAAATCTGCTGGTCTACCTTGTACTTAAATTTGTGATTTTACCCATTCACTTTGTAGCTGTCATTTGCAAGCTATCAGTTTGCTGTGATGAAGACTTAAGATAACTACTATTGCAGATGATACCATCCACTGCTTTGAATTTTGCAGAGAAATTTTACTCCCAATTGTTTTTACACCATCAAAATCACTGATCTATGTGACCCAAGGAGTTCCAGGTGCCCTAGGAGAGTTACAGAAACAGTGAAAATAAACCTGAATTTTAGAAGGGAAGGTGGTGAAAAAGAGGTCCCGTGACCTGGTACGGTGGACCTCAGCAATGTTCACCAGCCTAGGGTCCAAAGCATAAGGTGACTCCAGTCATATTTTAATGGATACCAGTGAAAATCTTTTAGAAATCAGACTAGTTAAGATTAACATCAGAATAAGACAGCATAAGAACCAGATAACTCTTCCTGTTGCCAGGATGATATTTAAACTCTCTAAAAATTTCAATAGCTGCAGACAATTGGGATGAAGACTAAAGATAAAAGTCAATAAATTCTTGAACAGAAATTCATGATTGACAGAGATAATGACACCTGAAAAAGACAGCTTTAAGTCTAGAAACTTTATTTTTCTTTCTCTTTTTTAAAAAATGTTTTATTGGGATACAGTTGCTTTATAATGTTTTGTTCATTTCTGCTGTACAGCAAAAGTGCATCTGCTATATGTATGTACACATGTATCGCCTCCCCCTCAGACCTCCCTCCCACTGCACCCCATGCCACTCATCTAGGTCACCACAGAACACCAAGCTAAGCTCCCTGTGCTATACAGCAAGTTCCCACTAGCTATCTGTTTTATACGCAGTGGTGAATATGCAGCAATCTCTATGTCCTAATTCATCCTACCCTCCTTCCCCACCTCCATGTCCACATGTCTATTCTCTACATCTGTGTCTCTATTCTTGCTCTGCAAATAAGTTCATCTATACTATTTTTATAGATTTCACACATATGCATTGATAAGCAACATTTGTTTTCCTCTTTCTGGCTTACTTCACACTGTATGACAGACTCTGGGTCCATCCAGATGGCTATAGATCATCCAATATCTTTCCTTTTCATTGCTGAGTAATATTCCACTGTGTGTATGTACCACATCTTCTTTATCTATTCATCTGTTGATGGACATTTAGGTTGTGTCCATGTCCTGTCTATTGTAAATAGTACTGTGATGAACACTGGGGTACATGCGTTTTTTGAATTATGGTTTTCTCAGGGCATATGCCTAATAGTGGGATTCATAATGCACATCTTAGGCTTTAATGTTTTTTGCTTTGCTTGTTTGTTGTTTGTGTTGTCCTCGTGGTACAATTGGAGAAAAATGTGTTTGTTAAACAAATAAATAAATTAAGATTCATAATAAATGTTGTCAATCCTTCTTACAAATATAATGTGATAAAAATGAGAGATAAAGAGTATTATATATCCATGGACTAGCTTAAAAAGAACAAAATTTAGGTGAATAAATATGTATAAACATATAATCCGCTCTATATAGCTTGCTCAAAAGAAGCCAATTTGAAAAGTGAAATTTTGGTATAAAATATCTATATTTTCAGGATACAAATACTTCATTCCTCTATGAAAAAACTTTGCCTAAAATCTATGTTTCCACTTCAATAAGTTAGCAACTTTGGGGCTAGGAAACAAAAGTATGTCAACAAAGAAACTTGTTGTTAATAATATGATGCCATTTTGTCTAAAGCAACTTTAAAAAAATATAAATAACTAAGTATTTTATTTTAAAATTCTTTGTAATTTGTTTCTTAACTGTCTACAACAAAAATAATTTTTATAGGTAAAATATGTATTTCATAAGAAAATCTATTCCTTCCATGACAGATTCCTTTTCATGAAAGATTTGTTTAAAATGAATGCTTTGTGTATACACAAACCTTTAAACACACACATACTTATATTTATATCTATATCCATATCAATTTCTGTATCTGTCTAAACCAACTACAAGAAAATCTCAAAATATAATGATAATAAGCATTATTTTATTTTAGTTCATTAAAACTCCTTAAAATGCTCCTAATTTATATCCTAGATGTACTAAATAGAATGAGAAGACCCAAATCAATTGCTACTTTATTTTAAAGTTATTTTCAGAATCTATGTATATGGTTACTATCTTTGAGCACAAATGTGAAATTAAGCCTCAACAGGTAGTGTAAATACACTGGAATTTTATAAACTTTTTGTCCAAAGGGTAACACATATCAGAAAAACTTAATTCTATGAGAAAGCAATTTAACTTTCTAAATAAAAACAAAATAGATATACAAAAAGGTGTGCGATCTGCTGTTTATTTTGAAACAATGATAAGCTTATAGAACTTGAAGTATCTCTAACCAGAAAGTAATACTCTAAGTGAAAGGCCTCTAAGAAGGTCAGAAAACTTGAGACAAATTAAGGAGCAAATGAAGTTGGATGTGATATATGCAAGATTTAAATTGTGAAGATCCAAATAGTCAATATAAAGAAGTAGAATCATTGCAGGATTTGAAACAATCACAGCATAAACAGTTGAGTTTAGAATTATTACTCAAGCAGTATTGCAATGGATAGACTGGAGACAGTGGAATCTCAAAGAAAGGAGAAACATTAGGAAGTTATGCAGATAAAAAAGAAACTCAAATGAAGGTAAGGGGAACTAAAGGAGGAAGATATAATCAAGAGTTTTTTGAAGAAAATATAGTACAATTTAGGAATTACCATATTTCACCAATTCTAATGTGTACAATTTTATATTTAATTTTTAAATATTTCAATAATTGTTATATTATAATCACTGAGGCACAGGTGACTATTATGTCTTAATTATATGAAAGTATAATTTTCAAAAAGGTAATATCATGCCTCACATACAAGTTTAAAATGAACTTGTCTAAGATTAATTAAATGCATTAATTAAAGAAACCAGTAAGATGCTAAAACCAGTTCAAAGTACAATTTGAAGAAAAACATACATATGTAAGCAATTTGGAAAGTTGAAATAAGTTTGCTAAGATGAAAAATTGGTTCATATGTATAAAACAATGAAGTATAATTAGTGGACTCATTTTTAACTAGGAAGAAATTTTCTATATCAGAAAAAAAAATGCTTTTTTATTTCTATGAATAAGAATCACTTGCTCTTAATTCTTTTTAAATTACTGAACATCTGCCTTAGTAGAACTGTATAATAGACTAAGTAACAGAAAGACAAACATATGTGCACATCTCCACACACTCAGATAATACAAAGAGAGTTTACTAGGTAACGCCCAGCACTGCACTAGAAAGAACATCCATTCATCTCCTTTGGTATTTCCTAGTCAGGACAATGTTTTCTGACTGTTTTTCATTGCCTGATCATGCTCACCTATAAAAATCAAAAACACCAAAGCTTGGCAATGAATAGGTTTCAGAAGCTTGGCATGGGAGCTCAGAGACCAAAGTAGAATACTCATACAATCACAAGGAATCAAATGGCTGGTGGATCAAGTGCATTCAGTAACATTCCTGAACTTCAACTGGTCTAAGAAGTCAACAGCACCATTAACTAACTGGATATAAGTGACAACAGTAGACTACTTCATCCAATAACAGCAGATGACATCTTTTTCTCAATCTCATTTGGAAAATTTACCCAAGCAGACCACATTTTGTGTCATAAAATGCCCATTAACAAGCTTACAATAACAGAAATCATGCAATGTCTGCTTCCAGAACACAAAGAAATAAAACGAGAAATCAATTAAAGAAAGATAGTTGGAAAATGCTTCACATGCTTGAAGATGAAACAATGCACCTCTAGATACCACTCAAGTCAAAGAAGAAATCTTAAGAGAAATTAATAAACATTTTAATGAGATAGTTGGATGGACATGAGTTTGAGTAAACTCTGGGAGTTGGTGATGGACAGGGAAGCCTGGGGTGCTGCAGTCCATGGGGTTGCAAAGAGTCAGAAATGACTGAGAGACTGAACTGAACTGAACTTGAATTAAATAACATTGAAAACACAACTTACCAAAATTTGTGGGGTACAATATAGCAATGCTTAAAGAAAAATGTATAACATTGAATGTATGCATTAGAAAATAGGAAATATCTAAAATCAAAAATCTGTTCCCGTATTAACACACTAGAAAAAGTGGGCAAATTAAATACAAACTAAGCAGAAGAAAGAAATAATAAGGTTAGAACAGAAATCAATATCAAAAATAAGAAATCAAAAGCTAGTTCTTTGAAAAGAGTGCTAAAATAAATAATTCTCTAGCCAGATTAGGAAAAAATGAGACAAGACACAAATCACCAATGTCAGGAATAAAAGGAGATGTTACTAGACATCTTAGGGACGTTAAAAGGAATTATGAACAATTCTAAGCCCGCAGATTCATAACCTAGACAAAATGAATCAATTCCTTGGAAAATGCAGTGCATCAAAACTCACACGAGGAGACCATCTCAATGGGCCTATACACATATAGTAAAAAAAAAAAAAAAGAAGCAACTATAAAACATCTGCTTAACCTTGAATGTAATGATGACATTTTAGATACTGCACCAAAGGCATGATTGATGAAAGACAAGATTGATAAACTTGGCTTCATTAAAATTTAAAATGTCAGCTCTTTTGGGGTGGAAGAAAAGTGTCAATAGAATAAAAAGAGCCACAGTCTGGGAGAAAATATTTGTAAAAGATACAAATGATAAGGAACTATTTTCCAAAATATACAAAAAAATCTTCAAACTAACAGTAAGTAAAGAAATAGACTTGAATTAAAAAATGGGCAAAAGTTCTGAATAGACATCTTACCAAAAAAGATAAAAGGGTGAGAAAAGAACATATGCAGAGATGTTCGGCATTAAATGTAACTAGGGAGTTGCAAATTAAAACAATGACTGAACTTATATACAAAATAGACATAGAGTCACAGATGTAGAAAACAATCTTATGATTACCAGAACTAGAGATGGTCAATTAATAAGTTCAGAGCAAAACCTGAAAAAAATTCTGGAAAATAATACATGATCATTTTAAGTAAATTTAGGTAATATAAACTATTTTTATTATTTTTTAAAGTTCACCAACATTCAGTCACAATAAAAGAAATAGCATTTATTTCCTTTAAAGGTGTTAAGTTAGTTAATTTTGTAGAAAAAATTATTTAAAGACCTTAACCAGAAAATAATTAAAATATACATGATCATTCTTAAACAAGAATAGTACTAAAGCACTTAGACTTACCAATTTTAAATAAAAAATTTGTCTAGAATAATCTTCCCATAGGTCTGGTATTTATTGATAGCCATTAGTACTGGATACTGATACTAAACAGAGTTTTGATCAGAAATTTAATTTTACAAAAAAAGACCCCTTTCAAGTCTTTATATCTTTTAACCGAGTTAAAAGTGTCGCTCTATACCAGCCATCTGTAAAGTATTACAATCCTGCTCTTGACATGATCTTTGCTCTGCAACTGGCATTTCTTTCTTTCACTCATTCATTCAAAGACTTCTTGGAGGAAGAGTCTCATCTTCTTAGCTTTATCTGTGAAGATCTAAAATATATAAGAGTAAAGGTCAAGAAAAAGAACACAAATCAAAAATTCAACATAAGGCCAAAATTTACAAAACCAAAAAAATGAAGGAGCTAAACTAAACTGAAAATCAGAGGTCAGGTGAAAGGCTAAACACAAATGAAAACAAAAAAGTCACACAGTGAGCTGTAACCCACCAATTCACTCAATTCCCATCTGAACAGCAAATGAAGGTATTTGTGCCCACTCCTTAAAGTTAAGGCAGAAGGATCTCTAAGAAAAATGCTCTCATTTTATAAAGCAAAATTACTGAAACATCCATTGGTGTCTTTAGCCTGTTGTTAATTCAGATTAGTAAGAATGAATGCCTAATGAATTCACGGATGTTGTTTCAGGTTTTTAGACTAACACTAACTTAGCTCCCAGGTGGCTCAGTGGTAAAGAACCTGTCTGCCAATGCAAGAGAAGCAGGAGATGTGGGTTCAATCCCTGGGTCAGGAAGATCACCTGGAGGAGAAAATGGCAGCCCACACCATTATTCTTGCCTGGAAAATCCCTTGGACAGAGGAGTCTGGCAGGCTACAGTCCTTGGGGCCGCAAAGAGTCAGACATGACTTAGCAGATAAGCCCGCATGCAAATTTAGCTACAAGAAGTTTAAAAGTACTGTTGACCTATGCCTTTTCTGCAGTCCTCCAAAACTTCAGTCTCCAAGGCATTCTTAGTAGAAAATTCTTGGATATGATATACATTTCTCTCTCCCAACATATAGAACAAACTCTTTTGCTGACATAGCAGCCTCCTTGTTGGCTCTTCATCTGTATACAGGGAATAGTAATGCTTGACATATAGGACTAATTGGTAGAAAATATTTATATTTTATGACTGTAAAATATTTTGAGCTTCTTCTACAGAGGACTCTATATATACGACAAATCCTCATTACCGTGATAGTAAGTAAAGGCACAGTTCCTATGCATGAATGCTAAGTCACTACAGTTGTGTCCAACTCTTTGAAGTAAATCTGTGGGCTGCAGCCAGCCAAGCTCCTCGCTCCGTGGGATTTTCCAGGCAAGAATACTGAAGCAGGTTGCTATGCCCTCCTTCATGGCATCTTCTCAACCAGGGAATCAAATCTGCATCTCTTAAGTCTCCTGAAAGTGAAAATGAAAGTAGCTCAGTCCTGTGTGACTGTTATTCTCCAGGCCAGAATATACTGGAGTCGGTAGCCTTTCCCTTCTCCAGGGAATCTTCCCAATCCAGAGATCGAACCCAGGTCTCCTGCATTGTAAGCAGATTCTTTACCAGCTGAGCCACAAGGGAAGCCCAAGAATACTGGAGTGGGTAGCCTATCCCTTCTCCAGGGGATCTTCCCAACCTAGGAATCGAACCAAGGTCTGCTGCATTGCAGGTGGATTCTTTACCAATTGAGCTATCAGGGAAGCAAAAAAATCTCCTGCATTGGCAGCAAGTTCCTTACCACTAGTGCTACCTGGAAGCCTGTGAAAAACTGGTGAAATTTTTTGCTAATCCATGGAATATGGCTATGTTTCATTACTATAAAATGCATAGAATATATTATTGAAATAAGAGCTAAAAATATCTTTTTTTGGTTTAGGTGCTAGTGGAATTTTTTTTAACCTCAAGCCAAGTACGAAGTGTCATAAAGAACACTAAAAATGGGCTGATCTTTAGAAGTTACAGAACACATGTTAGGCATGTAACCTGGGGGATGCAGCAGTAGAAAGGTAAAACCTCTTGTCTCTAAGAATTTCTGCTACTTATTTATAAAACACAGGCTGGTGGTTCACCTTGACATTTTTTTCTGTCAGGAACTCCTGCTTTTTAAAAAAAAAAAAAAAAGAACTCCTGCTTTTTGTCCATTATGTATGTAGCATATTTACTTTGAAATGTTTCATCTACCAAATGAAATTTTATTACAGAATATTGGAGTTGGGTAGTCATTCCCTTCTCTAAGGAATATTCCCAATGGGAAGAGTGAATCCAAGTCTCCATCTATGGCAAGCAGATTCTTTACAGTCTGAGCTACCAGGGAAGCCTGTGCAAAGTAGATAAGATGAAGCTAAATATAAGTTTAATAAGTTGAAACTTCAGATATGCAAGAAATACTCTGAGATAGGTCAGAAACTTGGATTTACATGAAGAAAGGGTGTGCATCAAAGAAGGAATAAATAAAGCATTCTCTGCATGACAATTTAAAAAATGGGTAAGAACTCTCACAGATATCCAATTAATTCATTAAAAAAAAAAAAAAAAAACACTGAAGTTGAACGAGCTTCCATTTTCTTTCTATATATCTCCCAATAAGTTGGGTAATGTGTAAATTCTTCTTGAGGAAGCTCAGTCCCTTCCCTATCCCTCACTCCCAACTCTTTCTCCAATCTACACCTAGTGATTATCAATGTTAACTCAACCATTCCTCTTCTTCACCTACAAAACTATACTGTCAGCATTAGCAACCTTACCTTGAGGAGAGCAGAGGATCAGTCAAGAGGAGTATTTACAATTCTGATCAGGTGAAGACCATCCTTTTAGACACTTTAATGTGCTGCTGTTGGAACACTGTACTCTTGATACATTCTTCCACTTGTAAATTACCACTATATGACAGCCACAGTAGAAAGCACTATGAGGATGATGGGTGATGAGAAAGAAAGAAATAGAACACACTCCTGATTTTAAGTATCCGTGTGTGTGTGTATGTGTGTGTGTGTGTATGTGAGTGTGTGTGTATGTGTGTGTGTCCTCACTCAGTCATGTCCAACTCTTTGTAGCCCCATGAACTGTAGCCTGCCAGACTCCTCTGTCCATGGAATTTTCCAGACGAGAATACTGGAGCTGGGAGCCATTTCTCACTCCAGGGTATCTTTCCAACCCAGGGATTGAACCCATGTCTCTTGAATCTCCTGCATTGGCAGGCAGGTTCTTTACCACAAGTGCCACCAGGGAAGCCCTACGTATTCATGAGCTATAACAAAAAATGAAAGGAATGTGAATGCAATGTTTTTGCTGCAAAATTTTCTTGGGTCAGTTCAATGTCCCACCCATAACAGCAACAAGTGGCTCAAAACAATCATCAATAAAGGCTGACTGCATTATTTACAACCAAAGAATCATATTTAAAGCAGCTATTGAAATATATTTTACTAGAAAACAACTTTTCAACTTCAATATCAGAATGTTTGGGAAGAACATACTTGAACAACCTCATGACATTATTTTGTTTCCTTTTCTTTCTCTCTTCTCTCTCCTTCTCTCTTTCCCTTCCTCCATCCCTTCCGTTCTTTTTCTGAATTTTATGTATTTCTAGAAAAGATCAGAGTCACCACTGGAAATATCTGATAGCTATTATTTTTTTAATATTAATAAAATATAATAATAATTCTATATATCACAAATGTCATATCTAGAGTGTTAAAGCAACAGAAGTCTCTGTTTTTGCCTCAGTTTCGTAATATGCCATAAGTACAGGCATAAAAAAAATAAAGAAGTACTGGTTATTTTTAAAAATAAGTAGAAAAAATATATTAAAATGGAAATCTAGAAGCATTTTCTTTTTCACTCTTGAACACCAGATCAAAACAATCAAGAGAAGCAATTCACTGTCTTTTACAGAAACACCAAAACTCTTAATATTCTATCAAAAACATATGTTTACTAATTTTAATTAAACATATTGGAGCCCTGGTATTTACTATCTATCTAATATTGTATGTGTTGAATTTTTTTAGAAATAAAATGCTACAAGTTTGGTTAAGGTGGAAGTATATATTAAATAGATTTCAATGTTAACTGAACATACAACAGCAGTATGAAAAATAATAATAAACATCTTAGCATGAATTGTGTGTGACCCTATTTACAATAATCGCTTGCTGAACTCACCATACTGTAAGGCAAGGATTGTGACTATCATTCAGATATGTGAAAAAGCAGTTTATTATTCTCTCCTACATTCTCTGGGTTTTTATAGGCCAGTTCATTTTGTCTCCACTGTGAAATACCTTAAAAGGTAACACGGTATTCTGACTCTAGCAGTAATTTATTATACCCGTTAATCTTGTAAAATTGCCCTCTGGATGTAATAATTTGTTATTCTTTTATTAGACTTCTTCTGCATACTGTGTTTATCATAAAGATGTCACCATTGTGATGCCTAGCAACCATTACAATGTTCTGGAAGTGTTTGCATATATTTTCCTGGGGGAGAGAGCCGCGTGGTCCCTGCATGGGAGAGCTGTCAGTGTATTCTGATGTATGAGGATAAAAGGAGCCCCTGCTGCAGATTCCAATAAGCTCAAGTCACAGCCTGAAAGCAGTGACTTGGGCATCACTATACCGTGTTAGAAAATGTGTCAATTATCACATGGACCGCCTAAGGGTATTGCCTGGGTCCAGGTCATAAAACCATCAAGACTGAAGGGGGAGAAAATTGATGAAGAAGTAAGTTGAATTAATTGATAACAAGGAGGCCTGTGTATGGAAGATTCGTCGTAACTCAAGACCCCAAATTTCTGTCTGAAAGGCTTCCTGTGGATGACCCCATGAGTAAAGCTAAAGCTGTCTATCTTCTCCAATATAAAGCATGTATAACTGGCAATTTAGGCATTTCTTAAAAATCAGTAGGTAGTTGTCAAACTAGTCAAGAAGCCATAAGAAAAATAAAATCATGCTAATAAATGTTTTAGTAGTTTTGCTATTATTGTGATTCTTAATATGCAATGCTGCTGTATGATGTGAACAGAATGGGGACCACTTAAATATGTAGTCTAAAAGCCAAGCCATGAGAGCTGTGTGCACCATTTAGGTAGCTTACTGGGCAATTTACCCAGAGAAAAGGGAAAATACAAATTTTTCATACATTTATAGTGGTTTCTGAGCTGCTTCAATGACCTCCTCTTTTAACCTTCCTTGTGTTCACCTTGAATAACTAAATTATACTTAAAGCATTTGTAGAAGATGAGTTCCTTTAGGAAATCACTGTTCACTAGGCTTGGGAATAATCATTAAAGAAACCAGCTGTCTATATAAGATGTTGAAACGTCCAGTCAATCAAGCAGTTTTGTAGAAAAATTAAATTTTGTTAAACAACAACAAAAAATATCACAATTTGTTTGATAAGACTGAGTAGATACTTTGCTCAAAACGTTCAGGCAGTCAGCCACACATGGATGTTGAGGCATCAGGATCACTATTTCCCAGTATAGCTTTGTCTTCTAGCATGAGATGCTTTCTTTGAACATATTTTGCATTAGAAGAAGCCATATGAGGAAAAACATGGTTCATTACAAAAAAAAAATTTGTTCAGTTATGTCCAAGTGTTTTCAACCCCATGGACTGTAGCCCTCCAGGGTCTTCTGTCCATGGAATTTTCCAGGCAAGAATACTGTAGTGGGTAGCCATTCCCTTCTCCAGGGGGTCTTCCCAACCCAGGGACTGAACCCACATCTCTTGCAGATTCTTTTCTGCCTGAGACACCAGGGAAACCTAACTTCATTAAAATATTGAATTAATTTAAAACCTCTCATCCCTTCAATTCAAAGCATGTTCTCATTTCTGGTCAAAATTCCAGAGAAGCAGGAAGAAGTCTTTCTAAACCTTGTCTCTCATTTATTATATTATTGCATGAATTGGTAGTATTTATCTGTACATGTAACATGAGACAGCAATACAATTTTGTAAATAGAGATTTTAAGCTTTAATTTACACACTATGTGATGAGTAAGAAATGATGGACTCTGGAATCTAGAAACTTACCTTTGCCTGGGATAGATAGGTAAATAGAGATCTTCATATAAAGTTTAGAACATTTAGGTTATATATTTTTACTTTTATTATTTTTGATACATAAATATTTAATTTTGGTTGAAATATAGTTGCTGTACAATATTATACAAATTACAGGTATACAGTATAGTGATTTACAATTTTTAAAGGTAATATTCCATTTACAGTTATCTCAAAATATTGGTTGTAGTCCCCATGTTGTATAATATATCTGTGTATACATCCATGTAACTTACTTTATACACAATACTTTGTACCTCTTAGTCCCCATTTTCTTATATTGTCCTTTCCCTCCTCCCCACTGGTAACCTCATGTTTTTTCTCTATATCTGTGAGTCTGCTTTCTTATTTTATATTCGATAGTTTGTTATATTTTTCTAGATTCCACACATAAACGACATCATAGAGTATTCGTCTTTCTCTGTCTGACTTATTTTATTAGTATAATGGCCTCCAAATCCATCCATGTTGCTGCAAAGGGCAAAATTTTATTCTTTTTAATGGCTGAATACAGGTTATATATTTTTTTTAAATGTATAATATGATAACACCTGCTCACTGTACTTCATAGAACTGCTATAAAAACCAAATGGAATAATTGCTGTCAAAATGTTTTAGAAACAACGGTGTACCAGAAAATAATAGTTATAATTATCCACATTAGATCTCCTAGGTGGCGCTAGTGGTAAAAAACGTGCCTGCCTATGCAGAAGACGTAAGAGGTGTGGGTTTGATCCTTGAGTCGGGAAGATCTCTCCTGGCGAAGGAAATGGCAAACCATTCCAGTGATCTTGCCTGAAAAACCCCATGGACAGAGGAGCCGGGAGGGCTACCATGCATGGGGTCACAAAGAGTGGAACATGGCTGAAGCAACTTAGCACACACATCCACATCAGGCTTAAACTATTTTAGTCTATCACTATTACCTATTATTATTATTTTCAAGATACACTCAATTATTAATTGCCTAAGACTTTTGAAACGGACTAAAATCTTACTAAGCTGGGTTCCATATCTTCAGAGGGATTTCACACAAAGGCAGCAAAGGCAGAGTAGGGTAGGAGGGCAATGATTCTGCAATCTGAAACTCTGTTTCAAAGATAATATTAGACCAAATTCTATTAAAAAATAACAGCAAGAATTGTATTTGGATACTAAAAGTTAATTGGATCTGCCTTAATATTGTGGAGTGTGAAGGAAAAAGAAAAGTGTTAGTTGCTCAGTTGTCTCCAACTCTTTGCTACCTCATGGACTCCTCAGGGTTCCTCTGTCCATGGAACTCTCCAGGCAAAAATCCTGGAGTGGGTTGCCATTCCCTTCTCCAGGGGATCTTCCTAACACAAGGATTGAACCCAAGTTTCCCACATTGCAGGCAGATTCTTTACCATCTGAGCCACCAGGGAAGCCATGGAAAATACACTTTAAAACTTACCTAAGTTATTTCTGTGGTTTTCCATGAAGAATTTATTTTATTTTATTGTAACAAATTTTTCTAGGTATATCAAAGGAAGGAAATAGGCCACTCTTCAAGCAAGATAAATGGAAATTTTGTAATGAAAACTCTTGGTATCTCAGGTCTACAACAATACCTACTCAGCTGTACTTGTGACATAATAGCTCATCAAGAAGGACTACCTATAGAAGAACCATATTCTCTTGGATAATAAATAAAGAACGAGCTGATATTCAGACTGAAGGTAACCCCACAAGCCATAGCAGAATTGCGTCAGAATTAGCTCTCTAATAATTGTGTGTGTTAGCTACTCAGTCTTGTCTGACTCTTTGTGACCCCATGGACTATAGTCTGCCAGGCTCCTCTGTCATGGAATTCTCCAGGCAAGAATACTGGAGTGGGTTGTCATTTCCTTCTCCACTAATAGTTGACAGAATGCAAATAATTCAATTAATAGAAAGTAGAATGTGGTTTATTGAGTGGATTTAGATTCATCTCCAGTGATAGAAACCTGAAATAAAAGCTAAAATAAAGCCACATTTTTTTTTCTTTTTTTTTTTCACATAAACAAAGTGGGAATAAGCCACTCAGGGCTCTCACGTGTTCCAAGATTAAAAGTAACCGGAGCTCCTTAAGTCATCAACATGTAGGTTTTACCTCATTGTCTAAAATGGTTGCTCAAGCTCCAACATCCCAAATTCACATTCTAACCAAAAGGAAGGCTGCAGGATAAGAAAATGTGCATTATTAGGAAAAAATGCCAAGCTACTGATGTGATTAAAAACCAAAGAATTATGTTTACTGTATTATCGGAGGTTGGTTAAACTGGCTAAACTGGCTCCTCTTCATTTGGGTGGGGATTCCCAGGTGACGCTCGTGGCAAAGAACCCTCCTGCCATTGCAGGAGACATAAAAGACACAGGTTCCATCCCTGGGTCTGGAAGATCCCCTGGAGAAGGACATGGCAACCCACTGCAGTATTCTTGCCCGGAGAATCCCATGGACAGAGGAGCCTGACAGGCTGCAGTCCATGGGGTCACAAAGAGTTGGACATGACTGAAGCGACTTAGCACTTCACTTCTGTGGGCAATGAGGGACACAAATTTCATTCATCTTTTCTCTTCATTCTTACTTAATTTAAACAGATGAACTTGGAACATAGACATTTCCATCATAGGAAGGAGAAGATATGGAACACACGGGCAATGTTTAAAGTCCTGAACCAAAAGGTGACACACATCCATCACTTTGACTCATCCTTTATTGGCAAGGATGCCATTACATGGCTACATTTAGAAGTGATTGAGGCTAAGTAACCCAGTGTCTGCCTGGGCATCTACCTCCAAGCTACAAATTTATTCCACAGTTGTTCTATATATTCCTTCTAAAGACATGTGTGACAGACACACACACAACACCTTCATTTACTGGAACAGCTAAACACCTGTGGGCCCAGCTAAAGGAAAATAAAAATAAAACACATTCTAGTAATAATAAGAAAATTGAGTCTGATCTAGGTCACACAATCACAGTAAATGTATTAAACAAAGGATATTATAATTTTAATTTAAAGCATTATGTATAAGGAAAAGTATATTAGTGCTATAAGAAGTAAAATGACTAAGGAACAGTAGAGCAAGAACATCCTCATGAACAGATAGAGATTTGCAAAGCTAAACAGTTTAGATAAATTTTAATAACCAATTCAAATTGCTTTTGTTTAACAGCTAAAGTAATTACCCTTTAAATCATATTAATTGCTTCATTAATACATTCTTAACATGTCAGTTCCTCTTCTTATCCAAATTAGTGGATTCCTCTAGAGAACTTATCATCCTTACTGTACTTTGGTCCACTTCCAGAGAAATAATAACTAGTGAGTTTGGAACAATTCACAAAACTGTTGAAGATATTTGTTAATTTACTCACTTAAAATTAATTGATACTTAATTAGTCCCAAACACAAATTTAGGCATTCAGGATTCAATAATATAAAAAATCAAAATGCCATAGTCCTATAGAACTTGTACAATATTACAGTAAGGAAAAGGGACAATAAATAAATACTATAGAGCACATTATTTGAAAATTAAGGCTACTTTAAAAAAAGACATAGGATAATGAGGTGAGGTATATTTTCTTAGAGTTAATGCAATAAGGAAAAGCAATTTTGATAAGGATGATATTAGGAAAGAGATCAAAAGAAATGAGGTAGAAAATGGTGAGTTAGGTGAGTTATAGATGATCCAGAAATGGACTAGCACTAAGTCACAAGAATCTTTTAGGCCATACTAAGGACGTCACATTTTATTCCAAGTAAGCTGGAAAACCCTAAGGTGACATTGAACATAGAATTACTAATTTCTCTTTTGCAATAGAATTACTTAGACTCAGAGTGACCATTGAGGAGGAAATTGCAATAGTTCTGATGAGAGATGATAACATTGGCCTTGAGATGTGGTCCGATAATGGACAAAGTTTGCTGTTGGGTTGGATGTGCTGTGAAAAACAATAAAATAAATCTAGGTTGATCCAAGAACTCTAAAGCAATTGGAAGAATGAATGGATGTTCCATGTCTTGGAGTGAAAGTCATTCAGTTATGTCCAACTCATTGTGACCCTATGGACTACACAGTCCATGAAACTGGCAAAGAGTCAGCTGTGGAGGAGAAAGAGATTTGGGACGCATTACTTTTGAGATATATGTCTATCTGTGAGTATATTGGAAGTAACCATAATTTGAGAGTAGCAATATAATCAAATTCATGGAATTTTTATGAGGATTAAATTAGTTATGACATGTAAGCCCTTTTAGAACAGTGCCTTGCATGCTAAGTTGTTTCAGGCCTGTCTAACTCTTTGCAATCTCATGGACTGTATTCTGCCAGGCTGTTTTGTTGATAGGATTCACCAGACCCCATCTGGTGAAGGAGATGGGGTCCTTCTCCCAGCCGGGCCCTCCTCCAGGGGATTTTCCTGACCCAAGTTAGGAACCCACATCTCTATCTCTTGGGTCTCCTCTGGGTCTCTTGGGTCTCGACCCTCTCACCACCCTTCTCCCTACTAGTAACCACTACTTTGTTCCCTATCTGCAACTCTGTTTCTGTTTTTTTGTATATACTATATGGTTTATATTTTAGATTCCACATGTAAGTGATATCATACAGTAATTGTCTTTTTCTGACATTTCACTAAACATAAGAATCTCCACAGTGTTGCAAATTGCAGAATTTCATTTTTTATGGCTGAGTAATATTCTGTGGTACATTTTCTTTTACTTCATTTTTATTGAGGTAAAAATCACAAATATATGTATGTATACATACACACACACACACACACACTTAAGATGTACAAAATGATAGTTTGATACATATATTAACCATTAACTGTTAGCCATCAGTGATTTGCTTTTTTATTCTTCATATTCCTAGTCCATGGTGCATATTTACCACATCTTCTTCATCCTTTCACCTGTTGATGGACACTTAGGTTGCTTCCACATCTTTGCAATTTTAAGTTATGCTGCTGTGAACACTGGGATACAGATAGCTTTTTGAATTTGTATTTTTATTTTCTTCAGATATATACTCAACAGTAGAGTTGCTGGATCATAAGGTAG
Source organism: Giraffa tippelskirchi (assembly GCF_054371585.1). Lineage (NCBI taxonomy): Eukaryota > Metazoa > Chordata > Mammalia > Artiodactyla > Giraffidae > Giraffa > Giraffa tippelskirchi. The sequence goes on along the minus strand of NC_137280.1, from coordinate 37,242,926 downwards.
CTCTATTTTCATTTTTTTGAGGAACCTTCATACTGCTTTTCCATAGTGTCTACACAAAGATACAATCCCACCAAATGTGTACTACTAGAGTTTTCTTTTCTCCACATCCTTGCCAACATGTTATTTGTAGACTTTTTGGTCATAGTCAGGTATGATGTGATATCTCACTGTGGTTTTGATTTGCACTTCTCTGATGACTAGTAATATTGAGAATTATATCATGTGCCTGTTAGCCATCTGTATATCTTCTTTGGGATAATGTCCATTCAGGTTTTCTGCCCATATTTTAATTGGGTTCTTTGTCTTTGATGTTGGTTTGTGTGAGCTCTTAATATATTTTCATTTGCCTCAAGATATTTTCTGATTTCCTCTTTGGTTTTATCTTTGACCTATTGGGTTTCTAATAACAGGTTTTTAGTTTCCAAGTGTTTGTGCTTTTTCCATTTTTTCTTCCTGTAATTGATTTCTAGTTTCATATCATTTTGGTGGGAAAAAAGCTTGAAGTAATTTCTATGTCCTTAAAATTTGTTGAAACCTATTTTCTGACCTGGCATGTGATATATCCTGAAGAAAGTTCCATATGTACTTAAAAAGACTGTGCATTCTGCTGTTTTTTTTTTTTTTTTAATGGAATGTTCCATAGATATCTTTTCACTCCAACTGGCCTATTGTGTCACTAAGACCACAATTGCATTATTGGTTTTTCTGTCTGGATGATCTGTCCACTGATATAATTGGGGTGTTAAATTCCCTACTACCATTGTATTGTTGTCAATTTCTTCCTTTATATCTGTTAATATTTGATTTACATATTTAGGTCCTCTCGTATTGGGTGTGTGTATGTTAATGAGTGTACTACCATCTTCTTGTACTGACCTTTTTATCACTGCATGATACCCTTCTTTGCCCTTTGTTATGGGATGTGTTTCAAAGACTTTTTGTCTGATATAATTATAACTATCTCCACTTTCTAGTTGTTTCCATTTGCATGAAATTTTTTTTCATGTCCTCACTTTCAGTCTGTCTTTAGTTCTGAAATGCTTCTCTTGTAAGTGGCATATAGATGGGTCTTTTGACTAGAGCATGTGTTCTATTAACATTTAAAGTAATTATTGGTAGATATGTACTTCTTGAAATTTTATTACTTCCAACTTATTTTTTTAGTCCTTCCCTGTTCTTTTTTCTTTTAGTTTCTTCTCTTGCAGTTTGATGATTTTATTTAGCAGTATGCTTATGCTAATTTATTTGTTTTTTATGTATATATTGCAGGTTTATGACTCTTGCATGTCAGCCTATACCTATATCTATTTGTTTTAAACCCGTAGTCCTTTAAGTTCAAGCATATTCTGACATTACATTTTTTTTACATCCTTCCCATTTTGTGTTTCTGATGCCATATTTTACATTTTTATGTTTATCCCTTTACTAATTACTATAGTTTTACTTGGTTTTATAAATTTTTGTCTTTTAATCTTTGTACTAGCTTGGTGCTCAGATAGTAACGAATCTGCCTGCAATGCAGGAGACTTGGGTTCAATACCTGGGTTGGGAAGATCCCTGGAGAAGGGGATGGCAATCCACTCCAGTATTCTTGCCTGAAGAATCCTATAGATAGAGGAGACTGGCAGGTTACTGTCCATAGGATCTCAAAGAGTTGGCCACAACTGAGTGACTAACACTTTCACTTTTCACTAACTTATTTAAGTGGTTGATTCTCAGCCTTTACTGTATATTTGCATTTACTTTTTTCCTCTCCTATATAAAATTACTTGCTTTTCTTTTCCACTTAGAGAAGATCCTTTAACATTTCTTTCAGGATCAGTTTAGTACTGATAAACTCTTTTAATTTTTGCTCATCTGAGAAGTTCTTTATCTCTCTCAATTCTAAATGATAATCTTGCTGGGTAGAGTATCATTGGTTGTTTTACCTTTCAGCTTTTTAAATATATATTGCCACTCTGGCCTGCAAGAATTTTGCTCAAAAATCAGCTGATAACCCTAAGGGGATTCCCTTGTAAATGACTCATTGTTTATCTCTTGATGACTTTAGAGCTGTCTCTTTAACTTTTGCCATTTTAATTTTGATATATTTAATTTAATTTTGATGTATCTTGGTGTGGGTCTCTTTGAGTTCATTTTGTTTGGGACTCTCTTTGTTTTCTATACCAGGATGTGTTTCCATCTTCAGGCATGGGAAGTTTTCAAACGCAATTTCATTAAACACATTTTTAGCCCCCTTCTCTGTTCTCCTTCTGCGACCACCATAATGTAAATGCTGGTACACTTGATGGTCTCAAAGATTCTTTAAGCTGGTTACACTTTTTTAAAAATTTCTTTTTCTTTTTGTTTTTCTGATGGGGGAATTTCCATTATTCTATCTCCCAGATTTCTTATGTGTTCTTCTATATCACCTAGTTTGCTATTCATTCCTTCCACAGTGTTTTTCATTTCATTTATGGTATTCTTCAGTGCTGATTATCTTTATATATATATTTTTTTCTAGTTTCTTATTAAAATTATATCTGTTTTTTTTCTCTAATTCAGTTGGCATTCTTATTACTAATTCTTCAAATTCTTTTTTCTGATAAATTGTTTATTTCTGTTTCATTATTTGTGTTTTTTTCTTCGGGGTTCCCATCTTACCCTTTTAACTGAGACAAATTCCTCTGTCTTCTCATTTTGCTTATGTTTCTCTGTGTCTATGAAATTAGGTGAAACAGTTACCTGTGGCAGTCTTTAAAGTGTGTCCTTATGTGGGAGTGTCATTATACAGTTGGCATGTGCCCAGTGGCTTTCATTGCAGAGCTGAATTTGATGTGAAAACAAGTCAGGTCTTTCCCCAGGCTGTGTTGGCAGCAGTCATCTTGGTAGGAAGTAGGACTGGAGCCAGAGGTGCTAAGGCCAGAGCCAGGTGTGAGGAAGGGCTTCTCCTCTGCTCAGTGGCCATCACAGCACCAGTACCCTTGGCCTTAGAGGGAAGCACTGATGGAACAAGAGGGGCTAGTGTGGGTGCTCAGCAAAGCTCAGGATACAGGGCATGGAGGTTCAGCTGTCATCAGAGACGTGGTCTGCCTCTGATGTGCCACCTCTGAAATCACCAGGAATTGCTGCCTCCTCACTATTCAAACTCAGGGTTTCAGTCCCAACAGTATCTCACAGTTGAGCTTTTTCCTCAGTCATGCAGACCCTTCCTCCAGCATGGAGAAGCAACACAAGGCAAACTGTGCTGGAGTATTTGCTTGGCTCAGAGTGAGCCATGCACCAAGGTGGTCACAGAAAAAAAAATAATAATAATTATCCAGTTTTGTGGTTTCAATCTAGCCCCTCCTCCCTGCTTCAGCTCAGTTCAGTTCAGTAGCTCAGTCGTATTCGACTCTTTGCGACCCCATGGACTGCAGCACTCCAGGCCTCCCTTTCCATCACCAACTCCTGGAGTTCACCCAAACTCATTTCCATTGAGTCAGTGATGCCATCCAATCATCTCATCCTCTGTCATACTCTTCTCCTCCTGCCCTCAATCTTTCCCAGCATCAGGGTCTTTTCAAATGAGTCAGCTCTTTGCATCAGGTGACCAAAGTATTGGAGTTTCAGCTTCAACATCAGTCCTTCAGGTGCAAGCAAACATTGACATACTCTTCATGAGCAGAAATTGGGCTTCCCACAACCCTCCTGTTAATCTCACTGACTCCTCAATCAGTCAAGGGGGCTCAGCTTCCCTTTGTCAGACCCCAGAGCTGCGGTGCCCAAAATGTGGTTTGAACAATTCACTTTCCAGGGAAGGTCTCCACCTCTGAGTCTCCTCCCAGGGTCACAGTGTTGATCTGATCACATCTCTTTCTTTCCTACCCAATTTCATACGAATTTTTCCTATAACCTTTGTTGTACAGAAGTGTTTCTTCCAGTCTCCAGTTAGTTTTCAGTGAGAATTGTTCTATATGCAGATGTATTTTTGATATATTCATGGGAGAGGTGAGTTCCATGTCCTCCTGCACTGCCATCTTGATTCCCTCCTCCCCAAAATGGTATTTTCTTTTTTTTTTTTTTAATAGATTTATTTATTTTAGTTGGGGGCTAATTACTTTACAATATTGTAGTAGTTTTTGCCATACCTTGACATGAATCAGCCATGGGTTTACATGTGTTCCCTTTCCTGGACCCCCCTCCCACCTCCCTCCCCATCCCATCCCTCTGGGTCATCCCATTGCCCCAGTCCTGAGCATTTGTCTCATGCATCGAACATGGAATGGTGTTCTGTTTCACATATGATAATATACATGTTTCAATGCTATTCTCCCAGAACGTCCCACCCTCACCTTCAGTGTGGAGATTCCTTAAAAAACTGGGAATAGAACTGCAAACTGGTATTTTCTTACTGAAGCACTCAAGTTAAAGGGACTGAGATTTCACAGATGTAATTTGTTCTAATTGAATCCATATTGGCAAAATATGACTCCTTATCCTTATTTTAATTCCATCTCAGAAACATTTCTATTAAAGTGTACCTTAAAATTTTATTAGAGATCTATATAAAGGCTGCATGTTTAGTTTCCAAAAGTCATCATAACATATGGCATATGCTCATATTCTGTGTTCTCTATTGACTGCGTTCTACAATATATCAAAGATCACCAAAGGTGTTTCTCTGTCTATATTTGATATTCAACTATATGCGACCCTATGGACTATATAGTCCATGGAATTGTCCAGGCCAAAAAACTGGAGTGGGTAGCCTTTCCCTTCTCCAGGGGATCATTCCAATCCACAGATCGAACCCAGGCCTCCCACATCACAAGAAGATTCTTCACCAACTGAGCTATCAGGGAAGCTCTCAACTACATTTAATGATTTTTATTTTGTTTTATTTTACCTTACTACTAGAGAATAATTTCAATCAATGGTGAAGGTAGAAGCAAGAAATAATATATATAATATATTATAGTATCTTTAATATATATTATAGATATAACATAAAAACAAATATATGCACACAAACAATATATATGTATATATAAACTATGTATATAACAAGTGTATATAACTGTATTTTAAATATTTCTGTATATGGCTTGCCAAGTTGCCACTCTTTACAATCATTCTAGCATTTGGAGGTTCTTGAAAGTTTAGTTTATGGCAAAGAGAAAAGCAATTATTTTTCAAAATAGGAAATAATTTTGATTTTGATTTGAAGTGAAGTGTGTGTGCTACTTTGTATTTTATCAAACCAATTTTCTCAATATTGGTTGTTGTGCTTTAGAGATGACAGTCATGAAATCTAAACAATCTTCCATTTTCCTGACAAAACTTCTATGTTGAGTGTGATACCTTGGAGGCCTCGGAGTCCAAAATAGAATGGACCAGAATCAACCAGTGACTTAGGAATGAATGTAAAATGCTATTTTCCTTCAGAGGGGCAAGAATTCAATTTAATTTACCAGGAAAGGTAATTTAGAAAGAATATTGCATTGTCTATGCTCATGTAAATGTAAGCAACAAAACACATATGAACACACACAGTCACGCCTAGTTAATATATTTCTAAAATGTGAACTAGGACAAGAACGGACACTCTCAAACAGAGCAAGATCATATTAACAACTTATCATATCCAATAGAATATTGCCAATGATATAGCACAAAAGAAAACTTAAGTTAAACATAATGTTATAGAACAAGAACTCTTTTTCTCTAATCAACAACAAGTAGTCCAGAGATCTGCCAGTTGTTCAACCTCATGACCTAAGGTGACAGAAGATTCATAGCAAACTAAAACCAGCTGTATGTGCGTGTTGAGGACCCACTGACTGACTGAATCCTTGAATCGATGTACAAACACAAATATAAATGTGTGTACCCTGTGCGTCTGCTTCCTCTCAACTCCCCTCATTAGGGGGGATAAAGGTTCAGGCACAGGGTTAATGTAATTGCTAGTAAATGTGGTAACTATTTTCTTTTACTAAAGTTACAAAAATTCTTTGGATTTTATATCAGGGACTAAATTTGTAATGGAAAATGATGTTTGATGGTGTTTAAATGCAGAGTATGTCACTTTATAAAGCATAGGACTCTTTTAAGTTATTTTTTTTAACTTCTTGACATGTGTCACCATTTGGAATTCTGCTCTCATGGGATAAATGCCAGATTACATGGTGTAGTATTTTTATCCTCTGTACTTTCTCTGTAGAAGCATACAACATCAAAGGAAAAGCAGATCACTCACATCAGCAGAAAATGGAATAGGACTATAATATGCTGGCTTTGATCTTGCCTTCTAGTAATTACCCTGGCTACATGCATGCATTGAGAGTAAGATTTGAATTAATAAGGCCAAGAAATCCTAGAAAATGTAAGAGGTATCCCTGAATATAAACTTCACCCATCTTCAACATGATAGATTGCAGTGGAGCCTGCACAGTTGTTAATTTAAAGCATTAATCCTGAAATGTTATTCTCTCTTAAACTTGTCACTTCTATGTTAATACGGCAATCTTGGCAATTAAGATGTTATCACTTATAAGCCCAACTCACCTCTGGTAAACGCTATTTAGCTAACATTCTTCTGTTTCATACAAGTTTTCACATAACAGGACCTAAGGTAAAATTTATTGCATTTCTTTTTTTAAAGTTATTATCATAGCTCAGTCCACCATCATTAAAAACTAATTTGATATTGCCTTAGGAAAGATACTGCTTCTGATGCGGAAAGTAAACAATGTCATCAACATCTGCATAGGATTTACTCAATAGAGTGAAAGAACATGATATTCTGAGTCAATCTTTTCACTTCCCGTTTGTTTGTTTACCAATATTTATTGCTGCCTTGGGTGGAGAGGATTCTGTTTTTCCTTCTATGTGAATAAAACCCACCATGTCTATTGGAAGCTATGTTTCAGAAATATCAAGGACTAACGCTCTCTGGAGATTAGAACACTTTTAGCAGCAAAATATTGAGTTAGTATCATACGGAGAAACCTGAATAAACTTTGTAGACAACTCAGTATGTCTGCAATATTTGAGGATTCAATTCACTTGGTAACTGATTAGCTACCAGTGTGAGAGGCATAGCACTCATTTGGCACCAAATAGTAGGTGTTTTGGTTGTATGAAACTATCTCACCAGACACTATGTATTAATCTAATTGGTGACTACTTCACCTACAGAACTATCAAGACTGCTATTATAAACTCATTAACTAATCTGTACCTGAAATAAGTGAGAACCAACGCATTTCATTTGTATCTACCAAATGCAAGTTAAATGCACATGAACAGAGCTATAAGCTAGGCTAATATGGAAGCAGGCCTCTGCTCCCTTCCACATCATACAAAAAGATGTTTTAAATCTTACAAAGCAGAGTTGGAGGCCATTAGTGGAGCAAACTAAAGAACAAACCTCTTTGAAGAAACTTTCCCTCTTGGGATTGAAAATAATTCCTGATTCTCTCAAATGAATCAGACTCATTTTGTAATAAATGAGGGTTGGGAAACCAAGGATTTCTTTCCAAGGAAACAGCAACCACAGCTTTTATGGGTTTTTTTAAGTGTTGTCAATTCTGTTTTGTGGTATCCACAATAATAAAATTATTTACTTCCTAAAAGTGGTGTTTTAATTGGATCTAGTGACTTTTCAAAGGAGCTCAGTATAAGGTACACTTGAAAATAATGAAAAGTCCAGAATTGTGATAGGAAATAATGTGTACTCTTCTTCCCTGCCACAGGCTCATATTTCTCACATGCTCTAGGACATGGTGCAAATTTGCCTCTGTTTGGTTATCTATGAACTGGGTTGTTGTTTAGTCATTCAGTTGTGTCCAACTCTTTGCAACACCATAGACTGTAGCCTGCCAGGCTCCTCTGTTCATGGGATTTCCCAGGCAAGAATACTGGAATGTGTTGCCATTTCCTCCTCCAGGGCATCTTTCTGATGCAGGGATTGAACCCGAGGTTCCTGCATTACAGGCAGATTCTTTACCACTGAGCTACCAAGGAAGCAGGTATGAATTGGGACCAGGAGCCAAATAAGAACTAAAGTCCAGGGAAAAGTGAGGCTTGTTTTGCACCCACCTCCTAAGTGCTGACAACCAAGACAATCATAAGCATGTGTTAGCTTCCCAGGTGTTATGGGAAAAATGAGACATGTTGGAAGTTTACAGACCAAAGTTAGCTAACCAAAGGTAAGCATCCAGTCTTCAGCATCTTAAAGGAGAGATGAATCTCATCACGACTGAAACTGAAGTGCTTAAGGAATTTGTTAATTTAGGGTAGAAAAAGGCACGTGAGCAGGTGTATACCACCAGGATCAGAAATAATTCATTAAAAATAGGGCATATGTATCACTCAGCAGGCTATCTAGACAAAAACGAGTGAACCTCAGCAATCACAGTTGGCCTCTTATTGCAAAAATTCATCTGGTCTCAGTAGCTTGCATCCCTGCCAACCAAAATTCTGAAAACTGTGTTTTTTCCCCAACATCGCCAAGTCCCTTGCAGTTTTAAGTGTTGGAGAAAAGGTCAACGGAGTTAAAGCAGTGGCTGGGAGGACTTCCCATATAAGCAAAGCCCATTCCCAGTGGGTGTTAGATGTTCGTTTTTCCAGCTGAATGAAATCCAGCAGGGTCAGGCTTGGACTGAGGCTCACACCTACCCAGTCCCTTCAGCAGGCCTGGGATATTATTGAAGTCGGCTGATTAGGGAGCAATGTGTGTGTCGGCATCCATCAGCCGGGGAAGTGCAACATACCGCTCCAATCTGGCAAGGCATTCAGCTTGGCTGCGTGTTCTCAGCGCCGCCCAATAGTCTGAGCACAAGCTCTCCCTGTGCACTAAATGGCTGTGGTCCTCTCTTCTAAAAGAAGGAAACATAAGACATCCAGAGTGGTTTAGGAACACCAAAACTTCCTTCTCTCGTCTTTGTTTGAACATAAAAGATATTCAAAATGTCTAAAGTTATTTTGTACCAGAAATGTACTGATTTCACTATCAGCCCCGGATATAAAAGTAAATTATTTCAGCAATAGAACACGGTGGTGCAAAACCGCCTCAACAAACAAGAGCTTCTTCATGATCTCCAAGCCTATCAATTACATTTTATTATTTCTCTAAGTTGTGGCATTGAAAAAATTTTAGTGTGAGGTTGTTTATGGCACTGGCCTATTTCTTCAGAATGCCTAAAACAAAGAGCCTGCCCTACAAATGACAGACTGTAATTTCCATATTTCTACAAATCTCTTTCATTTCCTAAATAAACAATAGAAATTTCTATCTGAGGTCTCTGTGACCTGATGACTCAGCCAGTAATTCAAACTCCTTGTGCTTCATGTAAGCAAGATTTTGGAGACCTGTGGATTTAAGGGTCGTGCTGGAAGGAACAGCCATTTTGGAAAGACAATGGGTGAGCTTTCATTCCCACTAATTGTGTGCTATATGGGCTGAGGGTTGACTTACTTGCTTTCAGTGAATCATTTGGGGAGAAATAGAACTTGGTGGAAGCTTCCAGTCCAGCATTCATTCCTCTGACTTTGCCCATACATTTCACTTAAAATACAGGCTCCAGGGACATGCTATTCTGGGCTATCTAAGGATAAGTGTATATGATTGTTTTCTTGTGGCTGCCAACCACATGGCATCATTTCATAGATATAATTATGACCCTGATCTAGGACTTTACTACTGAATTAAACGCTGAAGATTCCTGTTCCCCCGCTAACTGAGATGACTTTTTGTGGGGAGGTCGTTTCAATCATAATGGTCATTTAAAAAATTAAGTAGATTAAATGAGATTATAGTTTAAAATTTTGTGAAGCTTGACTTAAAGTTTATAAAAAATTAATAAATTTTAAAAAATCTTCACCTAAAAAGAAGTACTTATCCAACCTTAGGGATGATGATATTACTAAAAGGCATATGACAGTAATATTAAAATCTCAAGAGATTTGTGACAGTATAAAAAAATAGAACTAGAAAGTTTGTTATCAGGAGTGTATGTACATGAAAAATTACATACAAATATCTTAATGTTCACTAAAATAAAACAGGAGAGAGGAAATTAAGAGAATAGCTATGAGGAGCTATGCATTTTGAAATATTATAAGTAATTTTCATTTGCCAGACATAGGAAATTTTCCAGAATATTTTCTGTACAAAATTTAAATAAATTTGCTCCTTATAAATTGGTACTTTCAGTATGTTTTCTGGTAGGTAATGTGCATAATGCCAAGGTGCTTCATTTATTTATAAACTATAAATCTATAACCAAAATGTTTCATTTACTGTAATACCAGGATATACATAGGCTTATAACCTGCCTTGTTGACCCTACTATACAGTTTGAGAAAACCAGGTAACCTGAATATTTGTTATGAAATAAAGTCTTTAGGTGACCATTAATTTGCTTGTAACAACTGCATAGGTATTGTTCAAATAACCTCAAGGCAACACTAGCTTTATCTGTGATAGTTTTTGGCCAAAATAGTCATGCTGCTGCTGCTGCTAAGTCGCTTCATGACCTCTCTGACAAGTTGCTGGCCCACTCTCTCTGTGAAAGAACCACTCCAAATGCAAGGTTCTATCTTTGTCCTCTCTGCCTCTGAACTTGGGCCTGGTATGGTTGACATTTAATAAATAAAATCTATAATTAAAAATGAATACAGGGAGATTGCTTCATGTAAACAATGTAAATGTATTGAACTCAAGCAGAAGAAATCTTTTTCAACCAGTGTGAGCATTCTGGTGTATTCAATAAAAACAGTCAAGCAGTCAAAAATAATAATATACAATTTACGTCTCCCTTGTACTTTTAGCAGTCAACTATTTTTCTAAATAGTTTCATTCTAAGCATCCGAATTCTCACACAGCCCGTAGGTACTCCAGATCCTCTGATACATCTGGTAATCTAAAGAGACTACTGGTATTCTCTTTAGAAAACACTCTACTTGGTTTGGAATCTGAGCTCAGGCTGTGGTAAGGTTGTGGAGGCAAAGGCTGTTTTTAATCTGAGTATTCATTATTTTCTTTGGAGTAAACTATTAGGTAATTCCTAAGGAGTTAGGAATTTTTGTAACATTTACCATTTATCTTGATTCTTTAATGTCCTTTGTTTTATGATAAATGACTTTAATTTTTGTTTTCTTTTGTTTTAGATCACACAACCATCATGTCTGGTTGTCTTTGCAAAATAGGTCATATACTCTTGTGAATCCTTTCAGATTTAAATTGCTAACCTACCTATGCTCTTGGATCTAGGATCTTGGGCCAATTCTAGTGTATATAGTTCACAAAATATTTATGTGTTAGATCCTAATGCTTTTCTTCTAAAAAAAATGAGTGAAAAAGATGAATGGCATAATTGACTTTATAGTGCTTAGTGTCTAGTGAGAAACAGACATGTACATAAAAAATTAAAACACATTATTATAAAGGCTCTGTTAGGGGCAACACAGGATTTCATGGGAACACATCACTCAGTACAAATCTGGAGGCTCAGCAGTATCTTCTTTGAGAAAGTAAAAGTCTAATTTGAAATCTGAAGATTCGAATGAACCCTGAGGTAGAGGTGAAATTAGAGTGACTCACTGGAAGGTGTAGCAGCCTGGTTACAAAGCGAAGGGTTGAGTGGGTGAAAGGGTGGTGTTCTAGGCAAAAGATTCAGCAGAAAGTCCTAATGCAACAGGAATGAATTGCAAGAGATGAGACATCTGGAATCAAGTAATTCAGGGTCTTGAAAGCAAAGTTGAAATATTTAGATTTCACTTAAGAGCAGTGGAGAACTACTGAGAATTTTAGGAGAGTGGTGACATGATAAGATTTGTGTTTCAGAAACTCACTTTGACACAGTTGTGTGCCTAACAATCAGGAGGAAGACAATACAGAAACAAGGAAAGCAAGATAACCCTGGCCTTGCTGAAGATGGAAAAACAGGGAAGGAAGCTCAACTTTACATGGAAGGAGGACAGCCTATCATCTGGCCAGAGTGGGCAGAGATAAGCCTGTACCAAATATACCAAGAGTCTGAAGGCCTTTTTCATCTGAGCAAAGAGCTATTATAATACACTATGAGGATTAGGTGTTAAAATTGAAAGATCAGGTAGAAGATTAGAAAATGTGAGTTTGTGAGAATTCCTTGGCAGTCCAAGGGCTAGGATTCTGTGATTTCACTGTAGGAGACTGGTGTTCAAACCCTGGTCAGAGAACTAAGATCCCACAAGCCCCGAGGCAAGGCCAAAAAAAAAAAATGTGGATTTTTAGCAGTGTGTACATGCTCAGTCAGGTACAACTCTCTGTAACTCCATGGACTGTACCCACCAGGCTCCTCTGTCAACAGGATTTCCCAGGCAAGAATACTGGAAGGGGTTGCCGTTTCCTCCTCCAGGGAATCAAATCCGCATCTCTTACATTGTTAGATGGATTGCTTACCACTGCACCCCCAGGGAAGCCGTCTGTAGCAGTCTTCAAACCTATGGTATTTTTTCCATGAGTTGATTTAGTTGCAGAGGTGTATAAGATGAAAAGAGTGCCTCTGTACTTGATTTAGAATTGTGTTTTACATGTGGGGCACAGAAGAGATTGATAGTTGTCTGGTTGTCTTGTCCAACTGTGCCAGGGAAAAACTCAAACTTGTTGTTGAGGCTGGGGATAAGAGCAAGTGAATAGCGTGAACCTAAGTTAAGCTTTTATGGTGATTAAGAATGGCTCTGTCTAGCTATACGACTACCTGGTACTCTTTGCATACATAGAGAAATGAGTAGCTTGAAAGTGAAAGTGGAAGTCGTTCACTCATGTCCAATTCTCTGTAACCACATGGACTGTTGCCTGCCAGGCTCCTCTGTCCATGAAATTCTCCAGGCAAAAATACTGGAGTGTGTTGCCATTCCATTCTCTAGGGGATCTTCCCAACCCAGGGTTCAAACACAGGTCTCCTGCATTGCAAGCAGATTCTTTACCATCTGAGCCACCAGGGAACCTGAAGTGGGTGGATTATAGTCCCTGAACTCCTGAGCACTACAATCAAAGCTTGGTAGAGATGTGAGAGCAAGTGATTGCTAATGAGTGGGATGAGGAATGTGGAGAAAGTTGTAGGTGGAGTAAATAGAAAACAGAGGTCACTTAGAGGCACCACTATGTGAAATCATGTGAGAGTCAGCTGAATATACAGCTTTGAACAAAGATGAGGGGATGAGAGTTCAACTTTTTTGATCTAATGACATTTCTTGGTGACAAACCCATAGTATCTTCTTGGGAATGGGCAACTGAACTGAGGGTGTAATCTATGCATGAATGGAAGGGCAGGTGGGGTTCTCAGTTCAGTTCAGTTCCATTCAGTCGCTCAATCATGTCTGACCCTTTGCAACTGCAGCACACCAGGCTTCCCTGTCCATCACCAACTCCCGGAGCTTACTCAAACTCATGTCCATCGAGTCAGTGATGCCATACAATCATCTCATCCTCTGTTGTCCCCCTCTCCTCCCACCTTCAATCTTTCCCAACATCAGGGTCTTTTAAAATGAGTCAGTTCTTCATGTCAGATGGCCAAAGTATTGGAGTTTCAGCTTCAACATCAGTCCTTCCAATGAATATTCAGGACTAATTTCCTTAGGATGGACTGGTTTGATCTCCTTGCAGTCCAAGGGACTCTCAAGAGTCTTCTCCAACACCACAGTTCAAAAGCATCAATTCTTTGACACTCCGCTTTCTTTATAGTCCAACTCTCACATCCATACTTACATACTACTGTCAAAACCACAGCTTTGATTAGAGGGATCTTTGTTGGCAAAGTAATGTCTTTGCTTTTTAATATGTTGTCTAGGTTGGCCATAACTTTTCTTCCAAGGAGCAGGCATCTTTTAATTTCATGGCTGCAGTCACCATTTGCAGTGATTTTGGAGCCCCTCTCCCCCAAAAAATAAAGTCTCTCACTGTTTCCATTGTTTCCCCATTTATTTGCCATGAAATGATAGGACTGGATGCCATGATCTTAGTTTTCTGAACGTGAGTTTTAAGCCTGCTTTTTCACTCTCCTCTTTCACTTTCATCAAGAGGTTCTTCAGCTCTTTGCTTTTTGCCATAAAGTGGTGTCATCTGCATACCTGAGGTTATTGATATTTCTCCCAGCAATCTTGATTCCAACTTGTGCTTCATCCTGCTCAGCATTTCACATGATGTGTTCTGCATATAAGTTAAATAAGCAGAATGAGGCTCTCAGAGAAGATCAAAAGTTAAGAATTATAAATGTGGACATTTGGGTGGACAGCCTGAATGACAACTGGTGTGACAGATCATGGTGTCCTGGTATCAGGAAATGCCACATAAATCTTTAACTAAAGAGTAGTTACTAGGGAAATAAAAGGTGGCCGGCATTAGGGCAGGTGGTGTGGTGTGTGGAGAAGGTAAGCACTTAGACAACATGTGCGGTCTGAATGCAGAGATTAGGAAATAGGAGAACACCTTCCCACCTTCAGATCCCTTAATAAATAATTAGTTAAGAATGGGAGTAAGAGGGTTTAGTATCACATCAAGATTCAGAATATTCCTTGTGAAGGACTGAGAGGGAGGGAGGCAAAAGTAGGAAGAGATGAAGCAAGGAAATATAAACCAGATAGGTAATAACTGATGAGCCTAGAAGTTTCAGTAGTGATCAGGGATTAAAGGAACAGGAGATGTGATGTAGTTAGATTAAATGCAATTGGAAAATAATATTTGAAATTAGTCAAAAAGAGGAATTAAGGGAGCGTTGCCAAGGAGAATGTTCCACTGGTAACTTGCTGCTCTAGTAACATGTCAACATACCAGAGAAACTTGAAAGATGGTTCTCAAAACACAGAGCAGGGTTTGACTTCCTTTTCACATGACTTAGAAAGCATAAATTAAATTTAACTGGACTTGTTATGAAACCACACTGAATTCCATTATCAGTAAGGAAAGACCTCTTACTGGGATAACCAAACAATAATTTTCCTGATTTCCTCATTTTTTTCCTGCTTTATGTTTTGGCCATGGAGAAACCAGAGAAATGCTAAGAAGGTTGGGATTTGGACAAAGTGAGGGAATACTGCGATCCTGGTCTCAGGTTCCACTTTTGCTTCCTAATCTTGGCTCTTTTCTCTCTATAAAGGAGTGCAAAGAGAAGACAGAATAAAGTGTTATTAGGAAAGGTATGTCTTCTTCTCCATTCCTAGTCGCCTCATTCAGTAACTCTGAAGTAGGAGGAACTAAAAATCAGCACATGGCTTGTTCTTTAACACCTCTAGATTGTGGAAAACAGAGGTAGTCAAAAGGTATGCATAGTAAGGTTATGCATATTAAGGATGTAACTTACATGATAAATATAATTGGTGATGCTATACATTATACATGAAAGCAGTTAAGAGTAAATCCTAAGAGTTCTCATCACAAGAAAATTTTTTTTCTGCTTTAATTTTATATCTATGAAATGATGTCCATTCAGTAAACTTATTGTGATAATCACTCCCTGATGCATATACATTAAATAATAATGCTATACACCTTAAACTTATGGAGTGCTGTATGTCAATTATATTTCAATAAAACTGGAAGAAAAAAATTTAAAAAGAACAATTATTTGAGTGAACTTTGATAAATTTTGGTAGTAAATATTTAACCATAAGCTGGGAATGTTTAAAGAAAGATACTATGAAAAATCACTCATTACTTTTCTTACCTAGTACATTTCTCTGGCTCCCAGTTGTCTTGAGGGTGGTAAGGCTGAGAAGCAAACTGCAGCCAGGATAAACTCCATTAAAACAGTGTACTAACCAGAATTTAGCCCTGAGCACACAGCACCACTGGGGCTTCTCAGGTGACTCAGCGGTGAAGAACACATCTGTCAATACAGGAGACATAAGAGATGAAGGTTCAGTCCCTGGGTCATGAAGATCCCCTGGAAAAGGAAATGGCAGTCGACTCCAGTACTTTTGCCTGGGAAATCGCATGGACAGAGGAGCCTGGCAGGCTACAGTCCATGGGGTCACAAAGAGTTGGACTTGACTTAGTGACCAAAACAACAACAAACACAGCACCACTAGCTGCAACGATGCTGTAGGGTAATGACAGATTCCATTTATCTTGATTACCTATGTTGAGAAGCATAGTTTTCACTAAAGTTTGTGGTTTTTTTGAAATTAGTTTTCATTGCAAGTGCACATGTATATGGGCATCCTTGTGAGTATGAGGGAGTCAAAGGTAGCTTTGTGAGTCAAATTTTTATGACATTGACACAACCCAAGAATACCTTTCCCCACCTAATGTTGTCTATGCTTTACAATTAGGTTAAAACATTGAATTTGATAATATAAAAGAGTTACGTCTATCAGTGGCTATTGCTTTTTCAGTAATCACCTTGTGTAAATTGATCCTTGTACAATGGGAACAGCAATGGCACACAGTTTTGGCTTTCAACACTAGCAGCTTTTGGCCATTGATGGAGTGATTACATTGAGTATTTTGAGAGTTAAAATGTAGTTTAAGCTGTAATAGAACATAATATTTACAAAGCTGTTAATGTGTGAGAGGATGCTGAACTGTGTATTTGGGACACCTCTTTTTACCTAATGACCTTTTGATATACATAGTTTAATAAACATTTTTTAAGCTCTTCAGACTAGAAGAAGTCTCCTTTATCTCTTATTCTAGGATTCGTAACAGACTAATTCTTCACAATTACTAGCATTCTCAGGCTAGGAAATTCAATAATCTCTCAGGATAGCCCATTTCAGTGTTTAATAGCATGTGTATTGAGAGTTTCTGTACTTTCTTTAGCCAGCATGTTTAATTAAATCTGTATCTTGTAGCATATATTTTACTATGGACATTGTGAATAACAAGAGAGACAAATAAAAACAACTCCATCCTTTCCTTTACTCTCTGAACTTCACACTTAACTTTGTCTCATTAAATTGTTTATAATGGTTCTTTATCATTTGAGATTACCTTCTCTGGAGAGGCCCCAGAATATATAAGAAAGATTTAAGTAAAACAAATGGAATGGAATGGTACACATAGATAAGAAACTTGGATATAACTAAGTTTTCATGTCTTCATCAAATACTGGTTCCTAGTATTTCTAAATAAGATAGACTTTCAAGATGAAGAAAGTTGCCATAATACTCATGTCTATTTTTGTTTTCTTATATAGACCCAATACATATCATCTTATGCCTTATCCTGTCATCACAATTCACATATTTTGTGTGAAATATCTTTCCTAGTTTCTCATGTGTAACATATTGGAATTTTGACTGAAAACTAAACAAAAAGTTAAGAGTTAGATTTTCCTTTTTATATGTTTTCAGGTGAAAATTTTAAAATACTATATATCAGATTATGAAATATTTTTCCAAAACATCCATTTATTACTTGGTACCAGTTGCAGTTTAAAAACTCTAAGGCAAAAAACAGACATTCATAAACTCTACTTCTTGTAAGAGTCAAGAGTATACATATGTTGTAGGCAAATTTTCAATAATAATGAGCTTAAACCAACTCAGATCTACTGGCAGAAAAACTAGGTGGTCATTGCAGTCAGTCATATTTTTGCCATTTTCCTCATAATCAGGAACAGTACTGGGACCAGAGAATTCCATGTACTTGGGTGAGGGTGGGGAGAAGGAGATGGCAACCCACTCCAGTATTCTTGCCTGGAGAATCCCATGGACAGAGGAGCCTGATGGGCTGCTGTCCATAGGATCGCACAGAGTCAGACACGACTGAAGCGACTTAGCAGCAGCAGCAGCAGCAGCAGGGTGAGGGTGAATAGGAGAAAGCCAAAAGGAGAAAAAAATAGTGAACAATAATTAGCTTCTATATTCCATCATTGTTTGCACTACTTGGCTGCCACCACCTCACTTTACAAGTCAACAGACAATTAAATGCAGCCAGGAAAATGTTATTTTAATTATTTATCTGATTAGACTGAAAATTATTCTATCTTTGTATACGTAAATGTATATGTATAGACATATATATGTTCTTCCCTGGTGGCTCAGAAGGTAAAGAATCCGCCTGCAATTTGGGAGACCTTGGTTCCATCCCTGGCTTAGGAAGATCCCCTGGAGAAGGGAACAGCTACCCGCTCCAGTATTCTGGTCTGGAGAATTCCATGGAGAGAGGAGCCTGGCAGGCCACCGTTCATGGGGTCCCAAAGAGTCGGACATGACTGAGCAACTATATACACACACACTTGGTTACATGGGGCTGCAAAGAGTCAGACACAACTGAGCAACTTTAACACATACACACACACACACACACACACACACACACACACACACACACACACACATATATACACATGTATGCCTGTGTGCTCAGTCATGTCTGACTGCGACCCTCAAGTTCCTCTGTCCATGGGATTTTTCCAGGCCAGAATACTGGAGTGGATAGCCATTGCCTCCTCCAGTATATATGTGTGTGTGTGTGTGTGTGTGTGTGTGTGTGTGTGTGTGTATATATACATATAGTTTAAAATTTCAGAAAGTAGAAAAATTAATATATTGAAATTTTCATAGGAATTTTATTTTAAAATATTTTTCTCAGTGAGAGAGGGTATATGAGTAGAAGCAACATATACATTCAGATGTTGAGTTCAATGGATTATAACCCACCTAATCAATTGAAAAGGATTTATTTCAGTGATTGTGTGTTCTCAGGCACATTACAGAAAATTTCTGCAAGTAAATTTCCTCATCTATAAAATAAAGACATTAATATTTCATAGAGATTTTTGAGAAATGTTATGTAGGTTTTGCAATTCAATTTATAAATTTAAAACAATGCTTGTTCCACAGTAAGAATTCAATAAACGTTAACTGTTACTGTTATAATCTATTCCTTTCAGATTCAAAACTCTTCAAGTCTCCTTAAATTGTCTATGATGTTGTGATGCAATTATTTCAACAAGTTCAGACTTTGTCAATAAAATATTCCCTTTGAAAAGTCATCACATTATTTTAATATCCATTTTAAGTTCTTTTTGTACATAAAAATTTGTTTTCTGTTCCAGATCTGTGGTATGTTTATCCACACAACTGCCATCTCGGATTAACAATGGTCAGGTTGATAGCTAGTGCTACTTTTATGCTATTTGGAATCTATATTTCTGTCCAATGTAAAGATTTTAAGTTGCTGATATCAATAAAGCTACTTATGTCAGGGTCCATATTTTGAACACAACCCCAAAATGAACAGGGATTCCCAGGTGGTGCAGTGGTAAAGAATCTGCCTTCCAATTCATGAGATGCAAGAGACTCAGATTCGATTCCTGAGTCGGTAAGGTCCCTTGGAAGAGGATATGGCAACCCACTCCAGTATTCTTGCTTGGAAAATTCCATGGAAAAAGGAGCCTGGTGGGCTAAAGCCCACAGGGTCACAAAGAGATGGACACATGACAAAGAGACTGAGTATCCATACACCAAAATAAACCGATCTGGACTAGAGGCCAGTTCATTTGTTTGGTGAACTAGATTTTTATAGAAGAAATTGTTACTGAACTCACATTTGGCTGCTCACTGTTCAAAGCCAATGTTTGAGAGACAATTGTTGATTGGAAAAGGGAAGTTTGCTTATTCAGGAGGCCAGCAACCTGGGGAGAAGTCAGACTCATGTACAAGAACCAACTCCAGGGTTCTACTTGACCATAAAATTTTTTTTTAAGAGAAAATAATATCAATCATTGAAATATGGGATCAGATTCTTTGCCATTTTTCATTGTGTGCAGGTTTGTTGACATCTTGTGATCTACCTTTAAATGTTATCTTGTTCACACAGTCTGTTTCCAGGATTACTGAAGGGGCAGATGGGGAAGAGATCTCGTCACCCATTAACTACTTATTCTCCATTCCTGCTTCTTCAATCTAAGAAAAGAATCAACAGGTTAGACAAGGCATTGTGTGATCAAAAGATTTGAGAGGTATGCCTAGGCTAGAGATTGGTGAAGCATGGGGGATTTTGGTGTAAAGGTTAAGTTAAAATTTAGCTTTGCTTAAGGGACAAGGCAAAGGGCCTCCTGCAAAGAGTTGCTGCCTGCAAAGCAGCTTACAAAATCTGATTTCCCAAGTATGAGTCTTGTTTATTCCAATCAACTTCATTCTCACTGTCACCTACTCCAACTCTAGTCTTTCACTTCTACCACTTTCAAGTACATATCAACACCTCCACGCATAGTGTGGGGTGATCAATGGTTCCTGTTCACAATACCGGTCAGGGCATGTTTCGGGTTGGTTTATGTGAGAGGAGAAGTTGGCTATTCATTCATCTACATGTTGTCAGCCATGTCTGACAAATTCCAGGTTCTTCTACCACCAACAGCAATAAAGAAATAACACATTTAGATACTCCTGGCAGAAAATCTGATCGCAGCAATTTCTTAAGAATCATCAATGGAATGGAGCAGGGACAGTCCTCAATGTCTTTTATAGCCATTTAACAAACTCTAAATTTCATTGGACTCCTCCCATGTGCATGGGTGTTCTGCCCAAAGGTCTTCCTCTGTATTTATGAGTTAATTAACTTATTTGTTCTATTTTATTCTGAGCTCCTTTTGAAAATGAAAATTTATAACAACATGATGCATTTGGCCTGCTCTGGTTAAAGTTAAATACTGCCTTTTTAATTTTCACTTCCAGCAGAAGATATGTGACAAATGACATAGTAATTTTCCTATTTCTTCATGTTCATAAAACATTGATAATATGATTTTTACCTTCCCTTTGTTCTCAATTAAATGAAATGCTTCAATACAATTAATGTGCTCTTGCAATTTAGGTTTTCTTTAGAGGTTTCTCTTGTCTCTGATTAACAGCATTTTCCATCCATTCTGAGAACCCCCGACTGCTATTCAGAATGTTCCATTATGCCTGCCAGCTATAAATACAATTGTGAACCAATATCATTTTAATTGTTTCACTAATAACTTGTTTTAAATGATTCAACAGTCATCAGGAAAGATAAGTGCTCTTGTACCCTGCAGGCTTATGGGCCTGATGGTATGAGGCAATGTTGAGCTCTGTATCAGAATAATGAAACCATATGCAGAAGATAATGACAAAGCACTCACATTGCTGTAAAGATAAATGAAAACAGTGGATCTTCTTTCCTCAGTAATATAACCTCCATTTCTAGTTCCCATTTCAATCATTAGAACTTCCAAACAGATTAATGTACAAATACACATATGCAACATGTCCCATCGTAATAGCCATATGCTCCCATTTTTCCAGGCAGCCTCTGAATGATGAAGTTAACGAGCTTTACAAATGCTCTTGTTAATTAACAAAAATTGTTACTTTCTCATTTGAGGGGGGCTTTATAAATTAGACTTAATTACACCAGATAATTGCAACTGCCAGGCACAGAGCAACTCCTTCTCATTCTGTTCTTCCAGTGGCAAATCAACAATTGCAACCCTTGCCTATTTGTGTAGATGAATTTAATAAGCAAACAGCCCTTTTATGTTAATGGTTTACTGGCATTCATGGGCCTGGCAGGAGAAATGTGCTGGGGGAGGTTTTGCTAATGGCAGCACATAATCACATTAATTAAAATATAACTGCCATTTAAAGATTTGTAGTGTGGAATTAGAGCATGTTGGGAACTGAGAAAATCAAGCTAGAGTGCATATTAGAACCATTACTCTGTGCTCCCTGCGCAGCAGTCAGCAACCTCATGTGTCATAAATGTAATTTATGAGTGCTATTTGCTTTGAAATATATGTTTTTAGTTCACTCATTAGAATGTAAAAATTTGCAGTGTCTGCTTGAGGAGGTTCAAAATAAATTCACTAAAAGCTCAGACCCATGCTCTGCTTTTAACACATCCCTCAACTGTGATTTTTTTTAATTATGACTTTTATAATTTCTTTGAGTAAAACTGTCTCCTGTTCCGAAGACAAATTCAAGCGGTCTTCCTGTTACTGTGGACTGTGTATTTTTTGTTCTATTTCTATAATTCAGTGTAATTTTTATTGGGTCGTTAATAAATATGGTCCTTAATTTTGTTGATTTGTTCAAGAGAAGGTCGGTGAAAACTGCTCAGTACTTTAAAGTTGGGCACATGCAGAGAAGGTAGTTGAAAAAATTTCTTATAAAGCTTTTCATTAGTCTGTCCCTGAGATCCACTCATTAATTTTAAAAATATCCTTGATCTAAATCAGACCCATTTATATTACACCTACAAAAAATACGGTTGGACAAACCCTGGATACATCGCCAAGGGGCCATGGCAATACCTAGGGGAGCAATGCTTAATTGATTCTTAATAACATAAAAAAGATTCTAGTTTTAGCAATCAGCCAACTGTGACCAGATCCCACTTCAGCAAAGCCTTAAACCTTCAATGACAATGAATTTTTATTCCCCTTTGTTCAACTGATCTGTTAAGTCTCCAAATTCTAGAACTACAATTTGAGCCTTCTAAGTAGAGGGAATAGACTGAAACACAGTGTGTATGACTCTTGCAGGCTCTGCATTGCTATTTTTGTAAACTGCTTGGACAGCTTTCCAACACCAGTAACTTGAATCTGTTATAGCTAAAGAGATGAATGTGTGCCAGCCCCAGAAAATCAACCGCCCAGCCACACTAATGAGGGATCTTTTCATGTGGAGTCCTTTTCCATAGCTGATGCTGTTTCTCAAGATAAACCTTTGCTTCACTGAAGAAGTAAGGCTTCTTGGAACCAAGGAAGGTTGCCCCTGGATCTTTAGTCCTATTAGATTCCAATAGGTTCATTAGATGGTAGAAAGCAGGCCCATTCTGGCAGCTTTTTGGGTAGATAAGGCATTAAAAATGTCTAAGGTTGTGATACTATCCCAATGGTTAGAGCTTGATTTCTACTTGGGGGTGCTGTGTTGCAATTTTCTCTCTACATTTTCTTACTTAGTTCCTTCAAACTCTTAGCAGGTCATTTTAGGGTGGATAATTGGGTTGGGGGAACAGTTTCTGCCTACAAATGGAATCTGTATTATATTTGGCTTGTTCTTTGTGTATAGATCTTGTTTTGATTCGTATCTGTGACCTCTAGAGAACTTATACCTTCTGAAATGTCATTTCTAGCACACTGGGTAGTTAGAATGGTAACCATAGCCTTTACACCTGGAATGATGTCCAAGGCTGAGAGAATGCAACCATTTAACTAATAAGAAATTGAGATTCACTTCAAGTTATGAAGTGGTTGGTCTAAGATTATGTGATGAATAAATGTGAAGATGTAGGAAACTTGGGAGAAATACCTGAAAGAAAGAAAGAGTTAGTCACTCAGTCATGTCTGATTCTTTGTGACCTCATGGACTATAGCCTGCCAGGCTCCTCTATCCACGAAATTCTCCAGGCAAGAATCCTGGAGTGCATTTCCATTCCCTTCTCTAGGGGATCTTCCCAACCCAGGGATCGAACCCAGGTCTTCTAAATTGCAGGCAGATTCTTCACCATCTGAGCCACCAGGGAAGCCCATTGATTTTTCACCAGATTTATTTGCCAAAGCAGTTCCTATGTTCTACTAGAACAATGAGGAGTATCTCTGATTTGGCGTTTTATGGTTAGTTGGTTTTGCTGTCAGTCTGGCTTAATTCAATTTAATAAACTTCTACTGTTCAGCCTTTGGCTAAGCACTGAAAGTTCAAATATGAAAATGACACGGTCTGTGCATTAAAGTAGTCTAGGTTTCTGGGAGATAAAGAACACAAAAATAGCTATATCCAGTTTCACATGAGAAATGCCAAGATAGAAATGTGTGCTGGGTTATTAGAAATACAGAGAGGTACTTAAGCACCAAAGTAGAAAGGAAGCCCATGCTTGAAATTTTGAAAATAAAGTGTATTATTGTACATGAATGCTTATATGGAGAATCTAGAAAAATAGTATACAGATGAACCTATTTGCAAGACAGAAGTAGATGTGGATGTATAGAACAGACATGTGGACATGGAGTAGGTGGATAGGATGATTTGGGAGGTAGAAATTGATGTGTGTGCACTGGCATGTGTAGAACAGTTAGCTAGTAGGATCCTGGTGTATAGCAAAATTGCTCAACTCAGTGCTCTCTGGGTGACCTAGATGGATGGGATGGAATGAGGGGTGGGAGGGAGGTCCAAGAGGGAAAGTAAAAGTGTATACATGTAGCTGAGTTACTTTGTTTTATACTGGAAACTAATGCAACATTGTAAAGCAACTATACCGGAAATGTTTTTTAAATGTACAAAACAAAATGATATGTGAAAAAAATGCATATGTTTTCCACCAGGGTCTCTAGGGGGAAGTAAGTGAGCTGCAGGAGATGACACATAAGGGGCTAAATCCCATGCCTTTTATGGGGCATTGGATGAGATGATGGAAGGCCTTCAACAAGTTCTCCACACGAGAATGATGCGGTCAGGTTTGTATATTAGATTGATCATTATGTGATAATTCAGGGAATAGATTAATAGACTAAACTTGAGACAGAGAAACAAGTGTGTGAAGCTGGTCTAAGAGTGCAAACACTTGCAAAAGATTTATGTGGAAGGAATGAGGAAAGAAAATGATATTTCTTAGGCTTCTGATGTAGAAGCTGGCTTTGTGGTATTACTAACTGATCCTTTTCCTTACTTACTTTGACTTCTGCTGTACTTTGAAAATGCAAGAACTTCAGTTTTGACTCAGTACTTTGAAGGCAGTATAGACCTAACAATCAAATAAATGACACTGGAGTGAAATGAATCTGAATTCAGATTCTGGCTCTACTATTGTACCCACTAGCTGTGAGATTACTTTACTCGTTGGCTGTTACTTTGAGCAAGATATAAACCACTCTCAGACTTTTTCTGAATTTGTAAAATGGTGTTTTTCTGCAAAAATAATAATACATTCGATGAGTTGATTTTAGAAAGTGCTTAGCACAGTGTCTGTAATACAATAAGTGATCAAGAAATGGTGTCTGCTATCACTGTTGCTTAATAAGAAATGGGGTTAAAGAAAATTTCAGATAAAATTGGAGGTTTCAATACAAGCATCTCCACTCTTAGGATCATGACTGATACTTCTCTTGTCTCCCTCAGCCAAGGGTGTCATGTTGGAGTATAACAGGTACTTAAGAAAATTTGTCCAACATATGCAAAAATGAATGAATGTCCCTGTCTATCTTTCTTCAGATAAAGAGAACTCCAACTTGCTGTTACAGGCATGTATTTAAATCAAAAGAAAATTCCACCTGCAACATTGCACGCTCCACTAAATGTTAAATGACAAGGCAGAGTTTCCAGTAATGAGATTGGGGAATGCCATCAGTCCACAGGCACCGAGTCCAGGTTCATTGCAATTCAGCATGATAGTAAGGGGACTCGGGATGCTTAATTTATACTATCATTATTGTTTTTATATGAAAAGAGACTTAGAATTGGAAATAGCCACTCAACAGCTTTCCTGGAGTGCCCTTATTCCAGGAATGGGTAAGTGGTTTCTTTGGGCCCTCACTGACATGTAGAGCTTCACATACCAACTTTCCATGGCATGGGTACCTGGCAACTGATTATAGCTCTCAGACAGGAAAAGTGAGGATCATTCCCCAATTCTAAGTATAAAGATGAAGCTGAGTCACTAAAAGTTTGCTTTCCATTTAGAAAAGAAATTTTGGAACCAAAAATAGAGAACTGCTGGCGAACCAGTTTCTGCATTAGTTCTCATCTTCACACTATTTCCAAGAAATTATTTCAAGTGGATGGGAAAGTAGGCAATATTTTTTAAATGAATCACGATGTTTTAATTAGGCAGCCTCTCTGTGAAAAACCTAATAATACAATAGGAAGCAGATATCATACCACCTGTGATATAATATTGAAACACAAGCAGAGCAAAGCATCAACTGAAAAAGGGAAATAATGCAGAAACTTTGCAGAGTATTCAGGGACAATTTAAGTATATGTGACTTATGGTTGTGAGATATATGGTTCTCTAGAAAATAGACTAAACATCAAGGTCTTCACTTCATGTCTTGAGTGACCATCTGAAAATATGAGAATGCTACATGGCAGCAGATTACACTGCTCTGGCTAGAGAAAATCTATGGCACTGACTCTGACAGCTTCAAACTATGAAACCTTTCCAAACTTGTCAGTGCTTACAGAATTCTGACTCAACTAGAAATAAAGTGATCTGAATGAACACTCAACTCAAGACCAAGTGTCAAGAAGTGAAGAATAATGCTGCTTAATAGTTCCCTTCACATTGTTCACACACAAACACAAATATATAATTTTTGGTTTCCTTATGCTCTGATTCCATATTATTTTATTGTGTGCTGTGTGTGCTCTGTCGCTCAGACACGTCCAACTCTTTGTGACTCCATGGACTGTAGTCCACCAGGCTCCTCTGCCCATGGGGTTTTCCAGGTAAGAATACTGGAGTGTGTAGCCATTTCCTACTCCAGGGGATCTTCCCAACCCAGGGATTCAACCTGCATCCCTTGTATTTCCTGCATTGAGAGGCAGCTTCTTTACCACTAGAGTCACCTGGGAAACCTATATTATTTTGTTAATCTTCTCTTATCCAAATATTTAATAATATACATGCATGTCCACATCTCCATCTATCTCTATCTATCTGAAAGTGAAAGTGAAAGTCGCTAAGTAGTGTCTGACTCTTTGAGACCCCATGGACTATACGGTCCATGAAATTCTCCAGGCCAGCATACTGGAGCGAGTATCCTTCCCCTTCTCCAGTGGATCTTCCCTCTCTGTGCTATTTTGCCATTTTCTTGATCATTAGAACATTGGAAGAGTGCCTAGAGCATGATAGAAACACTATAAATAATATTGTACATTTAATAGAGGGAATTTATCTCTACAGCTGAACATTTTGAGATATGGTTGGTCCAGGTAAAGAAATGTCGATGTCTGGCAGGAAAAGTAACATGTTTTATGAGCAATGAAAGTATTCAAAAACTTCCATTTTCAGATTGCGAACTGAATCCGTGTTCCACTTGTACTCCAGATCTTTAAAAATGATTAATATAGTACTAATTTTATGAACCCTAACAGTGTGGTTGCATTTAGTCATTCAGCCCTGTCCAACTCTTTGCAACCATTTGGACTGTAGCCCGCCAGGCTCCTCTGTCAATGGGATTCTCCAGGCAAGAATACTGGAGTATGACTTCTCCAAGAGATCTTCCCAACCCAGGGATTGAAACCACATCTCCTGCATCTCTTGCCTTGCAGGCAGGTTTTTACCACAGAGCCACCAGGGAAGCATCATATTCCGTTTATACTTATTACAAAATATTAACCATATTACCTATGTTGTACAATATATCCTAGTAGCTTATTTTACACGTAATAGTTTCTACCTCTTAATCCCCTACCCCTCTATTGTTCCATCTATCATGGTTTTTAATGCTAGGTATCAATAGCATTTCAACAACCTTGACTGCTTGACATTTATCTTCTTAATAAAGAAAACAAATAAAATTGGCAAGTAGTTGAAAAATTTGACCAGGAAAAAAAAAAAATATATATATATATCAAATAATTTTAAAATGAAATACAGATTTATGGAGAGCAATTTAAAAATTAATGGAGAATACTACACAGAATTGAATTGTTTAGAATTGTTTATCAATTTTTGACTATTATTATTACTGGAAATTATTGATGCCAAATATAAATTTCAAAGTTCACTTAAAAGAAAAGTATAAAATCTGAGTACACTAAAATCAAAGAGGAAAAGGAAATACTCTCAGAAATCAGAGATCTGTATGACCTTTTCCTTATTTTTCTATATTCTTAAACTGTTTACATATCATTGCATCGTTTATAAAAATTTAAGAATTAAACAAAACTTTATAACCTTTATGGAACAGAAGTCTTTTTGTTTCATGCATAGTCTGTTCAAATTTTTTATTGTATTCTTGAAGTAACAGTTTACTTTTTAATTTTTAAGTATTTCATTGAATGAAAAATTCTCTTGAATCTGTAGTGCTTTACAATTTTTAAGTTTCACAAGATGGTTTCATAAGTCCTAATAATCTTTTGTTTGTTTTTATATTCTCCAGACAATGTTGCATTTAATTGAAATGTTTATATCAAATTGAATATATAGTATATTAACTGAAAAATATAATCTACAGTCCTAAATATGTCCATCTCTTTAACATAGACATGTGCTAGGCATGTCTAGAAGAAACCTCAAAGTGAGACATATTTTGAAGGTTAATTTTTCCTGGGAGTCTTATTATTTGTTTATATTTGCATGTTAAACCTGAGTATGTCCTGTCATTTTAAATGATCTGCATCAGTTTGTAGGCTGAAATTTTTCAAATATTAGATGATTTAATTCAGTCTTACCATCTTTGTCTTTTAATGAATTTCCTAACTGCAGTCTTAGGTCTATTATTTACTTTTCCAGATGAATTTTACAATTACCTTGCTGATTCTCATAACATCATAGCATGATTTTAACTGTAATTTTATTTGATGTTTTTAGAGTAATTTAGAGAGAAGTGAAATTGTTACCAAATTTTACCTTCTCATCCAAAAAGTTAGTAGAACTTTTTATTAAAGGCTTTTAAAATATTTCACTAAAATTTTGTTTTTTATATTGGGTATGATTCTTTGGTTTATTTTGATTGCTATTTCTATTTTAAACATGATGTTTTAACTACACTTTTCAAAATTACTTACAAATTATGTGTACAAATTGCTATATACATTTATGCATGGGTATATTTTTTTTCTAGTCTTATCTCAGTAGTTTAGGACCTCTAGTGAGTGTCTGTGTGCTAAGTTGGTTCAGTTTGTGTCCCACTCGGTGCAACCCAATGGACTGTAGCCTACCATGCTCTTCTGTCCATGGAATTCTCCAGGCAAGAATACTGATGTGGGTTGCCATGCCCTCCTCCATGAGATCTTCCCAACCCAGGGATCGAATCCATCTCTCTTATGACTCCTGTGTTGGCAAGCAAGTTCTTTACCTCTAGCACCACTTGGGAAACTCCGGACCTCTAGAGTAACACTTAATAATAGTAATGTAATATATCACTTATTTTTTTTTCTTCAATAAGAATGCTTTTTATGTTCATCCCTTTTTTAAATTAATTTATTTATTTTAATTGGAGGTTAATTACTTTACAATATTGTGGTGGTTTTTGCCATACATTCACATAAAACAGCCATGAGTGTACACGTGATCCCCATCCTGAACCCCCCTCCCACCTCCCTCCCCATCCCATCCCTCAGTGTCATCCCAGTGCACCGGCCCTGAGCACCCTGTCTCATGCATTGAACCTGGACTGGTGATCTATTTACATATGATAATATACATGTTTCAATGCTATTCTCTCAAATCACCCCACCCTCGCCTTCTCCCACAGAATCCAAAAGTCTGTTCTTTACATCGGTGTCTCTTTTGCTGTCTCACATATAGAGTCATCGTTACCATCTTTCTAAATTCCATATATATGCGTTAATATACTGTATTGGTGTTTTTCTTTCTGACTTACTTCACTCTGTATAATAGGCTCCAGTTTCATCCACCTTATTAGAACTGATTCAAATGCATTCTTTTTAATAGCGGAGTAATATTCCATTGTGTATATGTACCACAGCTTTCTTACCCATTCGTCTGCCGATGGACATCTAGGTTGCCTCATGTCCTGGAATCCTCTTACACTGTTGGTGGGAATGCAAACTAGTACAGCCAGTATGGAGAACAGTGTAGAGATTCCTTTAAAAATTGGAAATAGAATTGCCATACTACCCAGCAATCCCACTGAGGGGCATACACACCGAGGAAACCAGAATTGAAAGTGACACATGTACCCCAATGTTCATTGCAGCACTGTTTACAATATGTTCATCCTTTTATTATTATTCAACAAAAATCTTTTTAAGATTTTTTTTAATGTAGCAATTTTTTTTTAAATCTCTATTGAATTTGTTATAATATTGCTTCTGTCTTATGTTTTGCTGTTTTGGCCCTGAGGTATGTAGTGTTTGCTCCCCAACAGGATGGAACCTGACACCCTGCAATGGAAGGTGAAGTCTTAACCGCTGGACTGACAGGGAAGTCCTTCGACAAAAACTTTTGAATATTTACTGCATACTAGAAAATATCCTAGAGTCTTGGGGTGTATCAGTGAACAATACTGACAAGCAATTTCAAGCTTTTGAGACAACACTCTAGCAAGGGAGACAGTCAACAACAAGTGTAATAAATAGGTAAGCAGTGTAGTATCTTGGATGTTGATAAATATAATGGAACAAAATTAAAAGTAGGGCAGTGTCTAGGGTTTGAGAATGACAAACCAAGAAAAGGAACTAAAATTTTAAATACGGTGGTCAGAGCAGATCTACTGGAGGAGACATTTTAGTAGAGGCATAAAGTACAATTTCTAACACATTTTCTATAGCACTGGTCAATTATGTTTTCTCAGTTTAACCCAATTTGATTTCAGAATTTGTGTGTGTCTAAAATTTTTTCTATAATATTGCATTTAAAATTTATTAACATCATTGGCTTAAATTAGTAGTCATGTGATTTTTCAATCTCTTTCATATCTCAAACTTAATATCCTTTAAAATAATTGGTTTACATAGAATGTATCTTTGTCTCTTTAAAGTACTGGATTTAGTTTTATTTATTTTGTTTATATTTTGTTAATTGTTATTGTTATTATTAGTTCTTTTGAACATTTTTCAGATTTGTCGTGTTCTTTTTCCACTTACTTGAATATTTGCATAGCTAATTTTTTTTTCCTAAAACATTCATTTGAATATAGAGTAGAAGCTCTTACTAACCAACACAGGAACAAAATTAACATAACAGCCCTGGGTTTACCTTTAGAATAGAATACATATTCATGAGTCCATACTGATATAAATTATCAAATAAAAAATTCACTCATGTTTTCCAAGAAATATCATTTGGCCACATCTCTTAGATTTCTTACACCTCTTTAGTTTGTTGGTTTTCTTTTTTCTTTTTGAAACTGAAACTCTGAAAATATTTCTAGATTTATTGACTAAAATGTTATCCCATAGCTATTTTCTTTTTTTAGTTTAACTGAAGGTTTGTCTCTCAAAGTTCTTTTACCTTATAACCAGACTTTATTTCAGTCTGTATAAGTCTTTAGGAAAATTCCAGATCTTTTCTGACTCACTTTATGCAAGGCATATTCCCCAATTTGTAATCACTTTTTTATGGCTCCAGTCCTCTGTTGTTACATAAGTTTAAACTGATATTTCTCTCACATTGTAAAAGAACAAAATTGGCCCCAAATACTTCTATATCCTGTACAAAAGAAAAAGACAAAAGCAACTAGAATCCCAGGAGTAAGGAAAAAATTAAAGATCTACAGAGATCCACATAGTAAATTATTTTAGTCACAACAATTTACTTCGTTTCTGTCCACCTTTTGTTCACATGAACTCCAGGAGATAGAGAGGGACAGGGAGGCCTGGCATGATACCGTCCATGGGAATATCGCAAAGAGTCAGACAGGACTTAGCAATTGAACAATAACACCAATTCTCTAGTGAATAAAGAAGAGGCCAGCCATTTTGGCTGCACCACATTTAATCACAGCTTAACTGAAGACAAGATGAATTCTGTAGTAAGGTGGTGATCTCACCATTAACAGAAGGTACACAAGTACTTTAAACATCACAGCAATCAATAAATACTAGTGTCTAAGGCATGTTGGACTGAACATATTGGTCAAACAAATAGAAAAATATGATGCATCATTTTTCTCAATTTTTACAGGCGATTTTCATCAACTATGAGGCCAAAGTAGCCAGAAAATTCACTAAACTAAACTAGATATCAACTGGGATTCGAATATATTGTTAGGAAATATGTAAACAATAGAGAAATTAGTTAAATGACTCTGTGCAACATTGTGCAAATGCATGAGACAGTTTGTAAATTTAGTCTTAATATTTATAGGGATCTTCAATAAACATTTTTTGTTGTTATTAAATTAAGGCAAATAACAGAGTCATTGAGAAAGTAAAGAAGGATTTATGCTAAGTGAAATAGATCAGAGAAAGACAAACAGTGTGTGATCTCAGATGTGGAATCTGGAAAAACAAAAATTCCTAAAAAGACATCAAATTAGTGGTTGCCAGAGGTAGGAGCTACAGCATAGGTAAACTACAAGGGGAAGAAACAGACAGAACAGGCTCCATCTTGAAAGCAGGACTCCATCTTGGGCCGGACTGTGGACTTTGAGCTATATGCCCAGTATCTATGGAAACGACATACCAACTGGAAAACCAGACCCCCTGGATGGAAGACCCCAAGGGCTCGTACCTAGACTCTCCATAGCCTAAAGAATACCCTAATTATCTGTGTAACTGAATAGAATCATAAATTCTATTATGCTTATTGGGGTATGACCACAGGCCTATTGATAATTGCCCACTGTTCACTACCTAGGCTTAAGACATATGAATAATTTTGATTGTATCTTCCTTTTCCTTTGTTCAGACTAGTTTCAGGGAATTTGAGGAGGTGGGTTTGGGCACATACACTTAGAGTATATAAGGTTTTCACAAAAACTGGTTGGGGTTCTTGGTTAAGACGAGACTCTGCCTTGGGCCCACCAGTGTAATAAACTGCACTCCACTATCTGCATTGTCATTCTGAATGAGTTTGTTTCCCGGAACGTGTGGCTACAACACAAGAAGGTGTAAATTTCTAGTTAAAAGTCCTAGGGATATAATGTACAACATAATGATTAGAGTTAACAATACTGTTCTGTATATTTGGACACTACTAAGAGTAAATATTTTTTAATATTTATTTATTTGGCTGTGTCAGTTCTTAATTGCAGCATGTGGGATCTTTGATCTTCACTGCAGCATGTAGGAGTTTTAGCTGCAGTGGGAACTTTAGTTTTAGCATGGGAACTCTTAGTTGCAACATGTGGGATCTAGTTTCCCAAGCAGGGGTCAAACTCAGGCCCATGCATTGGGAGCACTGAGTCTTAGCCACTGGACCACCAGGGAAGTCCCTAAGAGAGTAAATCTTAAAAGTTCTCATCACAAAGAAAAACAATTTTGTAATTATGTGAGGAGACAGAAGTTAACTATACTTACTGTGGTAATCATTTCACATTATATACATATATCAAACCATTATGGAACTTATACAATGTCATACGTCAATCACATCTCAATAAAACTGGGGGGGGAATAGAGAATATATAAAAGCCATCACACCATGTTCCCCCCAAAATCAGTGATACAATTAAGGAACAGTTCAAGTATTCAATCCCTTTATTCTCTTTTGGTGTCTTTTTTTTTTCTTTAAATTATAAGCAGGAAATATAAGCAAACATGATGTCCTCTTAGAATTGTATATGAAACAGAAAAAAAAAACCCTGACCCTTCTGCCATGAATGGATGTTAAATGTGCCTGAAACAAATGCAGATTCTTAGGTCCAAAAAAATCTTGTGGTCAATCTACCTTTAGGAACAGTGATATCTAATTTATTAGAGTTTTACATTATTAGGGATAGTAATGATTCTGCATTTGTACAAGCAGGAGATTGATTCATGAATTTTAATTGTCGGGACAAACAAAATTCATGTTTATTAAACTCTCCAGAATTCTTTTTTGTAACTTTTAATTTTGTATTGGGGTATAGTCAAGTAATAATGATGTGATAGTTTCAAGTGAATAGCAAAGGAACTTGGCCACACATATACATGTATCCATTCTTCCCCAAACTCCCCTCCCATTTGGGCTTCCACGTAACACTGAGCAGAGTTCCCTGTGCTCTACAGTAGGTCCTTCTTGGTTATCCATTTTAAACATAGCCGTGTGTGCATGTCCCGGAGAAGGCAATGGCATCCCACTCCAGTACTCTAGCCTGGAAAATCCCATGGACGGAGGAGCCTGGTGGGCTACAGTCCATGGGGTTGCTAAGAGTCGGACACGACTGAGCGACTTCACTTTCGCTTTTCCCTTTCATGCACTGGAGAAGGAAATGGCAACCCACTCCAGTATTCTTGCCTGGAGAATCCTAGGGACGGCAGAGCCCGGTGGGCTGCCGTCTATGGGGTCGCACAGAGTCGGACACGACTGAAGCAACTTAGCAGCAGCAGCAGCAGTGTGCATGTCCATCCTAAACTCCCTAACTATCTCGACTCCCCATCCTTCAACCATAAAAGCTCTTTCTCTGGACTGTGAGTCTGTTTCTGATTTGTAAGTAAGTTAGTTTGTATCATTTCTTTTTAGATTCCACATATAAGGGATGTCATAGGATACAAATTAGCTACTGAAACAAAATACTTTAAGCAAATGATTTACTCAAATCAACTAGAGAAATAC
Organism: Giraffa tippelskirchi; assembly: GCF_054371585.1. NCBI lineage: Eukaryota > Metazoa > Chordata > Mammalia > Artiodactyla > Giraffidae > Giraffa > Giraffa tippelskirchi. The sequence continues at coordinate 37,208,623 of NC_137280.1, read as the reverse complement.
AGTTAAATGTAAATACTAATAGAATTAATATGAAAATAGGGCTAAAGAAGTCTCCTTGCAACTACTGTAGATAGATTTGACTGTAGTCACCGCAACAGTGAGCAGCCCATTTGTCTTTGAAGTCTTTCTAGAGTGTAGGCTTTCAGTAGTGTGTATTTGGTCTCATTTGGACTGGCCCACACCCTTGAGATCTTTCTGCATATATGGGATAGATTCAAAAGAAGTTGGACCAAGAGGAAAACACGCTAGAAAACTTCTACTTCCAATTTTTAAGGGACTATATAAAGTGATAGAAGTACCAAAGAGCAACAGTTAATAGATTAACACGTAATTCAGTGGGAATGATGAATGTGAAGTGAAAAGAAGTAAACATACAATATATGGAAATGGAGCACTTGAAGTGTTTCTAGGAGAATGTAGAATACAATGGCACATTTTGAGATGAAAAACAATCTCCGCATATAGCTCCATCTTTGATCAATCCCACTTCTTGGCTATCTGTTTCTGGATCCTCTGTTGGATGCCTTCTTCCCACCATCCTGTCTCTTTTTAGGGGCTCATCCACTCTCCCGTGATTCTCCCAGGAGCACCCCAGCAGCCCAGAGCTGACGGGTGACAGTGGGCTGAAGCCAGAATAGTTCCATTCTTTGCAGCCGGTTGAAGAAGCTGACAGCAGTAACCCACTACCTCAAGGAAACAGAAAGCCAACAGCTAAATACTCTCTGGGTTTGCCTAAACCTGTGGCCACTTGTAGCAAGGACACAGTCTGATGAAGCAAAAAAAAAAATCCAGGCTCATTACCAACTGTCCTAAAAAGGTATGTATTCATAATAAAGTCAAGCGAAAACTCAATGTTCCTTGCTAAAGCTTCATATACAATAAAAATAAACCACTTCTGGAAAATTTTACAAACACATTTACTTATTTTATGGGTCATCATTAACGTACTTAAAAGAATAGCTGAAGTTCAGCCCCAGGCAGTAAACCACAAGGTACTAGAGAAGCAGAAAGGTAGCAACCTTGTACCTTCCCTTCTGGTGAGATTTGTTACCTGTTTATCATGTGATAGGGCTTTTCTGGTAGCTCAGCTGGTAAAGAATCCACCTGCAATGTAGGAGACCTGGGTTCGATCCCTGAGTTGAGAAGATACCCTGGAGAAGGGAATAGCTACCCACCCCAGTATTCTGGCCTGGAGAATTCCAAGGACAGAGGAGCCTGGCAGGCTAGAGTCCAGTCCTGTGCCACATTCAAGCAATCTAGGGTCAGATAAAACACAGCCCTTTTTCCTTGAAGAATTTACAGTCCCAAGGAAAAAGAAGAGACATTGACAGAACTTTAGAATACTATGTAATATGAAGCTGGCCTGGACCAAAGGGAGGCTCAGATGCTACCAGAGGACATGTGTTACTCATAGCAGAGTCTCCAGGGACAAGGTTTCCATGAGGAAGTGATGCTTGACCTGCATCTTAAAAGATGACTAAGAATTAATAGGTGAATGTGAAGGATTGACAGGATATGGAGACGGTGAACCTACCAAATGCACTGCTGTAAGACACCCAATTCCTGACCGCAAGAGCACAAAAGCAATGGATGAAGCTTTAGGATGAAGAGAGATAAGGAACAGGTAAGATCGCAGATCATGCTGTCACAGTCAGCAAGGATTTCAGGTTTGAATCAATGCAAACAGATTATTTACCATTTTAGAAAGACAGCTTATAATTTATTTATAGTTTCATATTGCTCATACTTTATTTTTTTAATTGTTATCGAAGTGTAGTCGATTTACAAAATGTTGTGTTAGTTTTGGGTATGCAGCAAAATGATTCCGTGATATATATATGTGGCTTCCTTGGTGGCATAAGGTAAATAATGCAGTTCAGGAGCCCCAGGAGATGTGGGTTCAATCCCCAGGTCTGGAAGATCCCCTGGAGGAGGGATTGGCAACCCACTCCAGTATTCTTGCCTGGAGAATCCCATGAACAGAGGAGCCTGGTGGGCTACAGTCCATAGGTAACAGAAAGTCAAACATGACTGAAGCGACTTAGCATGCATGCACACATACACACATGCACACACGCACGCACACTCACACACACACACACACACATATATACAGTGAAGTGTAGTTACTTAGTCATGTCCAACTCTTTGTGACCCCATGGACTGTAGCCCGCCAGCCTTCTCTGTCCATGGGATTCTCCAGGCAAGAATACTGGATTGGGTAGCCATTCCCTTCTCCAGGGGATCTTTTCAATCCAGGGATCAAACCCAGGTCTCCTGCATTGCAGGCAGATTATTTACCACCTGAGCTACCAGGGAAGCCTATATATATTATTTTCACATATTTTATATAATATGATATCTGTTAACCCAAATTTCTAATTGATCCCCTCCTTTCCACTTTGATAACCATAAATTTGTTTTCTAGGTCTGTGAATCTATTTCCGTTTTGTAAATACAGATAAAAATGATTCATTTGTATCATTTTTTTAGATTCCACAATAAACAATATCATATAATATTAGCCTTTGTTTGATTTCGCTTAGTATAATAACCTCTAGATCCATCTGTGTCACTGCAAATGGTATTATCTCATTTTTTATGACTGAGTAATATTCTGTTGTATATATGTACCACATCTCCTTATAATTTAAAAGGAGGATGGATTTTAGTGAGATAAGACTCATTAGCTTTAAAGAGACTACAGAAAACAAAAGAAAACACACCCTTGGGTCTCAAGCAGTTTATATTTGATCTAAAAAGTAGTTTGATATATTTGTGGCAGGCTGAGCCCTGGTGGCTCAGTCGGTAAAGCATCTTGCTTACAATGTGGGAGATCTGGGTTCGATCCCTGGGTTGGGAAGATCTTCTGGAGAAGGAAATGGCAACCCACTCCAGTACTCTTGCCTGGAAAATCCCATGAACAGAGAAGCGTGGTAGGCTACAGTCCATGGGGTCGCAAAGAGTTGGACAAGACTGAACGACTTCACTTTGTAACTTTTGTTTTTTGATATATTTGTGCATGCAAACATACAAGCTAGCTATAAGAGCAAAAGTGGTAATATACCCATTAAATGCTGATAAAATTGTCTGAAATGATTTTAAAAATCTTCAGAGAAGAGTTCAGCTATAAAAGATTGCTAGGATTGTCACTGAAGAGAAGAGGAGAAAGAATATTTCAGAGGGCAGAATGGAATACAAAAAGCATGGACTGGAAAACAGAAAACAGACTGCTGTGTTTGGAACAATGGGAAAATCAGCCTAACTGGAAAGATAAGCAACACACAGTTGCAAACACTGCTTAGTTTTTTATAACAGACCCAAAATTTCTCACCAACAGACACTGGGATGTTAGCCTGTCCGTAAGAAAGACATGAATTTCCTCAATATCTTATGAAAACATGATCGATATTTTTAGCAATGATCATTACAGTTCAAGTTAAACTTCAAGCCAGAGAAAGATAATGGTAAAGGTTAAACAGTGATGAATCATTTTTATTTTAGAATGGATGTGACATACAAAATGGGTACTACAAGAATTAACTGATGCTTGTAAACTCTGAGATCATTCAGGATGCATGGAGAATGATGGAAAATAGGCACAGGCAAATGTTTGGCAAAGAAGTTTCTTCAAATTCTCTGTCTCCAAACTGATGATTTCTCCCCTGTGAAGATATTGTTTATGTGCAAAGCCAGAGGTCATAACAAAGGTCTACTGTGTGCCTTGCAGTTATTCAAATTTTATATTCTTTCTCACTCAGTAGCAATACCACTGGCTGGATGTAGGGATAGAAATGTGCCTGAGGTTTTGATTGACAGGTTTGGAGCTTGGTCTCCCTTGAGGAATTCTCTTCCTATAAGTCTTTGTTTTCCTGGCATTTTACACGTTATACCATAATGCTTATAAGAGAATTATATCAGATCTAAGTACTGGCATTTGACTGTAAAGTTTTATATATATAAGATGCTGTTTGGCTGTTTATAACATAAATGCAAGTTTATTTCTCTGGGAAGGGGCACAGAGAATAAACCAGTAATTTTCTTTCACTGACATCAGGGGAAACGGCTTCCTGCTAGATCAATGCATAAAAATTCAGTTTTAATATCTTTGTAGTACCTTAGCCCTGACATTTGTATGTTTAGAAATGAGTGTGGAAAACCTTCAGCATTATATGAATGAAAAGAAAAAATGATTTAATTATGAGTACAGTATATAATATTATGATTATTATTGCTAGTGATAATAACACTGACAGATGATCCAAGGGTAAATTAACACATATTTTTCCAATTTTTATGTTGATAAAGTCCCTTAAGTGAATTAAAACCTGGTATTCTCTGCAGGGCAGTACATTATTCTCTATATGCACAAATAACTATGAAAGGATTAGTCAATTGTAGGAATTTATTATGTATAGTATTCTACTTTGCATCCATCATGCAATGAAGCATTAAAATGCAGCTTATGGAGAAAATAATATCTTAAATTATAGAGTTGTAAATACTCTGCAAACCATTTCTTTTGATGAACTGATTTCCTGATCAGAGCAATCTTATATAAATTTTGATCATTTTATATTTTTTCCATCTGTACTTCTTTCAAGTTCAAGTCTGGATAGTTTGAGTTTGTTGCTTGTCCCCCATTAAATTGCCTGAACTCTATCTTGAAGACCGAATCATGCTTATGTTACATAACACCCAAGGGGAAACGTGTTTCCTGTGGGGACTCCCTTAAAAAGATGCCTTTTCAACATAAAGATCTTTACTATATCTGAAATCACATTTTCCTTGAATGTTAAAATCTGCTTTCCATTACACTCTAATGGTAAAGGTTTTTGCATGGGCATCTGTGATAGGAAGGTTGCCTCAGTAGGGTCACATAACAGTCTCTCAAAGTAAACCCGTGGGGCCTCTCAGGACGCCAGCCCACCGAGCCCCCATCCTTGGAGGCAGTAGCAGGCTGGGTTGCTCAGAGTAGAATCAGATCAAACCACCAGCATAGGAATTCTCACTGGGCTGCAGCACTTCTTAGTGAGTGGTTTGTAATGAAGTCCACATTCCAAAGACAACACATTTTAAACCATATATGTTTAGGAGTGAAAGGTGAAGAAAAGAAAGTCAATATATGAGGTACCAGGAGTCCTCCAATTCATAGAGACGGCAAGAAGGAGAGTGGTTTGCCAAAGTTGGAATCAGCAGGGAAGAAGGGAGAAATAGAGTTGACTGGGTACAGGACAGAATGCTAAAAATAATTCTGGGAATGGGTAGTGGTGATTGTTGCACAACTGCACAACCATGTGAAGTTACTTAAAACTCTGCACTGTGTACTTAAAATGGTTACAACTGTACGGTATAGTTCGGGCCGAGGCAGAAAAGGAAAGATGACCTCAATGAAATTAGGTTACTTTTACTCAGGCAAGGAGGGGAGACGGTCAGCCTAACGACCAGGCTGAGTGCCGAGAGGGATTAGGGAGGCTCCATATTTATAGGGGGTTTGTGGAAGCGATAAGGGAAACGTTAATCGGGCGGGATGTTTTGGGTATTTTTTAGTTGAGATGGCATTTGTAGTTGGGCAGGGGGTGATACGTCTTCTGGGCAGCTGTCAGGGGTGGAAGGTTTCTGAAGAGGGGGTGATAAGTCTCAGATAGATGCAACCGGCCTGGAGCATCAGGGCGGGACCTAAAGTTCTATTTTGTTTTCTCTGAAGTTAGATGATTCAGCAAGGGCCTTTGAGACTGTTGTTTTCTTTTCTAGGCCCAAAAGACTCCTTCAACAACAGAAAGATTTATGCTGTGTATACCTTGCCGTGAGGCTTCCCAGATGGCACAGCGGTAAAGAAACTGGCTGCCAATACAGGAGACAGAGGAGACCTGGGTTTGATCCCTGGGTTGGGAAGATCCCCTGGAGAAGGAAATGGCAACCCTCTTCTTATTCTTGCCTGGAAGATCCCATGGACAGAGAAGCTTGGCGGGTTACATCCACGGGGTCACAAAAGAGTCAGACAAGACTGAGCACACACACACCCATCCTATCTTAACACGATTTTTTCAAAAAGCCCCTTGTTAAAAAAAGAAGAAAGCAAATAAGAGGTAGTCATAGTCATAACGATCACACTCATGTCGTGTGCCACTCTTTGCGACCCCGTGGACTGTAGCCCTTCAGGCTCTTCTGTCCATGGAAATGTCCAGGCAAGGATACTGGAGTGGGTTGCCATTTCTTATTTCAGGGTATCTTCCCAACCCAGGGATCGAATCCACGTCTCTTGCATCTTCTGCAATGGCAAGCGGATTCTTTACCACTGGCGCCATCTGGGAATCCCAAATTTGTATTTCATCCAATTCAAAAACATTATTCTTTCACTTTTCATAATCATTCAGATTGTTTCCCCTTCTAAGGTGAGAATAATAATGAATTTGCTAAGGTTTTCTCTCTTGGACATCTATATTTGCTGCTTTTTCAAGTCCCTGAGTTGCCCGCACAACCCTCAGGCATTGTGATGCTTCAGGACCCAGAGAAAGATGCTCAGTGTCTACCACGTTTGTGATCTCAAGGTATCATTTATTATTAAAACTCAGGAAGTATCTAGGTGGCTTGCAGAACCAACTACCATGACTGGTTCTCTCTGGTTGAGGGGTTGGCACTTTTATTTCCTATGTGACAGTTTTCCTTTGCTGAGAGCTGCAAGGTGTCAGGACTTACAGTTTCTAAATTTGGGTGACTGTACTGTGGCATATGAGGTGCAAATGCTGCTCCATGATCCAAAGAGGTATATCCACTTCTTCCTGAGTGACTTTAGCTGTCTACACCACAGGTGGAGCCACTGAGAAAGTTAGCTACTATCTGAACTCATTAATATTCTGCTATGAAATTTGTTACTAGGCAATTTTTATTCAAATGGACAAATCTTTAATCTCTTATGTTTAATGACACTTGCAAGTAGAATGTGCTTCTTCTATTTATGGTTAAATATTAAAACCAGACTTTCTTTTGAGACAATAACCTCAGTTCAAAGAAAATCAGCCATAATGCAATCACACATATGTAAATGTTAAACATGTACATAAACCAGAAAGACAATTCATGTTTGATTGTGGCAAGAATGGATTATGATTCTTTTGTAATATTTTCTTTGAAATTAAAAAAAAATTCTAAAGAATAAATTCACAAGTTCTAGTTTTAGTTCCTCTTCATCATCAAGAGAAAAAGGTGATTAAATATTTAGCACTCAGAGCTCCCTATGGAGTAGTTATTATCATGCCCATTGCAAAATGAGGAAAAAACACTCAGAAGAATTAAATAAAATTGCCTAAGGACAGCTAGATAGGGGCACAAACAGGGTTCAAGCTTGTATCTAACTTAAAACATATTCTCTTTTACTTCTTTATGTTTTCTTTCAATAAATGATTATTAAGATTGTATTATATGAAGGATGGGCTTCTCTGGTGGCTCAGACAGTAAAAAATCTTCCTGCAATGCAGGAGACCTGGGTTCAATCCCTGTGTGGGAAAGATCCCCTGGAGAAGGGAATGGCAACCCACTCCAATATTCTTGCCTGGAGAATTCCATGGACAGAGGAGCCTGTTGGGCTATGGTCCATGGGGTCACAAAGAGTTGGACACAACTGAGCAACTAACACACACACAGGAAGGATACTGCAAACAGCCTATATAGGCTAGAAATAAACACAAGACACAAGCTCCTGATCTTCTATAAATTAACTAATATAGCAAATGTGTTGATAAAGTGATACAGTTTTTATATATGTAGAAGAGTCTCATCCTTAAGACTAGAATGTTTCAGAAAAGTCTTCAAGTGAAAGTAGGAAAAGAGGAATTGACTGGAGGGAGAGCGTGTTCACAACCAGGTGGGTTGGGGAGCTGCTGCCTTGCAGCCTCAGAAAAATCAGAGACACAAGAGCCTTGATCTTACACAGGGTGGATGATAAGCAGGTAGTTATTGAATTAATGCACAAGAGGACTAATTAATAAAATCATTTGGCTGGAAAGTTTTGTGCAGAAAAATAAAAGCAAAGATAAGATAGGGAAGATGAAAAGGAAGCATGTAGAATGGTTTCATAACAAGAATATGGGCTTTGAATTCTATACTCTAGGAGATGGGAGAGGTCACAGGTGTGTGTGTGCTCAGTCACTTCAGTTGTGTCTGATTCTTTGCAACCCCATGGACTATAGCCCGCCAGGCTCCTCTGTATGAGATTCTCCAGGCAAGAATACTGGAGTGGGTTGCTGTGCCCTCCTCCAGTGGATCTTCCTGACCCAGGGATCAAACTCACGTCTACTGCATTGCAGGCAAATTCTTTACTGCTAAGCCACTGAGGAAGCCCAAGGTCACATAACATGGATGATAATAGATGGAGTGGACATGTCTAGGAGGCACTGGAAGGGACGAGATTGGTGAGAAGGAGAAAATAGCCCTGATATGAGATAATGAGAACTTGTGCTGACAGCAGGGAGAAGTGGGGAATGGAAGGATTACTCTTACTTTGAAATAATGGAAAACTATTTCAAGAAGAGGAATTCCCAGGTGGCACAGTGGTAAAGAATCTGCCTGCCAATGCAGGAGACACAGGAAACATGGTTTGACCTCTGTGTAGGGAAGATCTCCTGGAGTAGGAAATAGCAACCCACTCCAGTATTCGTAACTGGGAAATGCCATGGACAGAGGAGCTCGGTTAGGCTACAGTCCATAGTATTGCAAAGAGTTGGACATGACTGAGCACACAAGCACGCATTTCAAGGAGAAGTATGGCAAGTAGATTCCAACAAAATGGATAAGTCACTGCTAACAGATTTCTCTTACAATTGAAGATTTTAAAAAATTGGTGTGAATAAATTTATTTAAGTTTTAAGATATATGTTTTAAAGCAGTTTCATTATTTGATTGCTATTTACCATTCAATTAATTAACTGTCCATATCCTTTGGCACACAATAACTTATATTCAAATCTTATGGAGTCTATACAGAAAAAGGGCATCAGCCTTTTCAATTAATTTAATAAATTTGCTCTTAATTTTTAAGAATTCTTAAAAATTTGCTCTTTGTATTTAAAATATATATATATATATATATATATATATATATATATAACAAAACCCTAGCCCAAGAAGATAATGTTTTACTTCAGCATCCATTATTTGGACTGAATATAATTTCATCCTTAAGTGAATACTTTGTTTTTAATCCTGGCCTCCTACTATAATCAAAATAAAGAGTATTGGTTACCTGCCAGGAGTCAAGTCTGACGCCACAGTACAAGTGCAATGGATTGCTCTTTGACTTCTCACGGGGCACTCAGGGTAAACTAACACCCTAAAGTCATCCTGAGTTGCCCTTCAAAATCACTTGCAGCTATTTGTTATTTAATCTCCACATCAGTGCTTCTATGACATAGGTCAGGATCTCTTTGTAGGCAACCAGGTGGCTGAGGCAAGTGACACAAAAGTCAAGAATTTCCTGGCTTCATCCAGCTGCTCAATTTTCATCTCTCTGTTTATTAGGCCAAAGTAGTAAGGCTTAACCCAACTGTGTCTTCAAAATGCATCATCATAAAAGATAAATGTCTTGGCTGCAATAAAAATTTTTTAAACCCCCAAATAAATAAAACAATGTTTCATACAGCTGGGGGCTTGACTTTATAGAAAAACATTTTTTAACACAAAAATGATCTTGGCATTAAGAGTTTATATTTCTTAAAAGCTCTTCAGAGCTTAGAGTACTCACCAATACACTGGGAAAGATGGTGTATCAACGGACCTACTTCTTACTTTGTTCATCTTTTGCTTTAAATGTTTATTCACAAAAGAAGCCAAGTGAAGTGTTTTCTATGGCAAAAATGTAAAAGCTGAGTGTATGAATATATATATATATATATATATATATGTATGTATGTATAAAGACTAGTATAACAATCAGTCCTGAAAAATGGGAGATGAATTACTGTTAAAAATCAAGAAAAAATTAGGAGATAAGACTGGATTTTTCTGGTTTTGATGTGAAAAGGAAAGGGTGGCTTATCTTCATCTGTTTACTCCCAGACTCACCTCTCCCCAGATACATCAGTTCTGAGTTTGAATATTAAATATTTATCGATGTAGTAGAAATAATGAGATCTATTTGTCTATCTATTTATCTGTCTACACATACACATTTAAATTCAAAACATACTATAATTTGATACATTCATTTTTTTTGAAATGTCAGTGTTTCATTTCATATAAAAAGACACAAAAAATTAGGGGAATAAATTAAAAGAAGGGTCACAGATGTGTGACACAATAATAGTGACACAAAGGACCCCTGGGAGCCGTAGAGAACCTTTATCTGTCTCTAAGAAGCCTGCAGCTTGGTTATTTAAGATAAATACTTGTCTCAAGTCTCTTGATCTGTGCATTCACAAAGCAATAGACTGGGAAGCCACACACCAACTATCAAGTTCTCTCTTTGTTGTTTAATAACAGTATACCTTTTGCACAACCATTGAAAATTTCTGTGTCTCATGTTTAGTCCTAGGGAAAATCGTACTATAAACTTTTAGGTGTCCTCTATCTTTAGGAGTAAGGGAGAATACACAAAAATTAAAAAGATTTTTCTTACCTTAAGTTGAATTCAAGAATCTTTCTCATAGCTAATAAATATACTTTCAAGAACAAAGGCCAAGTTCTAACAACAAATGCATTATCCAACCTTGTGTGCATTGCCAAATATTTCCAAGGAGAAATGCAAGCATGTGTGTGTTTTGTGTGTGTATGTGTGCATCTGGTATTTGCCCACACCAACATACAGCTGTGAGTACATAGTAATAGCACAGCATATTGAACACTATGAAAGTGCAAGTGTGTTAGTCATGTCCATTTCTTTGTGATCCCATGGACTGTGTGGCCCTCCAGGCTCTTCTGTCCATGGAATTCTCCAGGAAAGACTACTAGAGTGGTAATCATTCCCTTCTCCAGGGAATCTTCCCAATCCAGGGATCATTGCAGGCAGTTTCTTTACCTTATGACTCACAAGGGAAGCCCATTGAACACTCTAGGTGTAAAAAATCTGTACTTTCTTGTATAAATAATAAGTACCTTGATGCTATGGGATAGTCTATTGGGTTTATAAAATGTATAAAATGTAAAGCACAGAAGCTGTCAAAATGTAACAATTTTATTAATAATTTCAAGGTAGTTCAAGTCATACCTGCAAAAATTAGCCAGCTCTTACTCTACAGTGAATGGATTAAGCAAAGACATTTAGGCTTATAGTCTAAGTGTATAATCATCCTCATTGAGAATAATATCTTTTTAAAGTTGACTGTTCATCACTTAATCTACTTTGCATTGGAGGGAGGAATAAATTAGGAGTTTGGGATAAACACTACTGTATGTAAAATAGGTAACCAATAGGGACCTACTGCATAACACAGAGGACTCTATTCAATATATCGTTAACAGCCTATAAGTTAAAAGAATATGAAAAAAAAAAATATATATATATATATATATATAATATTCCCTGGACAGAGGAGCCTGGTGGGCTACAGTCCATGGGGTCACAAAGAATCAGACACAACTGAGTGACTAACTTTCACTTTCATATCTATATATCTACAGATATATATGTTGGGCTTCACTGGTGGTGCAGTAGTAAAGAATTCTCCTGCAATGCAAGAGACACAGGTTTGATCCCTGGGTCAGGAAGATCCCCTGGAATACGGCATGGAAACCCAATCCAGTATTCTTGCCTGGAGAATTCCATGGACAGAGGAGCCTGGCAGGCTATAATCCATAGAGTTGCAAAGAGTCAGACATGACTGATGTAATTTAGCACGCATGTGTAGATATATACGTATAATTACTTTGCTGTACGCTTAAAACTAACACAACATTGTAAATAAACTATACTTCAGTTTAAAAAAAAAAGTAAAACAGAGATGCCTATCCCATCACATATTGTGAGTTCTGCAAGGTTTCAAAGTCTCAGGTGGTGCAGGGTCACAATAATCTCAGAATTACTTAGACTTTAAATTCCAGAAATTCTATTAAGTAATGAAGCGAGAAGTGTATGAGTCCTCTGGACCACAAAAGTATTCAATGAAATATATTACAGTTTTTAAGAGAGAAGGTCCTAAGCCTTCTTGCCTTTGTTTCAACGCTGACTCTGACACTTTCTAACCAAGTGCTTTGGACGAGTTGTTTAAAATCTCTGTACCTTGATGTCCTTCCTCACTATTGAAAAGGAGATGACTGTAGTCTTTATCTCATGAAGTTAGAATCTTCTGTGTGTTCAGGAAAAAGAATCACTAGCACAGAGGAAACGTGTGAAGGATGTCTGATGTCTGTTTTCCCATTGAATGTCCTATGTCCTTCAACAGCCTTTGGACAGTCCTGAGAACAAACAGCTAAAGCTCTATTTTTTTTTTTTTTTTTTTGATGTTGCCTTTTGTGGACACTACCTTCTAGCTCTTTAGTCTGTAGCTTTCTGTGACAGGTTGAGACTTGATAAGATTTCCAGGCCTTTATTCTTCTTCACTTGTAATGAAGGCATTAACTAATTTGATAAAAGTTTACTGACTAAATACTATGTGGCTGATACCATGGTAGATACAGTGGATATATGAATGCCATATTAGTTGGAGATACATGCTGTGAAGAAAAATTGCAAGAGCTAGGAAGTGTTCAATTTCCAATGAGTTAACATTTGAGAACAAACCTACAGAAATAGAGTGAATAATCCAGGGGCATATTTGAGCACTGAATGTTTGAAGGAAAAGTAATAGTAAGCACAAATACCCTGTCGCCGAATCATGCTTGGTGTATTGGGCATTGCAGAAGTCAGAGTGTCCCGAGCAAAATGAGGGAAGAAAAATGATTACAGCCCTCCAGGAGATGGGATCATGCAGGTTTTTTTTTTTTAAAGAAATGTGGCTTTTACTCTCAGTGCAATGTGAAAGCATTGAAGAATGGGAGTAGAGAACCGTCATTAACCATGGCTTGCAAAGTCTTTGATGTGTTGCAAATAGATTGAAAGAGGACAAGAACTGATGCAATTAGAAGGCTGTCGCAATAATCCCGACGAGAAATGATGGTACCTTGGATGGAGGTAACAAGGATGAAGATGGGAAAAAAATTTGTATTCAGAGTATACTGCCTTTGAGCAAACTCTGGGAGATAGTGGAGACCAGGGACATCTGGCTTGCTGCAGTCCATGGCGTCGCAAAGAGTTGGACATGGCTGAGCTACTGAACATACAGCCTTTGGGAACAGAACCAATGATATTGGGTGGATTTGGTTGTGAGAGAAGCAGAGAGGTTATAGACAACTTCAGTGTTTTGGTATGAGTATCTGGGAGGGTGGAGTTAACTTTAATGAGTTGGCAAAATTGTGAGATATGTAGTGTTTGGAGAATAAGGGAGAATCAGAAACCTAGCTGTGAATTTATTTAAATGTGAGATAATGATTAGATACTTAAGTGAGAGGGTCAAGGAGACAGTGCAGTACACTGTCAAGATTTGGTTGCTTTGGGTATAAGATCAAAGAGATGGACTTATTGTCATCATGTTTTGGGTTTGCCTGTGACTTTCATGCATTGACCGCATATTGTTGGTCATTCCTCTCATGCAAGTTAGCATGACAATAAGTAATTAGAATACCTTTTAGAAATACTCCACCCAGCAAGGTATCAATAGTGCTGTAAGAGATCATCTCTGAAAGCATGATGGGCAGCTGAATGGTCTGAGGCAAAGGGACAGCCTTACCAATTCTTGGTACCACTTTTCGACATTTCTACACATATAGACATTACTTGCCTTACATTATATTTCTGAATCCCCTGCTCGTTAAATTTCAATCTCAAATGCAACAAGATGTATGGGATGAACACTGACTCCAAGCAGAAGGAAAAAAAATGAAACAAAACAATTGACAAGCTTTGACTATTCAGTTTATTTAGAATAGTGATCCCCAAGATGAAGCATTTTAATCTACTTTCATTTCATCCATCTAACTGTGTTGCACCCATTACCAATTCTTACTTTTTTCCTCTGACTTGCCTTTACTTTTAATGTTTTCCTAGTTGTTTTAAGTATGTTTAACTATGTGGGAATGGAACTGTGTTTCCTCCTGAGAATTCTGATGATTCATTAGCTGAATGATTTCATATACTGCATTAATGTGCTTGTTATTATAAACTATAAGATAAAAGCATGTTTTCTTTTATATTGCAAAGCTCTTTCTAAATATGCACACACATTCATATGCAATACCTGCAAGCATTAAAATTGCTACACTTTGTATTTTAAATATTTTCCTTCTTCTAGTGTACCTGTTCTTTGTCTCATTTCATTCTATGCCATTTATTTTAAATTAAGTATAAGCATTTCTCACAAGGATGCCTCTTTTTACTCTAGATGGATTCCTCTAAATTCTTGAGAGGTGCAAAACCCGTGGAACATTTACTAGTATAGTGGGATCCATTCTTTGGAATGTCTCTAAAACAATGCATGTTCTATGCACCAAATCAAAATATGCATACCATTGTCCCTGTACTTCCAAAGCTGTTTCTGATTACTGATCGAAATTCCCCTGTTCTTCATTAAAGGCTGAGATTCTTTTAAAATTCTTATTTACGGCTGCCTGGTCCGCAGGGGCAGGCTGTGGATTTAATCGCCTACAGCACCAAATCTCTTTTAACATTTGGCCAACTGAACATTAGGCACCTTGTTGGCTGGGGGGCGCCACGTTCCTACTCAGTGTTTAGATAAGGTAGCCACAAACCAGTATGCTTCATTTATTTCCAAAAATTATTAGCACTAATGAGCATTACATCCACACATCAAGAAAAGATACAAAATAGAGTCACTGCTTCTTAGACTTCATTAAGCTCAGTATTGCTTTATTCAAGGGGCAAGTCTCTAATTTTAGAATGTTCTATAAAGACAGATATAAACAAATACACTGTAATTAATAAAAAGTATTGCTTCCCTGTTTAATTGGTAGCCGTATTCAGATATAGCTGAGAGTTTAAAAAGATACTTCCTGGGGGTAAAAGGAGGAGATAATTAAGTGTACTATAATAGAAAGTATTTCATTGAATTAAAATGAATTTTATTTTCTCCTGAAATAAGTAAAACAGTCAGGTGTCCACATTCATTTTGTATCTTCTTTTGTGACTGCAATATACCACAAAAGGTTTTCATTTAAATTTAATTTTTGTTATATCACATATTATATTACTTACTCTATGTGTTTAAGTGCTTTAAGCTCTGAATCTACAATATAAAATTAAAAAGAAATCTTTCCTCTTGGAAATGTCAGGGTTTTTTTTTTTTTTCCTCCTAAATCCAGAGTATGTTTTCAAGGTCTCTTCTAAAATGATAACCTTCATATGAGTCATAGGAATTTAAGAACATCTCTGGATTAGTCTGGCTTCAGTGAGGTTAAACGCAGCAACAGCATGCCTACAAAGAGATACGATAAGCAGTTATAATGGGTATCACTCAACACAGCACCAAATATAAATCAAAACTAACAAATGCCCTCCCCCACAAATCCTCTCAAGTTCAGTTCCTTGAATTTAATTATTATAGCAAATGGTAATATAACAAGAGTGTCTACTGTCAGAGAAAAAAAAATGTTTAAAACAGATGTGAACCATACAAAGCATATGTAAAACACATGTGATCCACAGCAAGGTCACAGGACCCATTGACAGAACACATGTGGAGTACGTGAACCACATGTGGACACATGTTGTGAAATCACGTGTTTCTGTTCAATGCCAAGACTCGTATCATATTCTAAAGAAATCAGGGGCTCTTAAATAAACTTTGTACTTCTTAAGGTAAATGGATACCTTTTTGTTTAAAATCCTGTAGTGTAGGCAGACAAGGGTCCTCAAATCTAATACTGGGCTTGAAAGTACTCAAATCCTTGTTTCACTCCTGTTTTCCTATCCCAGGGTGATTCACTTGATTATTCTCAGGGAGTAAAGATTTCTTCCTTGCCCACAGCTAATTCTTTGAGAATGCCATAGCCTATAATGAAATTTAAGCAAACAGAGCTTAAGTGTGTGAATTAGGAGCATCCGTGGTTTGAATGGGTTTTTTCTTTCCTAAAACACTCGAACTGGCAAAACATTGCTACCTTATCTTATATACCTTGAATAAAATTAAAATCTTCTATACTTACAAAAAGTCATCAACAGAAAAACTCAAGGAGAACGTTTATTTTATCTTATAATTTGGGGGAATAAAATATTAACCATATAATTTAAAGTGAATGTGAAAAGTCTCAGATATACATGGATATAAGCACAGATATATCACATTATTTGCTAGAGCATGAAAACAGTAATAGGAACTTATGGATAGGCATTAATTTAATTAGAATATGAATACATTATTTAATGTGCTCTCTTCCACAGCCCTGAAGAAATGCAGTGCAACTAGAATTCAGTAAGGCAACTGCATGTTTTAAAAGAACCTACAATACAAGAAGAAATGAGAGAAATAAGTTTGGCTTCCTGAATTATTAAACTGCGACTTCCAACAAGTGACACACTTTTTTGAGGGTCAGTTTTGCACAAAGAAACAGAGGGAGTATACAATTGCTTGCTTAATATGTTAGTTATAAATTACACAAGCTATTATGTGCAAAACTGTATTGTAAATGCAAAGATATTTTATGTATAGGTGTTAGCTATTTCCACTCACAGTTTACACATGAAAAACACTGCGATTCAGAAAGGTAAATGGATTGTCACATCACTGATAATTAATAGGGCTAAGATGAGAAAATAGATAGTTTTGCTTAAGATTCTCCCATTCTCTTCCAAAACAAAAAGCTGAGCAGAGTACATTTCTCATTAACAGGATATTCGTTCTGCCTCTGCCTAAAGAGACATGCATTGATATCAGAGATAAACATTATTATAGTAATGTCACATTCACATTTACAGAATTTTATATTTTCAATGTAAAGTCTGATCCAGTGAGCATTTGTCTTCCACTTCAGGGAAACTACCTCCTTTCTAAAGATTAGTAAATTAAGTCCTAAGAACACAGTAAATACATTACCTGAATTTGTATACTTATTAAGAAACAAAACTAAGAATGTAATTCAACAGATGAAATTCAAAGTCCAATAATTATTTCCCACTGAGCTAAAATATTTAAATGTATAATTGCAACAATGACAGCAATATGGTGATATAATATATAATTTATATATTATATCCAAAATAATGTTTCTAATAATGGTGTTATTAAAAACGAGTTTGTGATGGAAGAAAACTATGGCATTAGGAGAAATTTTACCACAGAATAAAATGAAAGATTTTCCTTTGTTACTGTTCTTGGCAAAATAAAGTAGACTATCCAGCATATTCTGAAAAGACAGACTCCAAGCTGCTTACTGACTTCAAATGTATCAGTTACCTATTGCTTACCATTGTTTTCAAAAGTCATTCTATTATATCTTAAGATTTTTAAAATATTTTTCTTAGATACATTTTTAAGCTACAATTTCCTTGTTGGTATGACATTTTCTTTTAAACCTGGCTCATTGCCATTCACACTTCAAGACAAAATTCTAATATCACTTCTGGGAACCCATCCTGAACCATCTTAGAAAGAATTGTTTCCATCTTTCCATTGTACTTGCCACATCATGTTATTGAATACAATCAATCTCTTTGCATGCCTACTTTTATCTCTACAGGCCTGAACATTCCTCAAGAGTGGAGTCATTGTTTTTATTAACTTTGTATCCATAGTACACAAAGTTACTTAAAGCTACTTAAAATGGTGAATCTGAGGAAATAGAAAATTAATAAATGAATGAATGAATGATATGTTGTTGCTTTTCCTTTTTGGAATTAGTTGACTTAGAAGCTTACATGCTCAGTTCAGGTGCAATGTCATGACCAGCTATGTACAGTACTAAGCTGCTTCCATCCTAAAGGAAAATAATTCAAATAGCCACTGTATTTTTGTTTATTTCCTATTGTCTATTTATGAAACACCTCTTCAAATAATCAGCTCTAGAAGTAGTCTGTCTCTTCTTTTAGATGCTTATACATTATATACATTATAATTTCTTGAGAGATATTCCCCATGACACCAGAAAGAATCTTTATGTCAGACTAGCACAGAGAATGATAGACAATATCACTACATTGGTCTGGAATTTTTTTCTGGATTTTGACAATGGATTATATACACACATTTTTCATACCCTGCACCTCCATTGGAAATACAGAAAAGGGTAATCTTTTGTCATTCCAATTTACCGCCACCCACTGACATTTCTCTATTAAAGATGCGGAGCTGAAAATGTGAGTCTCACCCCTTTCGTCTCGTATTAATGAGCCATGAGGAATGAGCATCACTCACTGTTTTGACTGTGCCTTCTCTACCATGTGCAAGGCAGACACAGTGTCAGCCAGCACTCCGAAGGGTCTGTAGATCTTGCATGCTTTCCCATTCGATCAGTGCAAATCTGACAGTCTGCTACTTGGTTTCTTCCAAGGCTGGTTCTCACACTTAAAAACAGGAATACGATCTTCAACTCAATCAAAACTGTCCTATTTCTCTTTTCCTATCTAATCCTCTCCCCATCATCATCTATGCACTCCATATAACACAGATACTATGACAAATGTTTTTAAAATCCCCTCTTGTATATCAGGTGAGGTCCAAACTACTTTTGTATTCAGACTTGGTTTGTTCAATCTAGACCCTCACCTAACTGATCATGGTGACCCTTAATCACTTTTTCTGCCCTCTCTTATTCTCCTTTATTCTCCAGCCATGTGAGGTTCTTATGTTTTTTGAAATGTTAAATCTACTTGATGTGACTGACTTGTCCTATCTCTGCCTCTTCCTGTAACAATCCTTACTGATACTTCAAAAATCGACTGAAATATCACAAAATCTCTTCCTGTTCATGCTTTCAGAGTACCTTGTACTACTTCTCTGGAAGAAACTGTCCCTTTGTAATAAAATTATTTGTTTGTGCATCATATTTTGTATGAGATTGGAAAATTTATGAAGGTAATCTCATATGTGTATTTCCTATACGTCTGCATTCACCCAGTGATTAAAATAGCAGATGGTAAGAGTTTGAACGATTAAAGGAAGCAGTGTAGGGGAGAGAGTAGCTGATCTTATGTGAAAAGGAGCAGATACTGCATACACATCTCAAAATAGGCTTTAGATGCGAATTTAGAATTCTTAGTCCTACTTAATCTTTAGAGATTCATTTTTAGATAAGGATGCACCTGAAGATAAGGTATATACATGGTTCTGAATAAGTTTGTTTCCATCTTAAAGAGCATTGAGTTTATTTGGGGGAGAGGAGTCTTAGGTACCCCAGTTACTGGAAGTGTTAACTTCTGTTTTTATTACATGTCAGCTCCCAATATTAGAACAACTACTAAAGCCAGTAATTCTTGTATTTATCTTTTTTCTTTGTGCTCATTATTATCCAAGTTGATTTATCATTGAATTTTGGTTTCCTTATGCAATCAGGAGGGTGGCCCTCATGAACTCACCTCCAGAATGTATCAGATAAACATAGCATAAGATGCAGTCACATCATATTTCTAATGAAACAAACCAGTACGGAGTGAGTGCAATATACAAGATGGCCTGGAAAAGAGTAACTCTTGGAGTAGCTGTGAGATCTTAATTAATAAAAGGAGCTCTTAAACAGTCATTAAAGTTTTGTGTTATTGTTTTCTAATGATGTAAATGCTAACAGTAGTATAAATGTGAAGCAGTTTTGATCTCTGAGGACCGCCCAAACATTGGACTGTCCTCCTAAACAGACAGAATAGAATGCAGTCCCCATTCAGTGTGTTATACCTCAAGAGAATTTTTCACTGTGCCCAGAATAACATACACACACTCACACACTCACTTGGACATTCTCTTTATTTCTGAAGGTCACTCTAAGATTTTGGTTTAAGCCAGATAGCTAAGTGGATTTTTTAAAATCCCAAAGGCCCAGAAGAGCAGTGACCTTTAGTCCCTGGAAGTATGAATGAATTTACATTTCAGAGACAGTTTTGCTTAAGGAGCAAGGCTGAGAAAAGGCATAACAGAGGTGCGGGAAGGGCAGATAAGGGCAACTCCGTGTGGCTCTATGTAGACCAAGTGACATGCCACCTTTGTCACAGTTTTGTCCTTGATAGAAAGAGCACTCTTGTGTTTAGAATTACCAACCCTGAGACTAATGGGAGGATGGACAATATCACAGTCAAAAAGCTTTCTCTCCAAATCTTCCCAGCAACAGGCTGGGGAATAATAATTTCATACAAGTCCCACAAGTGGCGAGGCTTCCCTGGTGGCTCCGTGGTAAATAATCTGCCTTTAATGCAGCAGACACGAGTTTGATCCCTGGGTGGGGAAGATTCCCTGGAGAAGGAAATGGCAACACACTCCAAAATTCTTGCCTGGAGAATTCCATGGACAGAGGAAACTTGTGGGCTACAGTCCATGGGGTACAAAGAGTTGGACATGACTGAGTGACTACACCACAGCTACCATCTACAGATGGCACAGGATGAAAACTTCATTCAATGTGTCATCCTTTCTCCTGACTGCCCCCTTCCTTGACTAAAAACAAATATTATTTAGGACCCTTCCATTACTAACAAACTGAGATATTTCAGTTCTATATAAACCTTCTACTTACATTTGTTGAAGCTCATACCACATGCCAATAAAATAACATGTCCATTTTAAGTCAAATAAGACTTGTTAGCATATGAGAAAGTTGCTTTTCTCATGGTGGCATACAAAACAACTGATTATGAATCACCAGAAGCTATAGGACAAAGATCACGGAAGAAAAATAATTTATTATAGGGTAATATATTTGGTTTTAATTTTTTATTCATGTTGGCTTTTTGATGGAGCACTTTACTAAGGACCATCTACAATGTCTATTCACTGCTGAGAGTAGTACCATTATTTTTTTCCTTATTAACAATTTTAAAAAGTTAAGTGAACATGGGAAAGTATTGTTTGAAAGCAATTTGTGACAGAATCCTTTGTGCTTACGCTATTCAATGAGCTTAATCCTTTCTGTTTATCTCTCTCAAAAGAAACTGCATGTCTTTGGGTATTTGGAAACCGTGTGTAGAAATTTCCTTGTGTTTAATTTTTGGCATTTTTTAAACTATTTATAAATATAGTTTAAAATATATTATATTTTAATATAATATAAATATTATATATTTTTTAATTTCACTGAAATTTACAGAGAAATACCAAAGACTTCTTAAAACAAATCTGAACTCCCTTTTCTCCAACACACACACACAACCAGGAGCACACACAATTATATAAACCTATCGATTTTGAAATCTAGTCTGCTATAAATCAAAGTGCACAGTGAACTGTGCACAGAAAGCTACATGTGCATTTAATTGTGCCTCAAATATGAGACATTCCACCCCCCAACCCAAAGCCTGCTGCACTGTACTGTGAGATACATAAACAAAAGATTTATATCACTTAGACCATATCTGGCCTTGTGTCTATATTGTTGCAAATATTCTTTCAATACATGTTCCTAAAACCAGGAAGCACTAGCTTGTGAAAACACTGCTAGATGTAATACTTTTGCCTTTTAGTAACCTTGGCAGTCTTCAAAGAATTTTAATTGGGTCAAAAACCAAAACTGACACACTTGGTTAAGGTCTGTTCTCTTGGAAAATGCTGGAGTGTTCCAGATGCCTGTGTGCACATCTAAAACTTTGCAAAGTAAGCGTATGTGCACAGAAGCAACACAAAGAAGGTGTATCTTGATATCATTTGATGCTACCATGGCTTGTTCAAAAGCCTTCTCATAAGAGAAATTGCAAGAATAACTTTTAGGACCGGGTATGGAAATGAGGCACATAATTCTGGCTACAATAGTGGGAGTGGTGAGTCTAATTCCACCCACACACCCTTATTAACTGAAAACATTATTTCCAGGCTGAAAGGCTTGAAAATCCTGGTTCCAGCAGCAATACTGTCTGCCAGTATCCCATAAAGCTTTATTTCCCCAAGGTTTCCACAATATGACATATTTGGATCATGTTCAGTTCTTACCTTCCCCTGTGTACATTTGTTTCACGTATTTTTATTGTTCTCTTAATTATCTGCACATAGATATTAATTCCAGAATGTACAAATGGGCTCCATTGTGATTTCCCCACCACACTTTATATGATAACATCACTTATGTATGCTATTTACAAGTTTCCAGGCAGACGTGTGGTTGATCTAAATTTGTGGGATAACAGCGTTCAGATATCTGCTTTCAATTTGTGTGCATGTTTTCCCCTGTTATTTTCCCTTTTTTATGACTGTATTAATTGTTACCAGAAGTCTCTATGAATGACTGAGCAACCCAACAATGGAATGTAGCAGACTAGAAATTATTATTTTGCTCCATCTGAGAAATGTGTCAATGCAGCCTAATTCTCATATCTTGGAGACATTCATGGAGTGATATGCCACTTGATTCTCTGCATGTGAGCACTTGCTGACCACCGGGATATGAACTGTCCTAATACTGATGCTTTTATCGACCCATTTGACACTTATGATGCTTGCAGAAATGATGAAGCAAAAACTAACCCATCACTAAGAGAAGTGGGACATGTGGGAACTGATATGTTGCAGCTCACTAAGTCTTAAGGCATTAAGCCTAAGGACTAATCCAAAGAGGCTGTGGCTGGCTTCAAAGCCATACCCTAACCTCATGCCTCAGTGAGTTAAGCAGCGGAATGGGGAGCAAAGAGCCCTGTGGTCTAATCTGGAGCATCGACTTACTATTTGGTCAGGTTTATTTTTGACACAACGTGATATCTTCCTTCTTTTAAAAAAAGAAGTTTAAAGCAGTATAAATAAAATTACTAACCACTTAAGAATTTGATGTGAATCAAAAACCTAACTTGTAAAGCATGGAACCTTCATGAATCTAGGCTGAAAAACCCTGGAGAGTTACTGTGGTATGACATTGAGGCTTTGGAGGTAGACGATAGTGTGGGTCTTTAGACTGAGACAAAGTACAATGTGAGCTAGTCCATCAAGACATAACATGACAAGAAAATGCTTCTGACCCCTCCTTGTGCTTGTGCTTAGTCGAGATCAGTCATGTCCAACTCTTTGAGACCCCCTGGACTGTAGCCCGCCTGGCTCCTCTGTCCATGGGGATTCCACAGGCAAGAATACTGGAGTGGGTTGCCATGCCCTCCTCCAGCAGATCTTCCCAACCCAGGAATCAAACCGAGGTTTCCTTCTGTCAAACAGTTCAGGCAGACGTACAACTTTCCACTGACCTAGAATATGGATGGAATATTCAGTCTCTCTCTCCTTTTCTTTTGCATGTTACCAATTGCTTTTAATCCTGATTGCACTTTAGAACATCCAAGAATCTTTTCTAATGGTGGAAAGTGAAGAGAAACTAATGAGTCTCTTGATGAGGGAGAAATAGGAGAGTGAGAAAGCTGGCTTAAAACTCAGCATTCAAAAAACTAAGATCATGGCATCCAGTCCCTTCACTTCATGGCAAATAGAAGGGGAGGATGTGGAAGCAGTGACAGATTTTATTTCCTTGGCACCCA